>NW_022156803.1:0-316412 GCF_004353045.1 Thyridium curvatum | reverse complement strand
GCGCCGAGGTGTGGCAGGCCCTGCGCGCCGCGCTCGAGATCCTCTGGGAGGCGGACCGCGACCGCGCCGCCGCCGCCGCCGCTGCCAGGCGGAGGCCGGGGCCTCTGGACGGCGGCGGCGGCGGCGGCGGGGAGGAGGAGGACGACGACGACGAAGGGGAGGAGAGCGGCGGCGGGCGGGACGACGACGACGACGTCGCGCTCGCCACGGCGCAGAGCATCCTCGACGCCGGGGAGATCACCCTGCCCACGGGCGACCTGGCGCAGGGCGCGTACGACGCCCTGGGCAACTACTACGCCCTGCCCGAGTGGATCGCCAGCGACCCGTCCAACATGGTGCCCGACGGCGACGACGACGATCACGGGGAAAAGGAGCTGGACGACGACGACCTCGACGACCTCGACGGGGGCATGTCGAGCGAGTGCACCGAGACCGAGGACGAGGGCGAGGTGGTGGGCACGGGCACGGGCAGTCCCGCCGCCGCCCCGCGCAGCGGCGCAGAGGAGAAGAGGCGGCGCCACGGCCGCCGCGGCCGCCGCGATGAGAAGGGCAAGGCCGTGGCGCACGAGCAGCCCGGCGGGGACGGCGACGACGGCGGCGGCGGCGGCGAGAAGGACACGGTCGCCGTGCGGGCCCGGCTGAGCGAGAACGGGCGGGACGTCGTCGTGCGCGTCGGGCGCGGGGACCACGTCAAGGCGCTGGAGAGGCGGGTTCTGGACAAGGCCCAGGTACGGTTCCGTTCCGCTTCTTGTGAAATGGTTTCTGCTTTCCCCCCACGTTCTCATTTTACAGATTGCTGATATGAGAGAACGTCGCTGCTGCAGCTCGCCCCGACGGCCAAGATACGCATCGCCTACCTCGGCAAGATCCTCCGCGAGCACTCGTCCCTGGCCTCGCAGGGCTGGCAGGAGGGCCACATTGTCAACGCACTCGTCTTTCACAGCAGTTGATGACTTTGACGGGAACTCGATTGTACTGCTGCTCTCTCCCCCCCCTCCCACCCCCCACCCTCCCCCCCCCCCCCCCCCCCCCCCCCCCCCCGCCTCCGGAGGCACGAGAGACGGCCTGGATTGTTTCGCGAGTGGACAAGACTTAAGCCTCGTTGTCCACTGCATTACCAAGCCTGTCAAGACAACGGGAGTCTCTGGCTATGACAGAAGGGCGATGATGAGCCGCCCATACGACTACTTGTCATTATTTTGACTCTTTTTTTTTTCTTGTTTTTTTTTTTTTTTTGGAACATTTGCACCTAATCTCGAGGCGTTTCAGGCCCTCATCTTGATACCCAATTTGATTACCCGGCTTCTTGTTTTCTCTCATATATCCATCATCCCTCCTAGTCCAGGCCTAGATAATACCAATTTGAGCAAAATACGTTACGCGCCCAATAACTCGCCATGTCCAATAGGGGCAAAGATCCTCAAGACATTCATAGACATGACACTGCATTTCAATTCTCGTCTAATCAATAAACCACAAGACATCAAAAAGCTTCTAATTTCCCATTTTCAGATAACGGCCGGAATTCCCCCATTGGACCGGGTATCCCCGTTTTTTGTCTTCCCGACTAGAAACGCTCATCCACATGTCCGTCTTGATGGCGTCTCCCCTCCTCCATCGTTCATATTATGCCCGGGCATTCGGTGTCTTGCTGGCGACCCCCGTAGGGGTCAGCTAAACAAGCACCTCCCATTCATGCCCCTCGCATGCGTCTCTCACACCCAGTCCCGACCCAGGACAAGCCCTATAGCCTTCGCTGAGAGAGACGTTCAAGCGGCCGTGCCAATCTTGTTCAGCCCCTTCAGCGACCCCAAGCTGAGCGCGAGACCTTGCGAGCGACTTCTTATCCGGACGAAGCCTGTGATGGGTCCGTCCTCGCCCTGCTTCTCAATGCTCAAGTTGGCCAAGGCATCCTCACCTGCAGTGATAGTTAGCCATCAGTTCGATAAGAAGGTATGTCATGAGAGATAGAAACGTACCAAACACGCTGCGAGCGTACAGGTTGGCGCTCAAGAACTGGCAGTCGCCCTTCATGCCACCCTCGGGCGTCAGGCAGTTCATGTTGGTCGCCTTCATCAGCTCGTCCAGGAAGCCGCGCAGCGTCTTGA
The DNA here is from genome assembly GCF_004353045.1 of Thyridium curvatum. Taxonomy (NCBI): domain Eukaryota; kingdom Fungi; phylum Ascomycota; class Sordariomycetes; order Thyridiales; family Thyridiaceae; genus Thyridium; species Thyridium curvatum. Next base: position 314,304 of record NW_022156803.1, on the reverse strand, counting down.
TCTTGCTGTTGATGTTGACCTTGTTCTCCCACTCAAACTCGGTCCACATGGTGCGGAACTGCGTCTCGGTGCACGTGGCCGGCTGGATGTAGTCCATAATGTCGACGTGCACGTCGTTGAGGATCACCACGTTGGTGTCGGTCGAGTGCGCGCCGTCGTACACAACGTTGCCAAAGATGACACCCGTATCCGTGGAAGACACCTTGATGGTGCACTGGACGTTGTGGAAGTCGTGAGGGCCCAGGTTCTGGGTCGTCGGTCTCTCAACGACCTTGAGGTCGCCGAGGGTGGCAAACTCGACCGAGAGGTTCTGAAGAGTCTCGGTGGTCTGGTTCACCAGGAGAACATCCAGGACGATATCGAACTGGTGGACCTTGACGTAAGCCTCGGCATAGACAGGGTCGGAGAAGCCAGTGAGCTGAACAACGCGCGACAGCTTGCTGGTCAGGTCCTCAGCACCGCTGGTATCGCCACCAGTCGCCCGCTCGAGATCAAGGTCGATCGCATCGGCACCATCGCCAGCGTTCTTCTTGCTGAGCTGGCGGATGGAAACGACATCGTCCACCTGCACGGCCGTCTTGGCCTTCTCGACAGCCTCCTTGGCCGCCCGCTTCTTCTCCTCGACAGCGACCATGGCACGGAAAGCCTTGCGGGTGTCGTCGAGGTAGACAGTCTCGAGCTCAGGGTGCTCGTTGAACTCGGCCAGGCTGCGCACACAGCTCATGATACGGTCAACAGAGTCCTCGTCGATGGGAGCCTTGACGAACTGGGACTGGCCGACACGGATGATGGAGATCATGATCAACATGGCCTCAGCGCGCAGGGCATTCGTGCGCGCCTTGTCCTCGCAGATCTCCGCGTGGCGCATGACGAGCTTGGTGAGCGTAGCGGACAGAACAGTGGCCAGATAGTAATCGCCATCGAGAATGAGCTGTCGCAGAGGAGGCTTCTGAGCGGCCTTGACAGCCTCCAACTTGGCCGCGGCCGCGGACTGGCTGGTGAGGGCAGTCTCGGTGGCATACGTGCCATCAGCAAGAACTCTCCTGGATCCGGTGGGAGCAGCCTTGGAGTGACCGTTGACCTGTTCTTGCTCCTTCTCCTGTTCCTCGCCGTCGACGTGGTCGAGCAGGCGCTGCTCGGAAGCTAGAATGGGAATCTCGCCCAAGCTAGCCCGAATGCGCTTCCACGCCTCCCTGATGTCCTTCTCCTCCAGAGAGTACTCGCCGACGATCCAGAGAATGCCCCTGTACACCTTTCCGGCCCGCACCTCGCTGAGCGTGTCGACTAACCTGGCCACGATGGACGGCCGCAGCTTGGGGAACTTCTCAACGACCTCCTTGATGAAGTTGATAACGTCGACAGCAGAGGCGTTGTTGAAGTCGGCAATGAAGTCCATGAGGAGGTCGACAACGCTGGCAGCGACCTCTGAGAACTTTATGGCGCATTGGTGAATGGAGTGAATAAGAAGCTGGCGGTACTCGGTGTTCTTCTCATACTCCTGGTCGACCGTCTTGGAGAGCTCCTTCTTGAGCAGCAGGATAACCTCCTCAACATTCTTGCTGGAAACCATGTCAAGCGCCAGGCCAAGAGCTTTCCTCCGCACATCGATATCGGGGCTCGAGAGGACTCTGAGAATCTCCATCACGAGATCGTCCAGGATACCAGGGTTCTTCTGCCTGAGCTGGTCGACGCGATCGAGCACGATGAGCTTGACGTTGTTGTCGGCCTCCTTGATGCTCAGCTCGATGAACTTGCCAGCTGCCGCCTTGACTGCCACGGGATTACTGGTGAGCGCAGTCAGAGACGACGCAGCCTCGTAGACGACTGTCGACGCGCCCGCCTCGAGGAGGTCAAAGATCAGGCGAAGGTAGCGAGCCTTGTTTTGCGAGTTCTGGACCGCATCTTTCCTGATGAACTCGAGCTCCACCAATTGCAGGAGTTCCTCAGCGTTGGGAATGCCATCAAAGACCGAGCTGAGGTAGACCAGAGCCTTGTCGTGATCTATGGATGCGAGGGCCGCAAAGGCGTTGCGCTTGCAGGTGGCGTCGTTCTCGCTCTCGAGGAACGTGGCGATCAGATCTGAAGCGTCGGGGATGAGGGAGGGAGAGTGCTGGTAGATGGAAGAGACGGCAAAGACCGCGTTCTTGCGCACGTAGGCATGTCGGTGCTCGAGGCAGGATCTGGCCGAGGAGAGGAGGGGCTCGAGCAGCTCGGGCTCCCTGAGTTTGGCGATGAAGCGCAGAGTGTTGCCTCGAATGTACTCGTTGGGATGCTGCAGGTCGTTCCGGATACCGTTGCTATGGCACGATCAGCTCGGCCTACACCACAAACCTGAAACAGACGCTCTGCCATGAACCTACCAGACGAGAATCATCTCTTGCTTGAGCTTGCCGGCATCGTGCTTGGGGCAGATCTCATAGTAGAAATAGAGCAGCTTCTTGAGGGGCTTCGACTTGGAAGGCATGACGAAGCGGATGATGTGCATCAGGAGGGACGGCATGGGGTCGCCGTTGAGCATGATGGTCAAGATGCGCTTCATGGTCTCGACCTTGCTATCGTCGGTGCCCTTCTCCAGCTGGTTCTTGAGATCGTTGACGGAGGGGATGTCGGCGGCATTGTCCATGTGGACCAGGCTGTACGCGTTCTCGAGGAAGGACGCCATGATGGGCAGCTCCTTTGCGAGAGCGTCGGGGAAGTGGGTTGAGTATGCGGCGTTGGAGCTTCAAGCCAGGAGGTGGGATGCCTCGCAGTGCTTGTTGGGTTTTTGGATCAATAGCAGAGCCCAATTGCCAGCTGGACGGAGACGGTGGAGAGGCGGTAAAGCTGTCGAGTTCAGAGGGAGAGGGAGCCACAGCCTGGCATCACCGTGGAAAAGGAGTACTGGGGAGGGTGGTGGGTGCCAATTCCAGTGTCGTTTCGCGATGATGAGCTGGAGGATTCTCAAGATGTGGCCTGGCGGTGCAGCAACAGCAAGTCGTGGCCCCCCGTTAGGCGGTGTGTGGGCCCCAGGCAGTTCGTGGGACAGGTGGCAGTAAGCGAGGAGAGCACTTGGGAGGGAGGGAGCTCTCGCTCGAGCCAATTCATCACGTGCAGCTGGAGCCTTCCACCACCAAAGTACTGGTGCCATAGTGTGGAGGCCCAAAAGTGACATTCAGAGGAGAAAAACAGACACCAAACCTAACCTGGATATCGGGTGCCCCTCCATTTCCTTCATCGCGCGCGCATCAATTTGCTTGTGGTATTGCTGCTTGTGGAGACGCACGGCTGTACGAAGTACCTGCTTCTTGACCTGCACGAAAGTCTTCCCTTCACGACGCAAGCCGCAAGCAACCAGCCGAGTCACGATGGCGTCAACAAGCGAACCCTTCTACCTGCGCTACTAGTACGAAGCACCATCCTTCTTGTGCCATCATCGCATTATGCTAACAGCTGCCATAGCTCCGGTCACTCTGGCCGCTTCGGGCACGAGTTCCTGGGTACGCTCCCTCGACAGCCTCCCAGCCATGCGCGCGCGCACTTATACTGACACAGTATCCCGTATCAGAGTTCGATTTCCGGGTGGTCGGCGACGGCCGGAGCGCGGTGGCGCGGTATGCCAACAACTCGAACTACCGCAACGACAGTCTGATCAGGAAAGAGAGTCAGTGTTGACAGCTCCCAACACTGCGTCATGGGGCAAGATCACTGACAGTGACAATATCGCAGTGTGTGTCAGCTCCCTGGTCATCGATGAGATAAGACGCATTGTCAAGTCGAGCGAGATCATGAAGTCAGTATCCCCTTGTAGAGGCGAGGAGGGCATGCCACTCACACACACACAGGGAAGACGATGGCAAATGGCCTCAGAAGAACAAGGACGGGCGACAAGAGTTGGAGATCAAGATTGGAAACGACCATATATCCTTCGAGGTTTGTCACGGCCGGCCTTGTACGCGATCGAGCCTCTGCCTGCTTGCTAACGATACGTGACTACATAGACTGCGAAGATCGGCTCTCTCGTCGACGTCACCGAGTCTTCTGACCCCGAGGGTCTCCGCGTGTTCTACTACCTCGTGCAGGACCTCAAGGCTCTTGTCTTCAGTCTGATATCTCTCCACTTCAAGATCAAGCCGATCTCTTAGTTGCGACACACTATCATCATCTTTATCAACGGATGGTCATAGGTCCAGCATCTGCCCAGCCAGCGATACAAACCAGCGAGCTAGCATTAGGAAGTCTAGCCGGGGCAGACACGGCGGGCATGCGGGAGCAGACTTGAAAAATGTTTGAGCTGGCGGAAGCTCACACCGCAATTAGCATAGAAGGCCGTAGTCGCGGCCGCCGAGTGATTCCTTCGAGAGGACCGGGACTCAGTGATTATCGGCCACTTGCAGCTGGACTTGGAAGCTACCCAGCAAGTTCAAGGAGAACATGATACCAGCAAAAAGAATAGGAGTTAGGCGTGAACGGTAGAACCACTCAGTTTCAAATGGCAATAGGTTATGCAAGGCGTGACTTGCGAATTGAGTCAACCTTGCGATCTTCAGGATGGGTGTGCTTTGAGTGTGTCGCAATAGGTGATACAGTGCCTCGTCTCAGCTGCCTCGAAATGCTTCCGCATCCCGGAGACGGCAGCAAACAGCCTGCTTCGGCACGTAGAACAACGCCCGAAACATATCCCGATACTGCGAGAGAAGGACGAAAGTTATTCACGAGGACGACAAGGCTAAAACACACTTTATGCTTATCAGAGTGGAAGGTCGGATGGAGGTAGGTTCAGCTGCCTGGTCGGTTTGCAATTGGATGCTACTGAATGATTGTATGCGAGGTCAGCACCCTGCTCTCGGAGGCTGGTTGTCGGCGCTGCGCTGACGCGTGGTGTCGTGCCGGGTCCTTCTTGGAAGCGAGCCTAGACGCATGCGAGGGTCCTTCGGCTCCAATTCCGGACTGGCAGCAGCGGCAAATCAACGGCGGGCGAGGGCTGCTGCCAGACCGCTAGTAGGAACCTCACTCACACTGGAGAAGAGGAGATGAGGGCTTCGTACCTACCTACCTAAGGTAGTAAGGTAGTCAGTTAGAAGCTATGCGCAAACATCAAACCAGAGAAGAGGAAGACTTGAAGCGCAAGGCGGCCTGCTAGTGAGAAGGAACCTTACCAACTCAATGCTGCGCACCACCCGAAGAATCGTGTTGACCCCCGTGCGCTCCCCTCTTCTCCCCCCCAACTTCTCCACTAAGGACCGGGGTCGCTTCTGTGTGGTGGCTCTCCCCAGCGCCGCCAGTCCCTACAAGCGCAAAAGTGGTGCTCACCCCGACACTCCATTTCACACTTCAACTTTGAGTCTGGACTGGTGGTGCCCACAAGTCGTCATCGCCCCTTCAGAGCCATTTCTCCATCCCCCGACCTCTACCTCCCGCCCGAAATTGTTCAGCCGCCTCCATCCGCGGCATCAAACAAACCTCGTCCTCCCATCCTCCGCACCTTGGCGACACCCGTGCCACCGCCTCTCACACTCTGCTAGGTCTGACCGCACGTGCATCTTGGCAGCTGGACGGGCACCAGCACGAGGTTTCAGGGTAGGGTCCCGACAAACGGGTGACCACCAGCATTCCGGATTGATTTGACTGCCAGCCACGGCACTTGGCATCGACGGCGTCGACGGTTAGGAAGCGTACAAAGGCCTCTTACCATCACCCATTGCGCTCTTCGACCTCCCGGCCCTCCGCAGCTGCACTCTGCAGCAATCGCCGCTCCTCCGCTACCGGTCGACCACCCCGACTCTGCGATCCACAAATTGTCGCGAGCCCGGTCACGTTCCTCTTCCAACGGCGGTCACCATCCACTGAACTCCGTCCTTACATCCTGCGCAGGTCCTTGGTTCCTGCGAGTTCTTCCATCCGACACACAGGAAACCCGTCCTTCCTCGCCCCTCAAACGCACAACATGCCCACTCCATCATCCCACAACACGGACGATTCGCACACCTTCACATCATCATGTCCAGATGAGCAGGCACCACACTCGCCATCGAGCTGGCATCCGCCGCCGCCATACCCACTAGACATGGACGAGGTACGCGCCCCTCGAGACATGCTGGACGACCACGATTCTGCGTCTAGGTCGACGACACTATCCCCGCGGCCCGACTCGAGGAGTGGGAGCGGAGGTGATGCCTCAGGACCAGCATTGCACAGCCCAAGCGATCCCGACGACTCCAACAAGCATTCAGATGCGGACGAGGAAATGCGGACCGGCGACCAAGTCGGCGGCAGTGCGGCCCTGGGCGTTAGCGGACTAACGGAAGCACATGTCATTGAGGGGCAGATCTACACCTCTGGTGGCAGTCGCAGAAGGCAGAACCGGCACTCGCTGAGAGACACGACACAGCGCGGGAGCTACCATGACAGGGTGGATGACCTGGAAGCCACTGAGCTCGACGGGTTTGTTGACGAGTTGGGAACTTCGATGGGATACGAATATTCCAATATGAGGGTAGGTCCACCAAAATACGCCCAACGCCCCCGCCCGGCACCCGGCCGCTCCTTGTCAAACACGCCATGGCTTGTCCTATGGTTTGACTGTGACCGAAAGAAGGCTGACACAATGTGCGACAGCTGATTCCCACCACACCCTCGTCCTTCCTCCGCCCGGGCAGCCGGTTCACCGGCACCCAGCAGTCGGAGCGCCAAGTGTACGACGTGCACGTCGAGATTAAGCACGTCGACCTTCGCGAATCCTTCCTCTGCGGCTATCTCCGAATACAAGGTACGCGATGATTTCCGTGTCTTGTCCTCTCGTCATGAGACCCAATTGCGGACTGGCTGACCCATATGCTGCAGGCTTGACCGAGGACCACCCGACGCTCACGACGTATTTCGAGGGCGAGATCATCGGCAGCAAATACGGCTTCATGACCAAGCACGAGTCGTGGGGCGCCAACGACCGCATCGACCTGTCGCACTGGTCCAAGTTTGCCGCCTTCCGCCCCTTTGCCAAGCAGGCCAAGAAGGGCAACACGGCCATCAAGGACGTCGCACAGCGGGAGCACATATTCATGCGGTGGAAGGAGCACTTCTTGGTCCCAGACCACCGGGTCCGGACCATCAATGGCGCCAGCTTTGAGGGCTTCTACTACATATGCTTCAACCAGATCCAGGGCGAGGTCAGCGGGATCTATTTCCACTCTAAGAGCGAGAAGTGAGATTCTACCCCCGTGGCTCTTCTGTCTTGAAGGCGTACTGACAATTGCTGCCTAGATTCCAACAGCTCGAGCTCAAACACGTCGAGAATAGAGGCTGCTACAGCGCCATGGAATTCAGGTGACACGCCTAACGTTCCGCGGACTCCATGCAGCAGCGACGACAAAGGCCTTGGGGATAATAAACGAGGCGCCGGACGGAAAAGTAATCCATTCACAATCATTTCCCGTGGGCAACGAGAAGGCTATAAGATAACGGGACAAGTTCAGGAAGCATTGCAGCGGTTCTCTTTTGCCATTTTCTCCCTTCTTTCTTCTCATTCGATCTTTTCTATCGAATATCGCATCGGCGGACACGTTGGGGAACAATACCGGCTCTTTTTGTTTTTTCTAGTTTAAAGACGGATAACGACATACCTATCTAGCGATGACTTCTCTCTTGGGCACGAGAGCGAGGACGGGCAGCTAGCACCCCGGGTGCTCAATATGGACTGGGGCTCCCCCAGAGAAATGGATTGATGGGATCTATATCACTGTTCCCATTTCGTTCCCCATGTTTCAATTCTTATTTTCCTCATGTGGCCATTGAGCTATCTCTATACGACTACCTACCCCGGCGCTGGTGAGGCGGTGCCCGAGGCCGAGGCCGAGGCCGACGGGCTCTGGAATTTCGTGAAATACCCTCGCCGAAAGGGATTCAGCTCGTCCGCAGTTGTGCCCCCAACGCCGCTCTGTGACTTTTGCTTGGCCAGGGCCGCGGCCAGCGCGTCCTGGTCGACCTGGCTGTCTGGTATCCTCGCGTAGGTGATTAACCTCCGGGACCCTGTTTCCAGATTAGCAACGCGCATTACATGCTACCGCTTTTCCCCAACATGCATCATCAATCCGTTTGTGGGACCCATGAAAACTGCTGCTGCTGCTGCTGCTGCTGCTGCTGCTGCTGCTGCTGCTGCTGCAAAAAAAAAAAAAAAAAAAAAAAAAAAAAAAAAAAAAAAAAAAAAAAAAAAAAAAAAAAACTCACACTTGTAGAACGCCTGCGTGCACACGGACACGATCTCGAGGCAGGGGTGGGTCGGCACGGCGATCTCCTGCTCCTCGTCGTTGGCCGTGGGCATCCAGAAGGCCAGGCGGCCGCCGTCGACGAGCGTCTCGGCGGCGAAGACGAGGATGTCGTCGAGCATGGCGTGGAAGCTGTAGGGCTTCTTGGGCGGCACGTAGGCCGGGTCCCGGTACATCTGGCGCGACTTGCCGTCGACCCAGGGCGTGCGCTCCGGGTCGCGGCAGCCGAGGACGAAGAGGCCCTCCCTGACGCCGTAGGGCGGGTCGCAGATGATGCCGTCGAGGATGCCTCTTGTTATTGTCGCTGTTGGCGTGGCGGTGCCGTTGGCTGATGGTATTGATGTCGATGGTGGTGTTGATGATGATTGTGTTGGGTCTCTGTCGTCGTTCAACAGGCGCAGCGGCGTCCGCCGGATGGGCGAGTTGGTCAGGTCGGCCGTGAACATGTCGCCCAGGCCGGACAGCAGGCCGTACTGCTCAAAGTTGCCCCTGACTGTCTTGTCCCCAGCGCCAGCCTTGCCGCCGCCGCCGCCGCCGCCGCCACCGCCGCCGCCGCCGCCGCCACCGCGGATGGCCCGCCCGTCAATGTCGCTGCCCCAGGCGACGGCGCCCCACTGCGCCGCCGCGATGGGGAAGCTGCCCGTGCCGACAAAGGGGTCGTAGAACAGCTTCCCGGGCGCCGCGAGGGCCATGTTGGCCGTGACGAGCGCGAGCTCCGAGTCCATGCTCGTCGTGCTGATGTACCGCCTCTTCTTGAGGTCGAGCTTCTTGCAGAGCTCGAAGCGCGCGGTGCCGCCGACGAGGCGGCCGAGGTAGTAGCGCTCCGGGTCCGGCAGGGCCAGGGGCACGGCCTCGGGGGCCCAGTGCTCGAAGAGCACGAAGTCGAGGTCCGGGCCGCGCATGCGGATGGGGCCCCGGAGGGGCAGGTAGGCGAACGAGTTGATGCGCTCGAGGCGCGAGGCCGAGGTGTGGGCGCCGCGGAAGGCGTCGATGTCGAAGCGGAACGAGGCCGTCTCGTAGCGGGGCCAGAGGGGCGCGCTGCGGCGCCGGACGTCGGCGTGCAGGTCCGGCAGGGTGGCGCCGGTGCCCCAGAGCTCGTGGATGCTCTGGGCGAGGATGGAGCGCTTGGCGAGGCTCCTGGCTGCTTCCTCGGAGGGGAGGCGGACGATGCAGAACGGTGACTGGGCGTTGTGTTGTTGTTGTTGTTAGACATGGGGTTTTGTGACAAATTTGATGGGTAGTCGGGAGGCAGGGATGTCAAGGCAAGCTTACATCGTCATCGTAGAACACGACTTGCATGTCAAAGCCGAGGCATGTCGCTATCGCCTCGATCTCTGCGCGCCGAAAAGTCTCGTGCGACTGGGAGAAGCGTATGAGGTAGTCCATCATGTGTGGGTGAGAGTGAGAATGATTGATGTTTTGGAGGGAGCTGTGAGACCGCCCGACGCTCGGCGGCTGCCCTCGCCGCTATGGCGCTGCGTGTGGCAAGTCGTCTATGTGAGATGTGTACGGCCCTCTATAAAGCCGGCTGGCTGTATCATCTCAAAGCCTCGCAGCAACTCACTCATGGATTGTGTGTCATGGAGCCTCTCATCCAGTCCGGGTCGATGAACGGTACGTATTTTCTTGGTGTGCGGCCCCGCAATGTGGCAGTACAGGTACAAAAAGGTTAGCATCGAAATTTTCCACTTTGGGCTGCCGGACTTTGACAAGCAGCTGCCAAATTCTAGGGACCAACCCGCTGTACGGCAACGCGCTAAATTTCACAACGGCATCGGACAGGCCTCCATCGACAATCTTGGGATGAGACTCGGATCGATACATGATCAAAGACAGAGACAGCCATAGTGAGACAGCAATACGGGTTCGAGATGCTGTCGTTTCCCAGCACGAGCGTCTACCAGAGCTCGAAATGCTTCTTCTCTTACGGCAGATTACCTCACATCGACCCCAAGCAACCCCCATCCAAGGGCCGGCCATGGACAACGCTTCAGTCTCTTGACTTTGTTCATAAGGCAAGTCTTTGGGTTGCTGATCATAGGTCTGAGAGATCTCCGACCTGTCAGCTAACTGAGAAACTCACAGGTTGATCTCATCGTACCGCACGAATGCTTACCAGCAGTCCAGGATAAGGTCGGCGCGGTCAAGCAAGCGCCCGAGTTCAAGCGGGTCATCATGACGCTTGCACAGCTCCTTGAGCCCGAGTTCTTCAAGGAATACATCAAGATTGGTAAATAGTCTCATTCCTGTGCACGATTTGGGTCATGACTGACGCGAAGCCTTAGGGGATATCCTCATGCTCTCCGAGGGCCGAATCGGAGAAGACAATGTCTTCACCCTAAGGGACGGTGAGTCTCTTGGTTCTTTCTCAGAAAACATAGCCTGAGCGAGCTCGAATATCCACTAACTCTTCTTCGTCCTAGGCAAATTGAGATTGTTCCTTGACCGCGAGACTTATGAGCGAGCAGGACTCGTGGGTCAGCCTCATGGAGCCAAGGGCAAGCGGAGTCTCAAACCACGATGGGGTACGCGACCCTTCGTCACTTATCAAGAGGAATGGCTGACATTGATACTCCGTTTGCAGTCGTCGAGTTCGATCTCAAAGCGGATTCCATGTGGCACGGCAAGAAGGGCTTCGAGAGGCTGGTCTACGCCAGCAAGAACGTGCTCAACGCTCCTGTTACGTGGCTATTCTGCAACCTAGCAAAGAGTAAGGTCTTTTCTACCTGTGGCGTATCCTCAAGCTATCTGCGCGCGCCAGCTAATGCTCGATCTAGCACCCGACCCCGATCCTCTTGAGGCGCACTTCCCCACCAAGTACACTTCGAAACCGGGAGTCCAGCAGAGCGTCGACGTCGCTCTCCCTCCATTTGATCCTCATGACGGCATTCTCAACCAGTCACGGGAGGATACCGAGATCTTCTGCACCGAGCTCTACGAGTGGCTATCCCTGGTGCGCCTGCAGAGCCCGCGCGTGGAGACGGGTGACAGCATCGATCCCTATTTGAGTTGCTACCGGGTCCCCGGCGAGGGTGAAGGAGCTCATCCCCACGCCAAAGTGTGCGTGGTATCTTGGACAGGCTTCTTTTCCAGCAAGCTTGCCCGCGAGATCCTCATCGACGCCATGGTGGCCGTACCCTCGAAATCCTGGTTGTCGGTATCCTTCTCCACCTTCCCTAGCTCCAAGGGTCTGTCCGGAGACTGTGCTGAATGCACCTTCTTCAGGCCGCCAAAGTCGGACGGCGAGTACATGCTCTGGGAGGTGAAGAGCCACGAGTGAGGTTGGGTTTCCAAGCAGCACATCAAGAAAAATGATGCGTCTTCACTCCTGTCGCTGCCGGACATTGCGATCTTCGGCCAGATCCTCGCCCGCAATGGCGTCCTGCACCAGCCGCCGCAACTCGGCCTGGCCCTCGGGCGTGTGGAAGTCTTCGCGCTCCGCCAGCTGCTCGATCCTCCTGCGGAACTCGGGATCCGGCAGGTCAGCGACCTCTTGCGGCTCGGCCATGGTACCCATGGTCACGGCCAGTCCCTCCGGCACCGGCGGGAGCTCCATCGCCGGCGCAGACGTCTCGCCAGTTGTTGTTGTTGTTGATGATGGTGTGCCATTCGTCGCGGCAGCTCCGTTCACCGTGCCAGCAACGGACCCCTGCTCCAGACCCGCCAGGTACTCCGCCACCAGCGGGAAGTCGCCCTCCTCCTGTATCTTCTGCCTCGCCGTCTTGCCCTCGTCGCCCGCGATCGCCGGGTCCAGCCCGAGCTCCTCGACCAGGCACCGCGCGGCCTCGACGGTCTCGACGACGAACAGGGCGGTCTCGCGGTCCTCGTCGCGCAGGTCGACGGGCGCCCCGAAGTCGCTGACGAGGGCGCGCAGCAGGTCGAGGTGGTTGTAGCTGGCGGCCGCGTGGACGAGCGAGTAGCCGTGCTCGTCCTGCTGGCTGGCGAGCTGCGGCTGCTCGCGCAGGAGGGGCAGCAGGGCCGCGGGGTTGTCGGCGGCGAGGAGGAAGGGGTTCGCGGGCATTTCTTTTCAATAAGGGAGGAACTGAGGTTGGGAGTCAGTAGACTGACGAGGAATTGAGGGTTTTGTCCGTGTCGAATGGTGCTTTTTGCTGACGTCAATGTGTGTGGATGGGGGAGCTCTTTGGGAGGGAAAAAATGAAACTCGATAAGGAAAGTGATTAGACGTTTTTGGCGGATGTTGACCGCGTGCCGTGCCTCATCCCCACACCTATCTACTCCGTATTAACAATCCGCCAAGCTGATATAAATAGACTGTGGCAACTCTAATACAACATCTCGGATACTAAGTGGTATTTCATAAAGTCCAGAGCCCATCTACCCATGGGATCATGGACAGGGAGTACGTACTTGTAGTCTTTACATTCACAAAGCGTTGAGCATTCATCCTTGTTAAACAGTTCTTATTCTCTACACCTAACATAAAACGACTCTTACTCCTACTTTATATGCAAATGTATGAACTCCGGATCCATCAAATTCTTGGTATGATAACGACAGACACACAAGGTATATGAACGAGAAATCAGAAGGAGGAAACCCATAAAAAAAGAAACAACGTCAACTACCGCGCGCCATCGCTCCTCAACTCGACACCAAGATCCGTCGCCTGGTCCAGCGGCATCCGCCCCGTCAGCGCCATGCACACCCGCAAGATGTTCTCCTCCGTCCACCTCTCCGGCGCCGCCGCCTTGCCCTTGTACTCCTCGAGGTCGTACAGCGCGTCGATGACGTGCCGCTTCTCCTCCGCGCCCACGGCCGACTCGTACGAGACCACCAGCGGCGTGACGAAGAAGACGCACCCGAGCGGCTTGAACCGCCGCGCGTAGGGCAGCGCGAGCCAGATGCGCCGGCTGAGCTCGCGGTTCTGCACCTCGAGCAGCGGGTCGTCGGAGCCCAGGAAGCGCAGCGCCGAGGCCAGGATGCGGTTGACGGCGATGAGCACGAGCGCCGTGTAGCAGTGGCACTGCGCCGTCGTGAGGTCCGGGAAGTCGTACCGCGCGCCGAAGGGCGACTCCTCGGCCGGGCAGGGCGTCTCCCTCAGCCCCAGGCAGCTGCCGGTCGCCTTCTCGTCCGCGGAGGAGGCCCCGCCGTAGAGGCGTATGTGCTCGAGCATGGTCACGTTGAGCGCCGAGGCGTCCTCGGCCAGCTTCATGGCCGCCATGGTCGCGTCCGGGTGCAGCGGGTCCTGCAGGATGCGTTCGAGGTCGTGCACGAGGACGGGCCACTGCGCGAGCTGCAGGACCATGCGGTACGACGCCGACAGGACCGGGTTGGCGACGGCGCCGGCCTCGAGGGCCGACATGATGGCGTCGGACCACTCTGGCAGGGTATAGATGTTTGGCTTGCGGGAGAGGATGCTCCATGTCATCTGTGCGGGTCGTTGTCGTTGTATCAGCAAAGATATGCTCTGTGGAGGATCAACATGATCCGACTGTTTTTTTCAAACACGAATACAACCCTCGGCTGACAGCACCGATTGCAGGGAAATAATAAGAGACGAGAGATCTCTTTATACCCTGCAAGGAAAGAAAAAAGAAGAAGAACAACCTACTATTTGACCAAGGTTGTCCAGCGCAAGGTGCAGCTCCAGCTCGTCCGCCGCCAGCGCTGCCGGCCCCCGGCGCTCCATCAGCGTGTATATGCCCTCCGTGTGCGCCCTCTTGCCAGCCCGCAGGCCGCCGCCGCCGACGCCGCCGCCGCCGAAGGAGTTCTGCAGAGAGAGGCCACAGTCAACACACATGCAGCACAGATACGTTTCGACGCACACGCAGAACGGTACCTCTACCCGCTGCAGGATCGAGACGGCGGCCAGCGTCGCCGCGTCGTACATCTGCTCCGGGTCCGCCAGCGCCGCCTGCACGCTGCGCAGCGCCCGGCCGTACGTCTTGAGGTCGAGCAGGTCCTCGCCGCATCCTCCCGCGGCCGCCGCCGCTCTGGTCTCCCCCCCTCTAGTAGTAGTAGCGCCCGTATTACCGCCGCATGCCGACGGCGACGCCGCCGCACCTTTCCCGCTGCAGCGCCGGCGCAGGTTCGCGTGGCTGACGACGAGGCACTCGACCGCGTGCTGCAGCGCGCGCGACCCTTCTATCCGCGCGGGGAGGAGGGCCAGCGTCCGGCGCGACAGGGACAGCCCGTACCTGTCGTCCCCGGGAGTCACGAGCGCCGAGACGAGCCGCCGGGCGGCGCGGCCGGCCGTCGTCGTGGGCAAGGGCACGCTGGGCCCAAAGTGCAGGCACGAAGGCGAGGGCGCGCGCTGCAGGCGCATCTGGTGGAAGGTCCCCGTGCCCTCGGGCGTCGTTTTGGACTTGAGGCCCACGAGGGTGCCGGGCGTCGTCGTCGTCGCCGCCGCCGTCCTCGTCCTTGTTGGAAGGCTAGGCTGTCTGGGGTGGCTCTCGGCAGCGGATGAAGAAGAAGAGCATGATCGAGACTCGGAGGAGCCAAATGTGGCTTGGACGAACTTGCGCTCGGTGGGAGGGCCGGAGCACGTCTTGTTGCTTCGTTTGCAGTTGCCGCACTGGGGCCATCTCTCGTCACACTTTTGATGGGTTGTCCGTTCACGTCAACAGCATGGTCTTGAAGCAGCATGGAGACCATTGAATAGTCGGTAGCAGGTCTATCATACCTTGATCTTGCGCTGTTTGCAGTACTTGCAGCGGTCACTCTTCGGTATGCCGGGCATCTTGGTCTATACAATAACACACTATTGCGTGGCGTCTCGAGTCTCGAAGGAGGTCAAGATGGGCGAGGATGGTCGGTATCAACTGGGTTTTCCGCGGCCCTGGATCATATCCGTCAACTCGGCGAGGGTTTCCTTGGCTTGCAGTCACAGTCCCTTAAATACACACACTCCCGCTCCGTCGGCCGCGATCATCCCACCAAGCTTCTATAGTCGGTCCACGTCGGAACAGCCCTACGAGCAAGGGGTAGAGGCATGGAATTTCGTCACCTGCATTGTGCAGCAAAGATTGTGGATGGCCAGACCGTTGATCCACGTCAAGCTGCCATCCCGCTGCATTGGTACCCCAAACGACGGCTGCAGAAGCTTTGCGCACGCGCACATCCTTGTCGTCGTAGGGCCGTAGAGGAGGTCGGAGTCGAAAAGCATTTCGCTGTCCATTGGACCCCCATCCGAACACCGAAAAGCCTTGGCATCCCGCCTCTGTAGGACGTCTTGTGCGCAGAAAGCCTGGTGGAGCGGGCGGAGAAGTCGGTGTCGATGAACGGTGTGGCCGACTGCAGCAGTGTAGATCGCCAGTCGACTGGCAAATGTGCTCGACGAAACCGCTCTGCAAAAGAACCCCCTTGCCCGTCGCCACGCACAAATGAGCTTGGGCACAGAAGGCGAATAATTGGAGACTTGATATGAACATCCTGCTTACTGCAACCCTCTTCCAAGTGATAGAGCGCTGCCATGCTGGCTGTAGGGCTGGCCTGTCAAATGGCTTGGTGTTGCGGGTCCCCGGTATTGGTGGTGTGGACGCGGTATGTTTCCCAAAGAGGCATTCCATGGTAATCATAACCCACACAGCAGCGTCTGGCTTGGACAAGGGTCTTCGGCTTTCCTAGTCCAGCGGCAGGGCAAGACCTCGTTCAACCAGTGACAAAGGCTGGGAGGGGAGCAGAGGCGTTGAAAGGGGGCTCCAAGGAGGTGGGAAACCTCTTCCGACAACTTCAAAAATATGCCCACCGACGTCACCCCGAAGAGCTTAATTTTGAGCCTTGGGTGCCCTGCAGTGGCCCATGCTGACCAGTCAGCTTGGGGGTCTGCTCTACTCTGTCCCTAATTGACTATTTGAGCTGATCCATCCCGTCCGCATAAGATGGGTCTCACCCACAATCCCACAGTGACATCCCGGGTTCTCTCTCGCCTTGCATGCAGGCCAACCTGGATGCTTATGATTCTATCCTTCTACGTGAGAACTAAGGCCTTCCGCCCCTCTCAAGTGCATGTATTGCACCGTTAAGCTAAGGCTAGCCACATGTGCTGCTGCATTCAAAAATAGAAACAAGTGCTATCGCCCCCCAGGAAAGGATCGTCTCCCTTTTCACTGTGACGAATCTCACGACGAGCGAAGGGTTATAGATTCGATTGACCTCTCAGGGGATGTATACGATATTTCATAGTCTTTCTTGGCAGCTCGGGTGATTTACCTTCCGGGGCGCTTTTTGTTCAAATTCTCGAGTAAACGGGTTTTCAAGCTGGGCTTGTGTTATCTTTCTAGACCGAGCCTTGCTCGACACCACACCCCGGCAGCCAGCATGGTAGGCCTAGGATCAAGCGATAACTTGCCGCTTCTAGACCACTGTTGCGGCCAGAGTGGCACTCCTTGTCTCGTCAATATTTCGGCCGAGGGAGCGAGCTAATGATGGCCAAGTGGTCTTCCAAGTGGAGAATACACGCCAGTTCTGCTCTGTTCGGGGAACCAAAAGAGTCCGTGTTCCGGGGTCGTCTAGAGACCGAGATACGTGGTTGATGCGGTCGAGTTACCTGATTTGTCTTCTTGTGACAGTTCATCTCCGACGGTGATTCCCTTGTTTCCGTTGTTATCAAATCATGTCAGGATATCCAGTCTATCCATGAGACCACGCTTTTGTATACCCAGTTTCCGACGCAATAACACTCCGATGAGAAGATGGCCTACGTCATGTTGTTTTGCATGATTGATCAACCCCAGTGATGTTGGGAGATGGGGGGAGGGATGGCGGGATACATAGTAGGTGATGCTCGGGACGCCGCCACAATCGTCAAGTTGAACAAGGAGTTGTCAGTCCCGGACGAATCAACGAGAATGTTGTGTCCGAAATAAGGAACAGGTCCGTGACTCACCCAGGCAGCTATCCACAGCCATTTCTAGGAAGGCCGTTCAAACTGGCCACGGACACATCACATATACAGCCCAAGGGCTTCGCTTCACAACTTGGATATTTGGCTTTCTTCTACTGGGTTAAGTCAAAACACTTGTCTTCTGAATTTATGGCAGACTATTGATCGACAGAAACTCCCATATCCATTGAGTGACTCCATCTCCGTGTGATTTGGGTCTTGCTCAATGGAAATAATCTACTACGCGGCATATTTCCAGCGCACTCGCATATCCGAAGGAGCATGCTGATAATCTTTCTTCGAACTTACCACCACTTATGTACTAGAGATTTTGCCTTTCCAGCCTCCTTTCCTTCCCAGCTAGGTCTTTAAGGTTATTTGATCGTCAGTGGAGACAGGATTGGGATAACTGCAATCAAACATCCAGATCTTGCATTCAAATGCTACACCGCCGACATGGTTATGATGAGTCTCGACGACACATGCTCACAAAGCAACTTCTACTATAGTCTGTAGTTTACCCTCAAACCATATGCGTAGCGGAAGAGTCGAATCAAACGCAGGAAGCAGCATGTTACTGTGGTCCAGTCGATCGACAAGACACAAGGATTCGAGCAAAGCATCAAACAGAGACAAATCTTGTCGACAAACCCCATTCATCACACCCCCGAACAAGCCAGGATACTGTCATCACCGCAAATCAAGCAAAAAAAAAACAGCGCAAGGATCAAGCATCCCTCACCCAAGGGCAAGGCACATTCTACCTCTCCTCCCACCCACTCACCCTCCACACTCTTAAATTCTGCACTGCAATGCACGCATCCATGCATCCATGCATCCGTCATTCTCATCTGCAGGCACGTCCAAAGCGGCGATTCCCCAGACGATCACCGCGCACGAGCTGGGCTGAAAAGGAGGGGGATATCACCTAAGACTCCTCCCCACACGAGCAAATGGGAAATAAACCGGAGACTTGATTGCCCAGACTACGAACTCCGACCAACGTGACAGAAAGGTTCTTTTCTTTATCTACAATTTTTTACAAGGCTGGCAAATGGGGTACTGTACCATCGCAGATCTGGAAAGAGAATTAGCTCTAGGACCCTGGGAGGGGGAAACAAAAATCTAAATAAAGCAACCCGTACTGCTGACATGCTTCTCGGGTCGGCTACTTATCCCGAACAACGAAGCGTCCGCACAAAGATCTACCCAAAGGAGAATGTTGACCGCCGGCATCGGCATCTCATGTCAACCAGAGATGGTACAGTTCAGTTCAGTTCAGTCCTGTCAAGGACATATGGCGTCGCAAAGATACGGTCAACCCGTCGTCGAGCAAGGATGCCCATCATGTCATGATCCAAGGCACGTCGCTTCGAACCACTCAATTCCATTGAAGCCACCGCTCTCACAGTAATTGTACATGGGAATTGCCCAGTCTATTTGCACTTCTATGCCCCGTATGGATACCAGTGCGCTTCGGATACTGACCGTCCCCGACTTGACCCACGGACCGCAAGCGCCATCTTGCCTCTGGAAAATGTAACCATGACCGGCCCTTCTTCGATGACCCCACCGCCGCGACGATATATTTAGGCGTAGAAGTTGACGGTCTAGTAAACGAGTCAGTGACGGGTGCTTGGATACGGAGCAGTGAGCTACGAGGGAGAATACTGACCTCCTTCTTCTTGGCCTGCACTTCGGCGATGGCATCGACGTAGTGCTCGTGGCCGATCTGGTTCTTGCCCATCCGCAGGGCGATCATGCCAGCCTCGACGCACACGGCCTTGAGCATGGCACCGCCAAACTCGTCCGTGCTCCGCGCCAGCTCGCCCCAGTTGACGTTGGGGTCCACCTTCATCTTGCGGCTGTGGATCTTGAGAATCTGCGACCGGGCCTCCTCGTTGGGCAGAGGGAACTCGATCTTCCTGTCCAGACGACCGGAACGCAGCAGGGCGGGATCCAGGACGTCAACACGGTTGGTGGCGGCCAGGACCTTGATGCGGTCATCCGAGGCGAAACCGTCGAGCTGGTTCAGCAGCTCCAACATGGTCCGCTGCACCTCACGATCACCAGACTTCTCCGAGTCGAACCGCTTGGTACCGACGGCATCCAACTCGTCGATGAAGATAATCGCGGGCGCCTTCTCCTTGGCTAGAGCGAAGCAGTCGCGCACTAGCTTGGCGCCGTCACCTATGAACATCTGCACCAGTTGGGGGCCAGCCAGCTTCAGGAAAGTGGCATCTGTCTGGGCTGCACAAGCACGGGCCAGGAGGGTCTTGCCTGTACCGGGAGGACCGTACATCAACGCGCCTGCGTAGAGTTAGCCAAGGTGAGCTCACAGCACAAGACACATCAATCTTCCACCTACCCTTGGGTGCCTTGATGCCAATCTTCTTGAAACGATCCGCCTCCTTCATGGGCCAGACAATGGCCTCGACCAGCTCCTCGATCTGCTTGGCCAAGCCACCGACGTCGGTGTACTTCTCGGTCGGCTTCTCGTCGACCTCCATCGCCTTGACTCTGCTGTCGTACTCTGCGGGGAGGGTATCGAGGATGAGATATGAGTCCTTGTTGACACCAATGAGGTCACCGGGCTTGAGGGTGTTGGGATCGACCAGACCGATCAGGGGAAGGAAGATGGTCTGTCTCGTAGAGGTCTTGATCACTGCTGATTTGCCGACACGGGTGGCATCAAGATCGATGTTGGCACCCTCTTCGGATGACTCTGCGGTCGGGTCGAGATCTAGCAATTCGACAACGTTGCCGACAAGGTAGGGAAGTTGCCTGGCGCAGCCAGCGTCCGTTAGCATCCACCCCCAAAGCCTTCAGTAATCAAACGCAATGGCCAGCAGGCGCATACCTGTTGTTGGCGATCTTCTCAAGATTCTCCTTAATCTTCTCGCCCATGGTGGCCTTCTCGTGTGATAATCGTTGGTACTCGCTCTTCATAATTCTGGAGTCGTTCTCAAGGAGTCGCTTGCGGGTGAGGATGTCTTGTGTGCTCAGGCTGAGGATCTCCTCATCGAGCACATCCTCCTCCTCCGGCTCAGCATCCTTCATCTCAGCGTCGCCATCTTGCTTCTTGTCTCCGCCGCTCCGGTCGTTGTTCTTCTTGTCCTTCTTGTCGTCGCGATCCTGGCGATCGAGATCGTCAAGCTCCTCGAGGGTGGACATGGTGGGTGGGGTGGCAAGAGAAAAAGACGGACTGGAGACAATTGAGGAGAGGGGAGAAAGGAATAGAGCGACTGATGAAGTGCGGATGGGCGTCGCAGGTGATTTCGGGATGGGGGTCGTTGATGATGATGAAAGCGCCTGGGGATGAGGCGAAGGCGAGGAAGTCTAGGGAAGCTTTAGCTGTGGTCGAAGCTCCCAAGGCAGGCAAGGCGCGTAATCAGCCTTGGTCTGGGCTCCTCTGGCTACGGGTCTGGCGACCTGAGAAAAGTGGAGACCTACTGTGACCGTCGCCAAAACTGGAGATTACTCATCACGTGTGTGTGTGTCCCTGAAGCGCATCTCTGCTTCACAGATGCACCCGGACTTAGAGCTGTAGAGCTGTAGAGTCGGTGCCACCTGTAGGCCTGATGGACATAAATAGGGCCAAAGTCTTAGCTTGATTGTCTCTCTCTACTACACATCAATCAAGCATCACTACCAGGACATTCTTTTCAAGAGGTAGGTTCACTGAAGTTCACAGCTTCATTCAATTCTCAAACGCTCCAAACATCTCAGCAGTTGTCGAGTATTAAACTGCACTAAAGGACGTTATGTGTGGGTATCTCTGGACGAGGCGCGGGCATGCCGACCTTCATCCTGGCTGCTCTAGCAATTCCATAAGTATCCCTTGTGCAGAGAACGAGGAATATCAAAAAGTGCAATGTAGAAGTGTACAAGTGCTTCCATCTATGCACAAGACCCAGCTCCGTGGCCTCTATCTATTCGTCGTCCAGAATCCTGCTCGCTATCTGGCCGATGATGGGAAGCTCGAATCTGCAATGCCGTCAATTAGCCGGTGTCTAGGTAGGTAGCGCCAAGGGGGGACTAAATGCTCATACCTATCCAGCGTATCTGCGTCTCGATACGCCTTGAGGGTGAGCACCGCAATGAGCGCCAGGTCGCCGAAGAAAAGGAGCCAGCTCATGACCGGCGAGAAGGAGAAGATGAGGTGGACGATCATAATGACGGTGAAGAGCAGCGCCGATTGCCACGCATGGAACCTGGACGAGCAAGTTACTGTCAGTATATATAATCAACGCAAGGATCTCGACAAATGTCCCTTACCGGACATAATCGCTCTTCCTCTCCAGTATGAGCAGCAGGATCGCCCCGAGCGGCGGGCAAGCAAGATACGCCAGGCACGCCTCGTAGTCCAGCCGTATGCCCAGGCTCGTGTCGAACTCGCTCACGAAGCCGCCCCTGTCGCCCCACGACGACGAGCCGCCACCGCCGAAGCCTCCCAGGAACCCGTCCCGCTGCCCGCCGCCGCCGTTGTTGTTGGCGGGGCTGCCCGCGTTCTGGTAGTAGCTCGGGCTCGGGATGCCGCCGGACCAGGTGCGCTGCGGCTGCGGGTGCTGCAGGGGCGGCGGCGAGGTCGTGGACTGCTGCCGCGGCTGCTGGGAGGGCGAGAAGGGCCGGCTGCGGTCGACCGAGGCGCGCGGAGAGGCCGGCCCGCTGCGCGGCGGGGAGAAAGGGCGGGAGTGCTCCGGCGGAGAGGACTGGTAGGGCGCAAAGTCCATTGTGGCTGTGTGTGTGTGTGTGTGTGTGTGTGTGTGTGTGTGTGTGTGTGTGTGTGTGTGTGTGTATGTGTGTGTGTGTATGTGTGTGTTTCGGGAGGATGGGGATGGTTGGGTTGTGAGGTCTAGTAGGATGGATGCGATCGCATGCTCGAAGGATGGCGCTTTTTGTCTGAGTAGCCGTGAACCTGGGAGAGCAGAGGAGAGATCGGTTGGCAAAGCCGATTGATGTCGTGGTGTGGCCAAGCTGAGGCGCAAGATGACGCGGTTCTGGAAGGGGTCGTGGGCGAGATACGCGCAGGAGCTCATTTGGTATCTAAGATGGGTGCTAACGCGGCTTTATCTCTCGCTGTGTGGTGCCGATCTCTAGCGCTAGGACAGCTACGGATGTAGCCTAAATTTGAGAAATCGTCCCCCAGATTTTGATCTAGTCTTGCCAATCTTAGGTAGTTCGCCCGCCCGGGCTTCAGTTCGACACTTCAGTAGGTGTGAAGATAGCAATTGGTCGCACCTGGACTCTTGTGAACTGGTGAATTTCCAGCTCGGAGAATAAATGGTAGTAGTTGGTATCTGGTCTCTAGATCCGCGTTCGAAATGTGTAATTGTTTTTGGACTGGGCAGAGAGGTTGCCTGAGCCACGGTAGCTGTTTCGTGGCCAATAATAGCTCCAATCTTGATGCATGCAGCCCGGCAACATTGAAGATAATTAGGCAGAGAACCCCACACACCAGCCCGCCTGCTCTGTGGCTCGACTCGAGACGGAACACTCACTCACGAGTTCAGTTGAAGAACCACACCGGACAGCACAATCCCTTGAAAAACATACATATATCCAACCAACCATCCCCGATAGAGAGAAAATGGCCTCCGCCATCCTCCCCCGCTTCAAGCTCGTCTTCTTCGCGCCGCCCGCCGCCGTCGAGGCCTGCAAGACGGCCATCTTCGCCGCCGGCGCCGGCCGGTACCCGGGCCAGGGCAACTATACCGAGTGCTGCTGGACGAGCCTCGGCACCGGCCAGTTCCGCCCCGGGGACGCCGCCAACCCGCACATCGGCGCCGTCGGCCAGCTCGAGAAGCTCGAGGAAGCCCGCGTGGAGACGCTGTGCGTCGGCGAGGACGTCGCCCGCAAGGCTGTCGAGGCGCTCAAGAAGTACCCTTCGACCTATGCAGATACCCTTGATCGTGATGAGCACCCATAGACTGACATGACTACAGGGCACACCCGTATGAGGAGGTTGCCTACAGCGTGGCCCGCCTCGAGGACTTTTGAGCTTCGGTGCACTTGTCGTCGTTGAAACAAGCAGGCAATGGGCTTGGACGATTCCAGCGGTCGTGTTTTGATAGCTTCTCATATTATACAAATGGCATCTAGATCATCTTGCCTAGACGTAGCTTTACAGTGTACTCTGTCCCACAGCATCATACACGCTCTCAATCTCGATGTATACATACAATCACCCTTTCCAGATCACTCCTTCTTCTCAGCCTCGGCCTCGGCCCCAGCCTCGGGGCCCTTCTCGTCCTTCTCCAGCATCTCCTTGCGGCTCTCCATGGTAACGTACAGGCTCTTGCCAGCGCCCTCGAGAACGGTCGTGAGACCGACGCCAGCCTGCTGCAGCATAGCCACGAGCTGCGCGCGGAGGCCGTCGAGGCCGCCCTCGATGCCGCCGACCCACCTCACGCCGTCCGTGTCAAACACCTTGCCCTCGATCCTGCCCCCGACCAGCAGCAGCTTCTGCAGGCCGTTCTGCACCGTCGCGTCGTAGTAGCCCGGGTTCTTCTTGCGCGTCGGGGCCGGGAAGGCCGGCGGGCTGGGCGCCAGGATCGACAGCGCCGCGGCGAGGTGGGCGGGCGAGACGGCCGGCAGGGTCAGCAGGGCCAGCGGGCCGACCATCAGGGGCGCGAGCTCGCCGTAGGTCGAGCTCTCGGGGATCTTGGAGGGGTCGGCGCTGGCGCCCTTCATGGCCGCAAAGGCGGCCCTCGACAGATCGTGGTTGTAGACGCCCTTGGCGCCGGCCTCGGCCTGCACGGCCGCCGGGTCGAAGAACTCGACGACCTTGAGGGCGACGTCGAAGATGCGCGTCCGGACGACCTGCAGCTGGATCTTGGACGTGATGTCCAGGGGCGCATCGCTGCCATCGGCCGCAGGGGTGGTGGCGCCCGGCACGGGCACGTTGGCGAGCGCGAGGTTGAGTTCTCTCCTGATGGCAGCCCACTCCGTCGCGGTCAGGTTGTTGTGCTGAAACATCAGGATCAGGGGAGTGGATCGGAGGAGAGAAGTGTAGGTTCGGAGAAGCTGGGCCTTTCGGACCTCTGGTCGCCGGGCGCTCGGGGGTTGCGTCGGGGGCACGTAGTCGGCGGGCAGAGCGAGCCCGGGGATGGACAGGCTGGCGTAGGATCTTGACTGCAACCGCAGGCAGGTTTCGGACTGTGTCCTTGGGGTGGCGCCTCTCGGCCTAGGTGCTGATACAGTCGACATCGAGGACGCGGAGACGAGCCATGCTGACGAGACGACTGGTCGGCTGATGCTCCTTTCGAGCGTCGCAGACGCACGGGGGAGCCTGGGAGGCATGCTTCATGGGTATACAGTCAGCCTTGTTGATTCAAACGACCATGGGCAGATTGAGGACTTACATTGATAGACTAGACACCGACAACGCAGCAATGTCGTCAATGAATAGCAGTCTCGTGTCGTTTCAATTGGCGGTTCCGAAGCTTCAAAATTTCAATGGGTCTTGTCCAGCCGCCGACATCTCCAAAAGGCGCGCACGGGCCAGGCGCTGTCCAGACAAATCCAGGTTCCAGGCCGCCGTCGTTAGCTCCAGGAACCACGATCCAAGACTTTTCGTACTGCCGGATCTCACCGCCTTCAGAATGAGACAACCCCTGTAGCGCAACCAATTTAGCCCTGCAGGGTCGCTAATTCACCCCGCAATTGGGCCCTAAAACAGCAACTTCTACAGCTCAGTCATGGCGGGGTCCCAAAACTGGCTCAGACGGGCGGCGTTGTAACTGCCCGCCAGTAGACTGTGACTCAAAAAAGGACTCTCTCTTCTCTCCTTTGTCCAACTCGCCCGATCCGAGACAGAAAAGGACCCAATTCCCCGGGGTCCAATCCGCACGTCTCCTTGCCATCGTTTCAATCCGGTGCGGTGCCTCCCCTCCTCCCAAAAACAGCACAAAAAACATGGCAGCAGACGCCCCCGCCCCGTCGGTCGACATCAAGCCGCTGCTGGCCCGGATGTGGCCCGTCCCGGACGCGAAGGAGCCCCCGACCGCCGACGAGATCGCCGACGCCGTCGCCCACTTCTTCACCCACGCCGTGTCCGACGTCCAGGCCGCCTCCCTGCTCATGTGCCTGCACTTCACCGAGATGGACCGCCGCGCCGACGTCATGGCCGCCTGCGCGGACCGCATGAGGAAAGCCGCGGCGCAGATCGACGTCGAGGCGCTCAAGGCCGTCATCGCGCACCGCGACCTCGGCGAGGGCGACTACAAGGGTGGTCTTGTAAGTCAAAGCCCTTGGAAACACACCGCTTCTCTAAGTCACCAAGTGAAAATACTGACCAACTCACTCTTCCCACCATCATAGTGTGACATCGTCGGCACGGGCGGCGACTCCCACAACACCTTCAACGTCTCGACCACGGCCTCCATCATCGCCTCCTCCCTCCTCCTCCTCGCCAAGCACGGCAACCGCGCCAGCACGTCCAAGTCGGGCTCCGCCGACCTGCTCGCCAGCGTCGAGCCCCGGCCCCCGCAGGTCTCGGCCGTCGAGCCCGCCACCATCATCCGGGTCTACGAGCGCACCAACTACGCCTTCCTTTTCGCGCCCGTCTTCCACACAGGCATGCGCTTCGTCGCGCCCATACGCCGCCAGCTGCCCTGGCGCACGCTCTTCAACCTCATCGGGCCCCTCGTCAACCCGACCGACCTGATCGAGGGCCACCCGGCCATCGAGGCCCGCGTCATCGGCGTCGCCCGCCGCGCCCTGGGCCCCGTCTTCGCCGAGGCGCTCGTCATGGCCGGCGTCAGGAAGGCCATGATCGTCTGCGGCGAGGAGGAGCTCGACGAGGTCAGCTGCGCCGGCCCCACGCTGTGCTGGCGCGTCAAGGAGGAGACCCCCGGCGGCGAGGTGGCCGTCGAGCACTTCAGGCTCACCCCGGAGGACTTTGGCCTGCGCAAGAGGCACCCCCTGAGCACCGTCTCCTCGGGCAGGGAGCCCGCCGAGAACGCGGCCATCCTCAAGAGGATACTGGCCGGCGAGATGGCCGACGACGACCCCATCCTCGAGTTCGTGCTCATCAACACGGCGGCGCTCTTCACCGTCAGCGGCCTGTGCGAGGCCGAGACGAGCAGCATGGGCGCCGGCGACGACGGGCGGGTCGTCACCGAGAGGGGGCCCAGCGGCCTGCGCTGGAAGGAGGGCATGCGGAGGGCGCGCTGGGCGATCAAGAGCGGCGCGGCGCTGGGGCAGTTTGAGAGGTTTGTCGAGGTGACGAACAGCTTCTGAGTGGTGGGGGTTTGCAAACAGGTAGAGGAAAAGAAAGGGGGGCGGGGACGCGATATGTATCCGGAAGACCGTCTCTGCTTGACGGAACCGGAACGGATCTGGCTGGATATATCTATGCCTGGGCATTACAAAAAAAACAAGGACAAGAGAGATACCACGGGATACCAAAAAGCCATCAAGATTTTGGAAAAAGTAATAGATTGTCATGCTCAATGAATCTTCTTTGTTAACCCGACAAATGCTGCTGAGTGGTGAAACGCGAAAAACTATGCTGACTCTACCTCCCCCATCCCATCATGATGATAATTGTTCCATTCCCGCACACCAATGTGACTTGACTGTTTCGGACCAACCAACCAACTCTATTTGTCACTCTCTCTCCTCAAGCCTGCCTCGCGCGATAATCTCGACATCCCACAACAGGGGCCCTACCCTCATCTTTCATCTCGACAGAACACCCCTGACAGTGCCCCTGACCACAGGCCGGCCCTCGATGCCCAGGTCCACGATCCCGCTGTCCGCAGAGGGGGCGCCCTCGTCGAGCCAGCGCGCCAGCAGGTCGTTGCTCTCGCGGGGCTTGACGCCGTCGTCGCGCGTGCCGACCGTGACGTGCGCCACGCGGTTCACGCACGTCCAGTTCTCGTCGAGCACGCGCGCGACGAGGGCCATGACCCGGTCGTCGCACACGAGGCGCTCGAGCTGGACGTCGCAGGGCCCCAGCTCGGCGCCGCCGAGCGTCTGGACCGCCTTGGCCTCGCCCTCGGTGCCGGTGCTGGTGCCCTTGCTCAGCGCCACGTACCGCTCCCACAGCTGCGGGTGCTCCTTGGCCGACGCGCGGTGCATCAGCGTGACGTGGAAGCGCGCCTGCACGCGCCGCGTCTGCTGCAGCTGGCGGTAGAAGCGCGCCTGCTCCGGCGCGGCGCCCCTGAGCGTCTTCTCGATGAGCGCCGTGACGTCCTTGGCCGGCACGTCGACGGCCATGTACTCGAGCTGCTTCTCCTTTGCCTTCTTGGCCTGCGGCTGCTGAGCCTCCTTACCGCCCTTCTTGCTCCGGTCGGGGATCTTGTGGTGCAGGTCCGGGCTGTACTCCTCGATGGCCGACTTGATCGCCGCGTCCATGTCCTCGGCCGAGGGCACCTCGGGCACGAGGCTCGGGTATATGCGGTGCAGCTCCCGCACCACCGTCTCGAGGTTCGTCCTGCTTCCCGCCGTGGGGTCGAGGTCGATGACGGCGTCGAAGCCGTCGTCCGGCGCGCGGTCCGTGTCGAGCGGCTCGAAGCGGTTGATGAACCCCTCCATGATGCCCACGACCTTGCCCTGCTCCGACGCCGCGTGGATGGTCTGGTGGTTGTCGCCGCGGGCAAAGATGCGCTCGTGCGTCACGCGCCGGATCGTCTCGATGTCGTCGTGCACAAAGTTGAGCGCCACGAGGCGCGCCGACATGTGCTGCTGCTTGACGTCGGTGATGATCTGCTTGCGCTCGTGCCGCTGCGCGTTGTTGCGGTCGGCCACGACGGCGCGGTGGTCGCGCAGCTGGTCGAGCACGGCGCGCGTGAAGCGCGGCGGCCGCTTGGAGCCCGTGATGTTGTCGTTCTGGACGTGGCCGAAATCGAAGAGGTGGACGAGGCCGAGGCCGACGGTGGTCTTGCCGCAGCCGATGGTGGCGATGGGGACGAGGATGACGTCCTTGCCCACCTCGGTCTTGCCGCCCGTGCCGTCGTTGCCGTGCAGCTCCTCAAAGGCCGCCGCGTCGCTGCCCTTGAGGTTCTTGAACGCAAGGAAGTCTTCCCGCAGCGCGATGATGCCGTGGTTCTGGTTGTACAGCTTGCCGAGCCTGGGGTCCGCCGCCAGGCGCTTGCGGGCGTACAGCATGTACTCCTCCGTGATCTTGGCGTGCTTCTTGTACCGCGGCGGCTTGCCGGCGATCAGGGCCTTGGTGCACTCGCGCCACTGGCGGTACATGAGGTAGGGCTCCTCGAACTTGTACTTGAAGAACCAATCCTGGTATGGGTGGGTGCCGGGCTTGGGAGACATCCTGCATCGGATAACGAAGCCTTCGACGTCCCGGCCCTCGTGCGCTCCCGTCTCGGCCACCTCCTCCAGGAACTTCCGGACCGTCGTGATGTCGTCCATAACTGTCAGGCCAGTCTTGAGGAAGCCCCATTCGTCCGCAAACTGCTGGACCAGAGAGCTGGGGTAAGTCGCGAAGTGCGGCAGGTTCAAATTCATGCCGTGAAGGTAGAGGCCGGCCTTGTCAGGGGTGTAGGCCAGGATGTGCTCCTCGAAGGAATCATCACACAGCTCTGCCACTGCCGTGACATTCCTCTTCCGCAGCTCCCGCGCGAGGTCCCGCTTCGTCCTGCCGATTCTCTGCAGCTGCGCCTCCAGCCGCCTCTCGCCTGCGCTGGCATGGCTGACGTCGACATCGCTGCGGTCACCTGTAGAATGCTTGCTGCAGACAAGTAACGTGTCGTCCTCCAGGCCGCTCACAAAGATGATGCAGCCGTTCTCTTTGAGCGTCAGCTCGTAGGGACCCTTGGTCCGGTACTCGATGTTCTCCCACTTGGTCTCGTTGACCTCGTTGACGTTGAAGAACTTGTCGTAGCCACGGACGACGATCTCGGGGGTGCCGTGCTTGCCACGGCTGGTGAAGAGGCCGCGGGCGTATGTGGGTAGATCAGGGCGCTTGTAATCCCAGTCCTGCATCCGCCAGGAGTCGACGCTCAGCTGGCTGGGGGAGTTCTTGACCTCAAATCGCGTCTTCTTGATGCTGAAGCCGGCCTTGCGCTTGGACCGGGTGGCCTCCTCGAGGGCATGTAGCAGCTCGGCAGTCTCATGAGAATCCTGTGCTGCGTAAGGTGCTGTCATCTCTTGGACAGCCTTGGCGGCCTCTCCAGAAGTGACCTGATCCATGATGGATAATGTGTTGTGAGTGGTGCAGTTTGGCGTAAAGTGAGGAATGGAGGGGAACGAAGGGTGGAAGAAAGGCAGTTGCCGGTGTCTGGCTGGACTCCAAAAATGGCCCACGCTGGTGTCTTTGAGAAACAGTGACAACCTGCGAGCACAGGATGCCAGCGCTCTGTTTTGCAAGAGAGCTTTTCTAGGTAGGTTGAGGTGAGTTCAATGTTCAGGTAGGTTGCCTTTTTTGATACAGATGCGGGGACACTAAAAGGGCTTTAAAGACGGCTCACTTTTGCATCGAGCAGGCACTAGAAGAGCAACTGAAGTTGGGCTGCCTGCGCCACTGCCAGTTCCGAGCTACAGTGAGTCAAACGGCAAACAGCTCGACCAACGCCCCCCACTTGGACGAGCTGAAGGATCACGGGAAAGGGGACAGAGAATTCGCCGTTTGAGTCAACCAGTCCCCAATTTGGACGACAAGCCACTCTGGATCCCCCTTTAGCCGGATTGGAAGAAGATGAAGGCAGATCAGGGGTCCGAGAAAGGAGCTGCAAAAAACCGCGTGAAGCTGTCTCGGCTGTCCAGCTTGAGGCATTGCCCCACCCACTAAAGAAATGCTTCTCAGAGCTCCAGCCAGCTGTTTGAGCCGCCGTTGCCCCACCAAACAGCTCAAGCACATCCATGGATGGACCTCACTTGCATTTTGTGCTAAACATCGAGGAAGCTCACCATCCAAAGACAAGCAAGCACCTGTGCTTTCATCTACGGGCATACTGTCCCATCTCTTTTCACTAGCTAGAAAGAGTATCATGGTGTAATAGTCGATTCAATAACACAAGGCGCAGAAAAACAGAGACAAAGCAAGGTAAGAAGACCATGCAACCCCTGACCTCCAACTCCAAGTCGGCCCTCCTCCTGCAAAGAATAGGTGCGGTAAACAAGCCAGCAGTCGTTTCAGTGCAACACTGGCCTACAGACTCTTCCTTTTTTTTCATCGAATCCCTCGTATTTCTTCATTACCATGCTGTAGGCCCGTCGAGTCGTCTCCAAAGGTTCATGTTGAGCCCCTTTACAACTCATTCTTGGCCTTGTCAGCCGCCTCCTTGGCCTTGTCGGCCGCCTCCTGAGACTTCTTCTTGGCGGCATCGGCTCCAATGCTGAGCTGGTCCTTAACCCACTCCCAGGTGCCAGCGACACCCTCGCTGAGCTTGGCAAACAGAGTGCCAGTCGGGCTGCTGGTGCCATATCTGAAATAGGTAGACTGCTTGCGGGCATAAGCGCGGAGCTCGTCGATCTTGCTACCCTGAGGGACGGGCTGTGATGAACAAAAATCAGCAATATGTACTACTGAGACGTCAGTGGACAGGAAGTCACTCACCACGCCATAGCTGTCGAGATAAGCCTTCAGCTCGCTCTCGCTCCACGTGTCAAAGATGGAGTCCTTGGCGGCCTGGGTGGCAGATGCGAGGTAGTCGGTAGCAGATGCGTACTGGGTGCCGCCAGTCTTGGATGCAGACGCATACGCCGACTGGGCCGCCTTGACAAGCTCATCGCGGGTAGCACCGGCCTTGTTGGCCGTCTTCTTGGCTGCCGCATTGCCGTTGGCCTCGAGGTACTTCTTCAAGTGGTCATAGGAAAGGTCGTCAAGGGTCCAGGCGTTGAAGCCTGTGGCAGCCTTGTGTGCGTTCTTGCGGACGAGAGCTCGGAGCTCGTCGGTCTTGGAGGCATGGGGGACGGGGATGCCACGAGCATCAAGGTAGCCCTTGAGTCGGCTCTCGGACCACGTGTCGACGGCCTTGTTGAACGCATCTTGGGCAGCCAGGGAAGCGCTGTCGGAGGCCTTGGCATACTGGTTGCCAGCGTTGGAAGTAGCAGCGCCGTAGGCGGACGCAGCCGAGGCAGAGACGGTGTCGCCCAGAATCTGGGCGCGGTGCTTGCGAACAAGGGCACGCAGCTCGTTGACCTTGCTGCCGTGGGGAACTACGGAGGGTTAGCAAGGAGAATCCAGACCAGGCACTCTGAAAGGCAAAGTGGCATAACATACCGTTGATGCCGTTCTTGTCGCAGAACTCCTTGAGGTCAGACTCGGCCCAGGCGTCAATCAGCTTGTCAGTCAGGGTCTTGTAAGCAGCCTGAGCGCTGGCGGTTGAGCTTGCAGCCTCGTCTTGCA
Source organism: Thyridium curvatum (assembly GCF_004353045.1). Classification (NCBI taxonomy): domain Eukaryota; kingdom Fungi; phylum Ascomycota; class Sordariomycetes; order Thyridiales; family Thyridiaceae; genus Thyridium; species Thyridium curvatum. The sequence continues at coordinate 282,908 of NW_022156803.1, read as the reverse complement.
TCTTCAGGTATGCAAGGCGAGAGTTGCGACGAACAGAGGCGATGAGCTTGTCACGCTGTACAAATCGTTAGAGAGGGCTCCCTGGACTGGTCACTGGAGTCGACTTACAGTAGTGGGTTGGGGAGCCGGGAAACCATGAGTGTCAAGCCACTCCTTCAAGTCAGACTCTTTTTCAATGTCAGCTCGAATGTTTGTCGCCACTCATAAACGGGAGATCTTACCGGTCCAGGACTCGTACAGCCAGTTACCAGGGTACGCAGCTGCCTCGCCTGCCTTCTCAGCAACCGTGTCATAGCTCTCGCGAGCCTTGTGGAGCAAGGTGTCACGCTTGCGGGGTTGGGGAACTGAGGGCAGTTAGCACGAGGTCTGCTCTTCGAGATGGGTCAAGTATCAGCGGTTTCCGACGTACCGGGAATGCCGTGGTGGTCGCAGAAAGCCTTGAGTTGGCTCTCGGTCCAGGTGTCGAGAATCCAGTCCTTGACGGTGATCCAGGCCGATTGAGCCTTGTCCTCGGTCTCATACCAGGAGCTCTGAACCTGGGAAACGAGGGAGTCCTTGTTCTTCTCAGCCGATTTCTTGGTCTCGATGCCCTTGAGCTTCAGGTAGGCGCTGAGCTGGTCAGCATCCCACGAGTTGTAGGGAGTGACAACATAGGAGTTCCAGTTCTTCTCGACGAGCTTCTGGAGGTCCTTGCGGTCGGCGGGAGTCGGGTAGGGAATGTCGTGATCAGAGAGCCAGCGCTCGAGCTCGGTCTCATGCCACTTGTTGTATGCTGGAAGAGAAGTGTTAGCGACGTCTATCGGAGGATGATCCCAACCTGAGGAACGGGGAGTCCGAAAACATACCGGCCTTGGAAAACCAGGTGCTGCCAAGGGCAACGTCGGCCACAAGGGCGACGGAGAGGAGGGCCTTGAGGATCCTCATGATGCGTCAAGGTGGAAGCGCAGTATCGTGTTGAGCGACCACTATTGTTTGGTGTGCTGTGCAGATGATGTGGTAAAAGAGGCGCGATAATGGAGATTGGGCAGAGAATGTGACGATGTTTTGAAGGGAAAGTGATGTTGAGTTGGAGGTGGCAGCGAGGAAAAAGAAAAGGTGAGGTCGGTTTGTGTAGAATCAATCACGTCACTGCTGGAGACAAGAGTGGTGGAAGGTACAAGTGACACAAAGGATGCGTTGCTAGCAAAGCGGGAGCCACAGCTGGCCCCAAGTAAATAAAGCCGGTACTAGGTAGAAGGGAAGTCGTCACTGGGGCTTGCCTCTGCGCCTCCCTTCCATGGATGTCCCCTTAATACCTACTCAAAGACGAATAGCCAGCAAGCAGCACTACGCAACGCAGGGGAGGCAGCTACGTCAGGTCAAGTACCAGAGTACCTCGCTTGCTCACTTCCATCTGGTCCCGTACGGCTTGGAATGTCAAGTGTGTCCGCCGTACTGTTCTCATGCATGAACGCCCCATGTTGCTGGCAGGTACTGCTGGGCAACAGGCAAAGGAATGGCAAGTCGATGGGAGGTAGCACATGTCAGTCAACCCCAAGCTCGATGTGGATTTTTTGGGGGAAACGCGCTGGGAGCTTCGTCGTTGTGACGTAATGTTCCGTCGCCTCCAAGCCAGCCATCAGCAACGATGAGCATCGATCGGGCGCGTCTAGACCCCCCACAGAAGCTTATGATTGGACCCGTAGCACTCCCTTGCTAGTGATCCCGGTACGCTAAACGTTTCGCATCATGCCTACAAGATCCATCTACAAGTAGGTACGGATTCGAGCTACCGCGACCTTTAGCGAGCTGGAACTTTTGCTCCGGTGATGTCATTCGCTACCCGTGGCAAGCGATGGTCAGATAATTGAAATGCCTGAGTCTCAAAATCCCATCAAACCATCGATTTGAGGTAGTGGGATAGCCTCTCCGATTCCCAGGGCATGATGCCTGCCTAATGTAGGTACTGTATGCATTGTGAACATTGGAGTCTCTTCTCATGAACCTGTCAACCATGCTGGCCCCTCATTGCGCGGTCTCCCCAACTCGAAATTTGGGCACCGCACTGCCATCGCCGTCTTTCACCAACCTTGAACAGACCTAGGTAGTTCGAGTAGACTTCAAGTACATGCTCCGAGAACGATGTGCTAAAATATTCCAGACAACGACTATTTACCACGACTGCAGATAGAGTTTGCAATTCGTAGTATGTGCTTCGATCTAGTAATTATATCAGAATACCCATCATCCATGAGGTGAGGTGTTGAAAATTTCAGGCCGCCTGAACCGGAAAATGCTGGGGCCGGTGCACATCTGGCACTTCAGCTGTGCAAATGGGAGAGCCGGTTGATTGGTCGAAGATCTTTCTCACGCCTGTGATAATATGTCCATCCAATTAGAGGAATCTCTTAACATCCAGGTAAGGAAACACAGAGCTTGTGCCTGTAATTTGGCCACCTCGCAGAGGGCTCGTTGTCTTATAGCATTTGAGAGTGAGTGAATACGGGACATCCAGAGAAGCTCGGCTCTTGAACGGCAATCGAAATCCACTAACATTCTACCCAAAAGGCGCTACGCCTAGGACTTTGACCACGGCCACTTGCTAGAAGACTTGGATCTCAAGAGTATTCCACAACAGGGGGTTAGTGAGATTCGAGGTGCAGCAGTGTCTAGAATGGCAGGCAATCAACAACAGACTCCCTTAGTTCCTAATGAGGGTGGCGACCGCACCAATACGGACCATGTCGAACAGTCAGCCACTCAGGGGATGCCCAATGAAGATGCCTGCGAACAGCGGCACCGCCATTACGATCCGGCCGCGCAAGATCTCAGCGATAACCAAACATGCTGTGCGGCCGCTGGGTCATTTGGTGGATATTCCTGCACTGACCACACGCATCATATCGACAAGGGCAAAGGCGCAGCACCTGCTTCTGCACAGGCTTACTTTTCCGGTCGGCAAATTACCGACTGGCAAAATGATCAGCAATCCCAGCATTGGTTTCAGTTGGGCCACGGCACGGTGGATGCCCGCGAGTCAACACAAGAGCACCAGAGAAGGGCCATGAGGATGATCGAGGAGATTGATGCCATACTGGAAAACATGCCTCGGCCCTCCAGTGGCGAATCACAAGGACGTGGTCATTCCAACTTCGAAGTGCCACCGAGGACAGAAGTTGATCAGAACGGTCAAATTTTGTCTGAGATGAAGGGCTTACGTGAATTCTCAACAGCTATAGATCTGAGAGAGAGTCAGCGTGTTGTTCCTTGGCGTCCCCCAGATACACCGGGAGCCGAGATGTCCAAGCCGAGCGTGACGAACCTATTGGAAGAAGCGAACTTGACTGCATTGGCGGATTATCCAAGCAGACGCATAATCATTGTGGCGGAACTTGAAGTGGAATATCCTCAACTGCATCCCTTTGGTAACAAAGCTGATCTAACAATCCACAAGTTATTGCGCCGTTGGGAAGGTATCCGGCAACACAATCAGAAGGAGCCTCAGCAATCCCACTGTGATAACCAAGGAAGCGATTCTCCAAAGAAGAGTGGACCAAGTCAAGAAGGGAAGAGAACCCGGCGCCGGGAGGATAGACCAGAGGATGCAGGATTGCTTCAAAAGAAGCAGAAACAGACTTCTGGACCCGGGAGTGACCGCGATTTCGCCTGTCCCTTCATAAAAAGGGACTTGGATCGGTGGTGGGGAACTTGCTGCCGCTTCCATACTCCAAAAATGAGTTATGTCAAGCAACACATCAAGAGATCTCATCCCTCTGAGCCACATGTCGCCGAGGCTTTGGCGCCACGGCTGAAGTCTGCTCAGCCTGAGTCGGAGCAGTGGTACTCGATATTTGATATTCTGTTCCCTGATCAAGAACCAAGACCCCCATCGCCTTACTATGTCGACCTTGCATCGATGAACCTGGCGAGTTTGCACAGCTACATTGGGTCTTGCGAGGATCTGGTTATATGGGAATCATTCTCAACCGTTTCATCGCCTACGTCAACGCCAACCATTCCGGCAATCAGACGGGCCTTGAACCACTTTTTGGAAGGATACATGACGCATAAAACAACCAACGATGGCGGGAGTATCGCGCAGTCGAGATCAACTTGGATTGGGCCCAGCACTGTTCCCGTGATAGCCGGACCAACCATGTCAGAAACTTCATCTTCAGCCCAAGCTTTTCCGGTGCCTCATCCGCCAGCCCTTAATGAGAGTGAAGCTCTTGGTCTGTCATCAATGGAAAGCACGCCTCATCCATCAGTCGGCGATCTTCTAGTGATAGACCCGAGGCTCCTCGCCATCAATACAACGGAAGCACCAAGCATGGACTCACCTTCCTTCCAAGTTTCCGAAGTTCTCGACAGTGGAGAGAATGCCGTTATACCGGACCACGAACCTTCAGCATGGGAGCAGGATGTCGTTCAATCGCAACATACGTTTGCCTCGTCAGTGTCCAGAAGCACCCAAGCTACGTTCTCGGACGAATTTCTGCAGTATGATTTCGATACTCGGGATCTATCAAATCATGATACTGCACCTTCGACGCCTTTGACTTCCGACGAGGATGAGAAACACGATTGAAACATCAAAGGGCTCAGGTTGTGGATGATGAACAGCATTTCGAATATGAATGTCAAAAAATCACTCTTGTACTATTTTCTAAATCAAGTCAACGGAAGAACTCAAGGGGTGCCACACATCACAATCATTCAGGAGGACCGGTGCAAACCTTTAATCACAATGGTGACAACTCGCTTAGTTATCATTTAGATATGTTTTGTATGTACACTGCCATGCACGCCTGGTTGAGTTGCTTATATCTCACTGGTCTGATGTTCACGAATAAGCCGAAGCACTCGAAATCACTGCTGTGATGTCTGTGGAAAATCACTGCTGTGATGTCTGTGGAAAATCACTGTCGTGATTCTGTATTGAATATGATATAGAAACAGGTATTGTCGTAGGCTCTGCATTCTTCTCTCTGATCTTCTCAGTTTCTTAAGATCATATTGGACTGTCAATCAGAACGCATTCTACCATTACCTAAATTTCCGGCACATCATCGAACCCAACATAATACCGACATTGAGCATAAGAAGGCATCGGCATTATGTGCCGCTGAGGATAACAGAAGCCTTCCAGAACGAACCAATTCGGCTTCTGATCGTGCATACTCGAAGCTGTATGAGATGGGAGACACGATTGAGACCTGGCACTGTGTGAGTCCATGTGTGTTGAGTCAACCTCGTTCCTAGATAGTGACAGGTTTATTATTAGTGTCATTGCCGTGCGTTTTGTATGCGATTCAGCAACCCCTCTTGCTACGAGTGTGGCCACAAGACTTGCTGTTTGTGCGAAAGCCGTAAGGAGCATGTGGACTTGAGCCATGATCGATACCCAAAAGCGAAAGAAGAAAAGCTCGGGCCAGTTTCTGATCCACCTTCTTCTTGTATAACTTTGGGTGACGGCAAGGCCGACTCCGTCCTGTCTCAAGTTACGACTAAGTCCGGGACCTCAAGGGACAAGAGCGATAATTCTTGCCTAAAGAAACACCAGGAACCCATCGACAAGCACGAGGCTCCGTGAAAACAAATTCAGAACCATTTCCTCTATACCGGATTTCTCACTGGACGTCTCCTTCGTTGGTAATACTTCAGCTCCCGCATATGGGAAGAGCTTGTCGGAAAGGAATTCACCTCCATATCCGCCAATCGAACCTGGAGGACTGACAACATTCGAGCTTCAGGCTTTTAGGATGGCTTGGAAATGACGATAGAGAGGCTGGCAATGTTGGGAAGGTGTAGAGGAGCGGGTGCAGTTGACCGTCACTTGATTGTTTTTGGACGATGTATGGCTCTGCGTGGGACTAGGACCGTCTTCATATAATAGATTAAGATCATTAAATATTCAGGCACTCCTGGGACTGAATCATGACTCTCTGGAAGGCCTGTGATGTGCATGCACCATCCCCTTGTTCCACATCGTACACCTGACTGGCGAATTGTGAGCACACCAGGTACTCTGAACACAGGCATAAACAATGCGCAGTACTGTCTTGCAACGTCAGACACAGACGCAGTGAGTTAGAATATGTGGGCGAAAACCGAGGCGCTGGATTGTCAGCCTGGTGATGAGCCCTCGAGTCGACCACCATCTCGGCAGTTGAGGTCCAATTATTTGCTGCCGCGAAGGATGCACGTTGGTGGACACGGGCCCAATCGCGTAAACAGCACCCCAGGCCAAGCATATCCCCCACCCTAGGCGATTTCCATCCTAGCTCGAGGGCCGGCCCAGGGCCCCAAATTGTCGACCCCGCGGCCAGATGCAGGCGAAATCGAAACTAGGTAAGAATCACTTTTCTCGATGCGCCACCCCTGGTTGTTGATTTGTTAGATCCCGACACCCATTCCGCCCACCCAAAACGGGCCCCGCTATGGGACGACATGGCATTCGAGCAGCAGCAGCAGCATCTTCACCAGCACAGCAGTCCGCCGTCGCCGTCGCAGGTCGCCGACAAGCGCCCGAGATCCGCGGCCAGCCCTGGCGATGGCGACGGCGGCGGCGGCGGCGGCGCGGACAAGGCAGCCCCGCGGCCCAAGCGCGCGCAGGTGTCCAAGGCCTGCGCGCGCTGCAAGAAGCTCCAGAAGGGCTGCAGTGAGCACCGGCCCTGTCAGCGCTGCCTCAAGGCGGGCCTCGCCGAGCAGTGCGTCGCGCCCCAGGCGTCCATAGATGCCGGCTTCTGGTCCACGAGGTCCGGCGACAACTCGCCGGGCACCCTGTCCGCGACGTCCCCGCGGGGGTTCGTGGTGGTGCCACGTGAGCCTCGGCCCAGGAACTTCTTGCCACCGCCCGTCCTCGACCACTGCCTCGACCGCTTCTTCTCCAAGCTGCGGCCGACCATCCCCATCCTCACAGAAGACTATGCTGTCAAGCTGCGGAGGGACGCCGACGCGCCCGACTCGGGGCCCGAGTCCTTGGCCACGGTCACGGCGATCTGCGCCATGGTCCTCCTGCAGGTCGAAGACGGCGAGAGCTTCTCATTCCCCGGAATTATCCCGGAGAAGAACTCTAGATACGGCCGGGCGCTCTTCGAGGAAGCCCTTGGCCTGCACCAGCAGGTGTACCGTCGCTCGACCCCATCCTTTACGCAGTGCCTGCTGTCATTCTTCCTCTACGCATGCCACTCGGTCCTCTTTCACCACAGTCAGGCTTTCATCTTTCTGAGGGAAGCAACTACCCTGCTCCTATTATTTCGTCCGTCGATGGAGGATCCATATGCGAGGAAGCTATCGGAGAGGCTATTCTGGGTTCTGCTTGTTTCGGAGCGATCCCACGGGATCCGATACCGCCGGCCGGTCACCCTACAGATCACCCCCGGAACACCAGCCATCGAGAAGTCGGCAGACCTCGCCGGATTTTGGAACCTGGCTGCTCTCTTTCGACCCCTAGACACGTCATTCATTGCCCTCTGGAACCAGGAAACATTCTCCTGCCCGCCAACCGCTGCGTCGCTTGCGAATATAGAGACTGCTATCAACGAGGCAGTCGACCACACAAGCGACCTGCTCGACACGCAAAAGGCCAACCTGAGGGTGACCCAATTGTGGCTGCGTATCATTCTGTGGCAGATACGATTGCACCTGGGCCACCTTGCCGAGGACGCGCACCCGATCAGCCTCACCTACCACTACCCGCTCGAGGTCGCCAAGGATCTCGTCTTGTCGACGCAAGATCTCTCCGTCGACAGCATCAAGGTCCACGGCGTGGGGATCACCGAAAAGCTCCTGGACATCGCCTGCGCCGTGGTCGACGTCTTGGCCCGCATCCCACTGACGGATGCCGTCAAGCATGGCGTCGGCGCGCGGCCCGAGGATAACCTGCGCTATGTCCGGCAGCTAATCACCCAGCTGCCCGGAGGCAAGGCGACGTACGACGACTTGCTGAACAAACATATTCAGCATACTCTACCCAATCTAGTGTTGTAGGGGTGTGAACCCACCGGCTTGCCTTTTCAATGCATAGTCACAGGGCGGGTCTGGTGTATTAAGTGATGGTCAGATTAGTTGACGGACTGCTAACAGAAGTACTTAGCTATCCATCAACCCCTATCGGTTTTAGGTAGTGGGATAGCCCTTCTGGATATGATAAGGATGCTGATTGTGATCATTGAGGTACCTCCTGATGGACTTCTGTCAACTATCCTGACGCCCACTTATGTATATACTATTGCTCACTTTGCAACGGTTCCTGTACAGCGGTTTTGGTTCAAAAGGGAATTCGAGGAAGGTCTCCTGAATACCCGTAATGCCATTGGGGTTATGAAATAAAGAAACTTCAAAGCTCGATGATAACCCAGATTTTCAAAGGACAGAATCACCAGCTCAGCCGGATGATTAGTGGCGAGCACACTAACCATTGCCCAATATTGGAGACCAGCACTCGGATTGAGAGCAAGGTTGGCAAGCGACAATCCGGTTAGTTCAGAAAAAGAAGGGGGGAAAAAAGGAAAAAGAGGGAAAAAAGAAGAAAAGGAAGAAAATGGAACATTGTTAACCTTGAGGTATCTCCCGATGAACTTCTCTCAACTATTATGATCCCCGCTGGGTAGGCTGAAATTGCACTATATCTCCAATTCCAAACCATGCACACCGTCACTAAATTGTCCCTGTGCCCTTTTCTCCATTAAATCCGAAAACCCTTATTCCAGATCCTTCTCCTTCACTACAATCCTATCCTTTCCGGTCAAAGCATGCGTGTAGGGATCGATCTCGGTCTTGGCGAACTTCCGGGCAGACACTCTGTGCTCGAAAAGAATGTCGAGCTCGGCGTATGTGCGACCTGTTGAAGAAGAGGAAATGTCAGCAATGGTCCTAACTATTCAACCCGAGAAATTCAGGTTGACAATCAGACTTACCCTTGGGTTCAGGAAGGCGGAAGTACACCCAGATGGCGCTGAGAAAGCAGGAGCCAGCCCAAAAGAAGGCCGCCCGGGCACCCCAATTCCACGCCGTCTTGGACAGTTGGTAGTTGGTCATGACGTTGACGAAGATGTTGCTGGCGTTGTAGGCGGCGCGAGCGAGCACGATGGTCTTGGCCTTGAGGCGGGTGGACGAGAGCTCCGAGACAAGACTGTAGGTGACGGGGCCGACGGTGAAGTCGTAGACGAAGGTGAAGACGATCAGGAGGGCGCCAATGACCCAAACGGAGGCATTTGAGGTCGCGAAGGACAGGCTGCCCACGATGATGAGCAGGGTGCACTGCGCGCAGAGACCGCTGAAATGAATCGTTCGACGGCCGACGCGCGACATGAGGAACCAGGAGCCAGCAGTGCCGACTATACCAAGGGCGGAATTTCCCATGGAGAGAGAGAAGGAGTTACCGGGGTCCATTCCAGCTTGTGTTCTGGTGGGGCCCAGTCAGCCAAGTCAACCCAAGCCCCTTTTTCTCATGATAATCGCATCAAAACACCGGGAAAAGCAGCCACTTACAGGAAATACGCAAAATAACCCATTAAATTCTGGCCTCCAAGCGTTTGCACTAACCAGACCATGACTACTATCTCAGTTCTGCGCAGGTCGATGCCCTTGAAGCAGTCGCGGAACCCGACGCCCTCGCGCAGGTTCTTCTCGAGCTCGTTGGTGTGCTCGATCATGGCGATGGTCTCGTCGGCGTTGAAGTCGGGTTGATTGCGAGAGGTCAGGCGGAGCAGGGCCTTCTTTGCTGCCTCCTTGTTACCGTGACGAACGTGCCACCATGGAGACCTGACGGCTATGGTATGAGTAGGTGTTTGTGTCAAAGGCTGAGGGAATGGGATGGGGCTCAAACGTACTCGGGAGCAAAGACAAGCCCGGCAAGGATCGGAATGGGCCAGACCCACTGCACGCCGAAGGGGATGCGGTATGCCCAGACGTCGGTACGGTTCACAGATCCCTTGTTGACGGCGGCAGCAAAGAATTGGCCGATGACCCAGCACATATTGCACCAAGTAGTCAGGTACGGCCGGAGGACTACGGGGGCAACCTCGGAAGCGTACGCAGGGGTCACGCTCTGGAAGGCGCCCCAGGGCATGCCGCAGAGGATCTCGCCGACGACCAGGACCTTGACGTTGGGGGCAAAGAAGAGCACAAAGATGAAGCCGCAGAGCAGGATCAGGGAGGCGATGGTGGTGTTCCTGTAACCGTAGCGATCGGCGGCCCAACCGGCCAGGATAAGGCCGAAGATCTCGCCGGCCCTGGCACCGTTGGATAGGCCCGATTGCCATGCAGCCGAGACGGCATACTTGCCATCGCTGCCAAGCTCACCATACTTCTGTTTGAAAACGGGCGAGGCGTACAGACTCCCCAGAAGTGCAAGGTCGTAGCTTCACAGGGAAAGAGCATTAGTCAAGGGCAAAGGCAAAGGCAATCACGGACAATATGTCGCCAAGGCAAGGAAGGACTCACCCCTCCATGATGAGGGTCGATGAAAGGAGCATGGACCAGCCGATAGCCTTTGGATACAGCTTCAGAGCGGTCCAGAGGCTCATCTGATGTTCCTTGTCGGCACCATGCTTTGCCTCGGCGACGAGCACCTCGTCGTGGATGGCCGAAGGGTTCTCAGCCTGCTTGCCGGCAGCCGCCACAGGCTGGACGGGGTCCTCGACGGACCTGTCAACTGCCATAGCTGCGGAAGGTGATGAAAGAGAGTAGTGACAAGAAGAAGGGGTGAGACGGGCGCGAGGCGGGTGCGAGATACAGGACGAGGAGTGGGAAGGCGAAGAGTGCTGTCGGGAGGTGTCAATGGAGTGGCATGATGGTGATATTTATCTTCTTTCCACCAGGCACCTCGAGCTCACGCTCCTGTCCTCGTGAGGCTAGAAGAATGAAGCCGATTTGGCGCCACGGCTATTCCCAATGCAGAGCTTCCCCTTGCTGACCCAGGGCTGTGGGGATGGCGGATGGCGGATGGCGTTGAAGACAGATGCGAAAATCTGTGGGGGATCGCACGGCGTGCGTACTTGAGGACTGGGGAAGGGGGCCCAAGTGCTATTTGGCGCAAATTTCGGCAGTGGAGTGTCGGAGTTGCTGTCGGAGTTTTTCTACCGTGATGTCTGCCGACTGGGACCGCATCGTCATGACTCGCCTCGCACAGCCGAGAGGACCTGATGTCACGGTGTCGGAGCTGGGGCTTGAGCTTGAGCCGGAGCACGGATATCAAGCTCTATTTCAACAGTCTTTGCACATCATCCATAATTATCAAGTGATGGTCAGATTAGTTGACGGACTGCTAACAGAAGTACTTGCGTATCCATCAATCCCATCGGTTTTAGGTAGTGGGATAGCCCTTCCGAGTTCCCGGGCAAGGATATGACAAGGATGCTGATTGTTACCATTGAGGTAGCACTTGTTTATGTATCTAGCATGAACAAAATGGCCTGTACCCATAGTCACGAGGAATTACCATGCTAGGTGATGCATCTATCCTGATCTGGCCTCTCAATGGCCGACAGCGACGACCGTATCATCCACTGCGATACCACATGCAAACAGCCAGTCAGTGACGAGGAACGCCTTTTGCATGTCCGTGCATATGTAGCACAGCTGCCGGGCGCAACCTCGCAGCTCTTGAAGGGTGCCATTGCCAAGAAGCTAATCTGCACATACTCACTCCATCGAGCTCGTCCCAGGAGATTGATAAATGCCCACTTGCGCGAGCTTGTGATCTATTGAAGTTTTCGCTTCAGTAGTCGTCAACGGCGTTCTAGAAAATCGTTACGGGGAATAGCGAACATGCTCCAGCGTGTGGTGGCGGAGTTTCATCCCTCAACTCCGACAACCTTCCGGCAAAACACCATCAAAGGTGTCGGAGCTGGCATCCCGATGGCGGAGTCTGGCTAGCGGAGATAGACTTGAGGTGCAGAATCTGCGGGGGCCGCCCGCACGGCACTTTCTGCGGGGGCCAATAACTTTCCCAGAAACCCGGGAGCTCTTGTTCCTCTGCGATGGGAAAGGATACATAGTACGGGTCCGCGCATGTGTTCCGGGAGTAGCGTGCGGCGTGTTGTTTCCCATTCCCCCCTCGACTGACCTCGTCCGACTCCCAGAGCTCCCCGATGCCCTCCCAGACTTCCACCTTCACTCCCCAAGCACACCACCAAAAAGAAGTCCTGAAAGTACCTAGGTAGTACAACACCATGGGATCGTGGAGTTATGAGGAGGGCTTCTTCGCGCAGGAGCCGTGGTGGAAGGAGGCAACCTTCTATCAAGTCTACCCCGCAAGCTTCAAGGACACCAATGGAGACGGCTGGGGAGACATCCCCGGCGTCTTGTCAGAGATAGACTACCTCCACGAGCTTGGCGTCGACTGCATATGGCTGTCACCGGTGTTTGAGAGCCCTCAGAAGGATATGGGCTACGATGTGTCAGATTACCAGTACGTTCCGCACTGCATTTCCCCGGAAGAGACCTATAAGGTGACTGACACACGCCGCACAGAAAGATATACGCGCCATACGGCACGGTAGAGGACGTCGACGCACTCCTAGAAGCCTGCCACGCGCGGGGGATGAAGCTCATCCTGGACCTCGTCGTGAACCACACCTCGGTGGAGCACGAGTGGTTCAAGGAGTCGCGCTCCTCCAGAGACAACCCAAAGCGCGACTGGTACATATGGAAGCCGGCCCGGTACGACGCCGACGGCAACCGCATGCCGCCCACCAACTGGCGCGGCTACTTTGCCTGCTCGACCTGGACCTGGGACGAGCACACGCAGGAGTACTACCTGCACCTGTACGCCACCGACCAGCCGGACCTGAACTGGGAGAACGAGGAGTGCCGCCACGCCATCTACGAGAACACCATGAAGTTCTGGCTGGACCGCGGCATCGACGGCTTCCGCATCGACACCGTCAACAAGTACTCGAAGCGGACCGAGTACGCGGACGCGCCCGTCACGGAGCCCGACATGCCCCACCAGCCCGCGCCCGAGATGTGGTGCAACGGGCCGCGCATACACGAGTTCATCCGGGAGATGCAGGCCAAGGCCCTGGCGCCCTACGGCGCCGTGTCCGTCGGCGAGCTGTCCAACACGCCCGACCCGGCGCAGGTCCTGCCCTACGTGACCGCGGCGGCCGGCGAGCTCGACATGGTCTTCGAGTTCTCCCTCATCCGGCTCGGCACCGGCGGCCTCCTGAGCGGCAAGTACATCTACCGCCCCTTCGCGCTGTCCACCATGAAGGAGCTCGTGTCCCGGTGGCAGACCTTTGTCGAGGGCACCGACGGCTGGACGACCGTCTTCTGCGAGAACCACGACAACGGGCGCGCCGTCTCGCGCTTCGGCGACACCTCGACCCCCCAGCTGTGGCGCGCGTCGGCGAAAGCCCTGGCCCTCTGGCAGGCCACGCTGACGGGCACCCTCTTCCTCTACCAGGGCCAGGAGATCGGGCAGACCAACATGCCCGCCTCGTGGGGCGTGGACGAGTACAAGGACATCGAGGCCGTCAACTTCTACGCCGAGGCCGTGCGGTCCGGCGACGCGGCCCGCGTCCGCGAGACGCTGCACGGCCTGAGCGTGCTGGCGCGCGACCACGCGCGCCTGCCCTTCCAGTGGGACGGCTCGCCGCACGCCGGCTTCACGTCCGCCTCCTCGGCGTCGGCCCGGCGGCAGCCGCCGTGGATGCGCGTGCACGACGACTACCGGGAGATCAACGCGGCGCGGCAGCGCGGGGACGGGGACTCGGTGCTCGAGTTCTACAGGCGGGTGCTGCGCCTGCGGAAGCGGTACCGAGACCTGTTCGTCTTTGGCACCTTCCGGCTCGTGGACGCCGAGGACGAGGCCGTGTTCAGCTACGTCAAGGAGAGCGCCCTCGCCGCGGAGGAGGTGCCCGGCGCGCCCAAGAGGAAGGCCCTGGTGGTGATCAACTTTACGAGGGAGGAGCAGACGCACCCGGACGTTGGGACGACGCTGGGCTGCAAGGGAGCCCGGTGCCGCCTGCTGGCCGAGACGGAGACGACGACATCGAGCGATCCGAAACCCGGAGTTTTGGCGCCGTGGCAGGGCAAGGTTTTCGTCAACTTTTGAGACCCATTTCATAGAATCAGTGCTAAGGGCGGCGCGCGCGTTGTGTTGTCGGATATACCACATGATAATCAAGGTCCAGATTTACTCCTTGTTTTGAACGATCGGACTGGCATTTAGAGGCTCGATGTCGGCGGTTCAGGGCTGTTCCAGGATTGTGAAAGGATGGGGCGACAAAGCTCACAGCCAATAGTATGCTTCAATGTCACTTTTCTCTCGCAAACAGCTCGCAGATACATGGCGATCAGGCAGCAATCTGCTTTTCCCCCCGCTGCGTCTCCCCAATATCCCAATATGAGTGACTCCGGCGACATCAGCGACATGGATGACATTGACGTGTATCAAATTCATGCCGGGGATGGTGATGGCGCCGGTATTCTTTTCGATTTCAACGGTCAGCGGATCTACCTATCTGTTCTCCCAAGTTCTTCCTCTCGACTCGATCGTCGAGACCAGTGCAATAGCGAACTCCTCGAAGATCGCATTATTCATCTTCTTGGTCGAGTCACCATTACAGAGGACATGGAGGAATATGAAGCGATTCTAGATGAGGTTCTCGAGCTTATTCTCGAGGCCGGGAGAGCCACTTTGAGAGAAGCCGCCTCTCGCAACGCATCAGCATGCGAGCCAAATGAACAAGACTTGCACTCTCTCCTATATCCCCTGACGATCACTCTCGGTCTCAAGACTATTAGCGGCAAGGCCTCAATAGATCCCATCCCCGCCAGCGAAACCTATACGGACCTCGAGCCCACTCGCGACCGCGGCATGGAACAGGATTTTGATATTGACACCAGTCTACCTCAATACTCGCCCAAGGACGTCATTGTCTTGGAGACCTTTGTACGCGGCTCGGGCAGCACAGTTAGCCAAGTGTTGGCCGAAGGGCGAGAGATGATTTGCAGAGCGCAGAAGGACGGATTGCTTGACCCAACACTGGAGAATGAACTGGTGGCCCTTCAAAAAATACGTGATGCTTGTCAGTCAGGCCAGAGCCGTTCGCCAATGCATGTCCCACAGCTCCTGGGCTATGTGAGGCATGACGGAACGGGCAACATCATAGGCATGTTGCGTGACTGGGTCTCGGGACGGAGCCTGAGCAAGATTGACCTCGCGGCGACAGCGGCAGAGAGGAGGCAGAAGTGGGCGTTGCAGATCCGCCAGACAGTTGAACAACTGCACGGCATCGACGTGGTCTGGGGTGACGGAAAAGCGAGCAACGTTATTGTCGACGATGAGGATCAAACTTGGCTGATTGACTTTGGGGGCGGGTGGACAGAAGGTTGGGTGGATGAGGGATTGGCGGGTACTGTGGACGGCGATGAGCAGGCTGTCCAGAAGATCCTGGACTTTTTGGGTGTCGACAAGGGCAGGCGGGTTTCTATGCCTACCATGACATGTCTCTGACAAAGGTTCGACGGGCAAGTGATGGTCAAATTAGTTGACGGACTGCTAACAGAAGTATCAAACCCATCGGATCTAGGTAGTGGGATAGCCCTTCTGAGTTCTAGGGCAAGGATGTGACAAGGATAATGATTGTTAAGATTGAGGTAGCTCCTGATGAACTTCTGTCAACCAGACACCCACTTGATCGATGTTGCGACAGCGGTGGCAGAGTAGGAGGCACATAAAGGTCAGAATAGTTGATGGAAGTTCATCTCGAGACACCTACTTGTTGACATGAGAATTCATACACTTCCACTGCTACCCCGCAAGGGCTATTGCACTGCCTAAAATCGACAGGCTTATGGATAGCCAAATGCTTCATTGAGCATTCTGCCAACTAGTCCGACTGTCACTTGGGACACTGCCATCTTCCAACGAGAGCATCGTGCGTCTCCGGGCTACTGTGGATGCGGCAGTTTGACAAACCTAGTACTCGCTTGCTTTATCATGACCCGTAGCTCGATCATATTGCCGTCAGACTAGGTGCCATCTCTACAGCCAGACGCCTTGCATGGCTATAGAGCCAGCCAGCCAGGAGGCATCGGATCGAATCCTCAGTGCATGTAGAGTGACATACTCCATCAGGAGTCTCACTCAACCTGCAGGTTTAATAGTGGAGGTCCCCGGGGGGGCTTAGCTGCGTTGGAGCGGAGACGCGGCTGGCCATCGAAATCGGTGCGGAGGATCGGCAGGAACGGGTGCTCTGTAGTGAGCTAGGGGGGTTTTCTAGGCTTACCATGACATGTCTCTGACGGAGATTCGACCCGATCTCAGTCGTTCGAGCAAGAGGTGTCGTAAGGATGAGGGAACATATGCTCACCCCCCAATCTCGTAAGTGTGACGGGTCTCCCGGCCTCCCTGACTAGCGGGTGCGGGAGGTCTGTCACGTCTTGTACATAAATACCTGCCTGCCGACCCCATTGAGCAGTTGAGGCCGATGTCAGCTTGTCGGGGGGCTAGATACTCACCAGGTATCAGTCACCACGGGCATTACTTTGCCCAGTGTCATGCATGGTCTTCTCTTGCCGACAACACCACACCTTTTCACGTCCCACTCAGATCGCACATGTTTAGCCCATGTGCATACGATCCGAGTGAGAGACATTTCATTCCTCCAGCAAAGATTTGAAAAAAAGTGATTTGGGGCTATGAAACAGACCAGCTGCTACTGTGTCTGTCGCACCTTTTCAAGGTGAAGCACCGGGTAGCATACTCGTTCCTGTTGATTAGCTCTGCGTTTGACGGCAAAGTTGCAGGTTGTTGAACGGGAAAAGTCATACCGTGAAAGAAATTTGAACGCCTCTCCAAGAGCCGAAAAAAAAGGACGAACGCGCAAGGAATGAGAAAGAAAAGATTGGATAAGTATCCCGCCGAGTCCGCAGAAACACCCTCATTCCCCTTCGTTCACCATTTCGACATCGCCGTGCGCACCATCGGCATAGCACGACGAGCCTACGCTCCCCTGGTCTGCCCAAACAGCGGGGAAGGCTGACGAGTGGTCCAAAGAGCCCTCGCTGATGATCTTGGCCATCCTCTTGAGGTACTCCTGTATCAGGACGCAATCGCAGTGGCTGTGGCGCAGGAGCTCCGACTTGAGGAACAGGACCTCGTCCTTGAGCTGGTCGGCCTCGTCGGTGAGGCGCATCCTCTCCTCGCTGATGTACCGCTCGTCTTCGGCGAGCTTGCTCGTGGCCGCCTTGGCCTTGGCCCGACACTTGGTGGCGGCGGCTCTGTTCTGTTCGCGCTGCGTGGGCTTTGGAGGCGATCGGGGGGTGGCATAACTGCCCTCGCCGGTGACATCTGCGCTCGCCGTCTCTGATGAAGACTTTGAGGTCCGTCGAGGAGCGCCGGGCTGGCGGCCGCGTCTGCCCCGGGATCTACTGGGAGGACCAGGTCCTGAAGGTACAGAGTTGGAAGTGCACTTTGGTGGGTTTTTTGATGGTGGCGGCGATGACATCGTCGTTGTTGTCGACGGTGATGTGGGCAAAGCCGAGGTTTCTCTGCTGTGCTCGGACGGAGATGGGACTCCACCCTCCTGCGACGCCACATGTGACTGTCGTTGCCTGTTCTGCCCCATCGCCTGTTTCCGCCCCTGTAGTTGCGCGGCCCGTTCCTCGTCCTGCGCATCCCGCATAGCATCGTCAAACATCTCGTGAGGTGGTGTGTGATACACCGTCGCATCATCGTCGTCAGAACCCGAGGCTTGCGTCGTCAAGCCTCGGTACGGTTGATTGGGACCACCTATACACCTGCCTCCAGCAATAGACGGTTGAGAGTCATGATCGAAGCCTAGTGACGACGAGCTAGATTGCTCCCACCGCTGCTGGTAGCCCGGGATGCACTCATCCGGGTACGCGTAGCTCCTGGGCATCGAAGCATTGGAGGAATCGTCGCTGTGAAGGTAAGGGAAAGGAGCCACTGCGGGCCCACCCATCATGCCAGACGTACTGTACGGTGCGGTAGTCATTGTCGTCCTGCCCAAGTGAATCTGTGCCGTGTGTGGTGGTGGATGACGAGGAGTGAACTGTTCGCCGTGAGGCATTGACTTTGGGTCGTTTACTGAAGACCAGTAATCTGTGTACCCTTCCATGGCCGTGCTAGATAAGAGAACGACTTCTAAATCTTCCTAGGAGGGGTGTGGATATCGAATCGCTCAACGTAATGACCATATCACGGCCGGATGGCTCAACGGGTGTGGGAGATATGACGCGGCGACCCCGGTACTCTGGCACAGGTTTTCCAGTAATATGGAGCAGGCTGCAGGATTACGTTCGAATGAGAGAAGAGAGTGCCTCAAGGAGACTTCTCCGGGGGGGTAACAATACAAGTTAGAGGGGTTGGAACCACAATTGGTCGGGAGCAGGTTCTGGGATCCTTGTTAAGAGCGGGGACCCGGCCTTTATCTGCTTGGCGCCAACCAAGACATCAAGAAGGTGTGGGGAGATCTGTCCGTCCACTACCGAGCAGTGGCAACCGGATTACAGAATCCATGCGTGCCACGATACTTTGTTGCCCATCTGTCAGGGTGTCTCACTATGCAGGGCGGAGGTGCGGCATGTACTCTTGATGTATGACTTCTACGCGAGACACCCGATCCGGAATGTACTTGTTGATGCAACTCTACACCGCATCCAGTCAGCTAACGAGGATATCTTCCCGGTTGACGTGCCGATGCCCACCCTCGCCCGCCTCGCAGGAGAAAGAGAAACAAGGGAAAAATTAAACATTTGCCACCGTGGGTACCGCCTAGTTCGCCCGGATTTCAGACATGTCCAGGGGTACTATCCCCCCATCCCCGCAGTCTACGGAGTACAGAATCTTTTGGGATGGGCCGTGACGTAGGGGTGATGCTCAGCCCCTGATTGGTGACCCGTCCCTAGTTTTGCGCCGCTTGTCTTCATTGGCGGCATTTCCTCCGGACGGTTTTGGATTGGCTAATTGGTACTAGGTGAATGAGAAGCTGGTTCCCATTCAGAAACAAAGCAGGGACCCTTCTTCTTCGTTGTGGAGCAAAAGGTGTCGAGAGGGGTCGGACAGTGTGCCATGGCCGTAATTGTGACTGTCTTGAATTGAAAGATATGCTTCCGTCTGTCAGCTATTGGCCATCGCCTCGCTTGAAGGCCAAGGGATACGCAAAGGCAAATACTTGCGGTCCCGGGCCCTGGAACTCTGAAAGGGTGGCCAGCATAACTGACAGGCGGATCAGAATACACAGGGAGTTAACGGACACTCATCAGGAGATACCTCAATGTCAGTATCGTGATTACATCCTTGCTCTGGGACTAGGAAGGGCTATCCCACTACCTAAACCAAAGAGGCTCGATGGATAGTCAAGTGCTTATCCTTGGCTTCCCAAATGCCTAACGGACCCGTGGGCCTTCGAGGACACCTTCAATGATGCCCGCGGGGAATGAACAGCAAGAATTCTTTGACCGAATGGGTAATTGAGCAATAGAATGAAGCATTTTCTTGCTTTCCGTTCAAGGCTCTCGACTCGCGTGTTATGGTTGTCAAAACCCTATGTGAACACCAAGACATAACGACTAAATCATCTCTTGACGTAGAACGGTACTGTACTGTATTCGTGTCGTCTGTGCGCCTGGATAGGATGAATCATCTGGCCTTGAGGCCACTTTGGCATAGGTTTGAATAGTCCTGCTTCCAACCTGTATATGGATTCTGTAGATCACACCACGACGTCACACCACGACGTCACGTTGACTACGTCATTGCCCTGAGCTTTACTATACATCAAGCGAGATACGACCGTCCACATATATTCCTATGGTCCTAGAACAAATCTCCGGATCCTCTCTATTCCTTCTCCCGTCTGGCAGAACTGTTGTGCCAACTTCCCTGCGCTGAGCCGCTCTATTCGATGTTTCCCCCATGTGGGTACGCACTTCACTCCGTGCCAACCTCACCTGTTAGCACAAACAACCATGTCACCATGACACGTTACCAGGTCTTTGAAGTATGCAAGGGATTGCTGGGTGCATGGAAACAGGAGGCATCGAGGGTTTGCTGCCTGTGAAACTGATTCCAATCCCCCCCTGGCAACCCAACAGGACCAAGCCGCAGACCCATCTCCACGGAAGTAGCAACAACCGTGGCACCGCTCATCCAGCTAGCTGTATCTAGCCGGTCAGAGTTTAGGAGGCTCACTCGGTTGCCAATATCTAGACTGTCTTTGGACCTCCGTCGGGCACCATCACTGGACATTCGACGCGGGCTAGGTGTGGGAAATCCTGCCCGCTTTTGGTACGCTGTTCGACACCCCCTTGGCCATCCTTGCTTCACCGCTGGGAGGAAGCTGCATCGAGTGAAAAGGTCACGAGATTGGCCATTATCTAAAAATTAAGTGTGGCAGACAAGGGTGTTCTGTTTGAGGGTGAGCCACCGCGGCAGCCTATTCGACAGGCTCGGAGCTCCTGACGACGTATGCCGGCTTCTGTGGCTCCCTGTACCTCGTCACCCGCTCTCTGAATGACTATGTGTAAGTCGATCCGGTCAGTCAAGTCAAGAGTACCATCCAAGGTGCCCCGGTGGCATTTTGGCATTCGCTTCCCCTGGCGGTCGTCATGCAGAGCGTATAGATCCGTCACAGCTATCACAAGGGGCACGCGTGGACGGGTGTGGACCGTTCAAATATTATAAATTATCGCATAAACGCTCATCCCGCAGCACTTGCTAGACGTTTGAGGGACCAGTACGCCAAAAGTCGCTGTCCCTCGCCCGAATCCCAAAAGAGAAAAGCCGCTCTTGCCCTCCAGTCCTCCTCATCATAGGAAGAAAATAAAATGTTCCTCTCACAACACAAAAGCGATGCTACGCTCAAGGTTCATGGTCTCGGGGTATCACTTGGGGCACCGTGACAGCAGACCAAGCTGAGCAGTAGGTCTGGCGCCCGCCCAATAGAGTCCAACAGTTCACCCGCCCTCGTCTTCTCGCCGGCCCTTTCTTCCCCTTCATCCACGCTCGTCTGGCGCGCCGGGCGGGGCCGCCACGTCCCCGTCTCCGTACGTGCTGGGCCCAGCGGGCAGGGCCGGTTCCTCGTCGGAGCCCTGGCTGATGAGCTTGGCCATCCGGGCCAGGTACTGCTGGATCAGGACGCAGTCGCAGTCGCTGTGGCGGAGCAGCTCCGACTTGAGGAACAGCACCTCGCTGCGGAGGCGGTCTGCGATGGCCGCGAGGTACGCGCGCTGCTCGCTCGCGTACCGCTCGTCCTCCTCGAGCTTGTTGATGGCCGCCTTGGTCTTGGCCCGGCACTTGGTCGCCGCGGCGCGGTTCTGCTCCCGGTCCCGCTGCGTCTGTGTCTTTTTGGACGACGACGGCCCTCCGCCGTAGTCGCCGCCGCCGCCGCTTATTTGTTCCCTGTAGTAACTGCTGCCGGCGTCGGCCATTGTGCTCGAGCGTCGGCCTCGCGACCCTGTCGAGGGCGGTTCGGGCTCGGTAGGTGCCGTGCTCATCGTGGAGGTGGGCGAGGCTTTCGAGGAGGGAGGGTAGGAGGAGGATGTTGTCGTTGTCGCTGTCGCCGGCGTCGCTGTCGTCTTTGCGGACTTGGCCGTCGATTTGGAAGAGGAGTGAGAGGATCTCGCCTTGGGCCGGCTCTTGGTCGTCGTCGTAGTAGCCGCCCTGCTGCTCGTCTGCTTCCGCTTCCCCTTGGCGTCCACGCCGCTGCTGCTGCCGCCGCCACCGAGATCCTCTTGCATGCTCCCGTACGGGATGTTGTGGTTATAGTAGACCATTGCCTGCCCCGCCGCGTCCGTGGGCGGCGCGGCCACGCCGTAGTGCTGCTGCTGCGTCATGGCGACGACGTGCTGCGGGCCTGCGGCGGCGGCATTGGCCCAGGTCCATTGCACGGGGTCTGTAGGGTCGACGTGGTCAGCCATCAGCGGGTCCTGCCATGTTTGCGGCTGCTGGAGGTGGTAGCCGTCCGTGATGTACGCCGGAGCCAGCTGCGGCATCTCGAGGGCGGCTGCTGACCCGTCACTGCCCACTGCAGGGTACGTCGCGGAGGAGAACGTGGGCATCCCGCCGCCCATCATGTCAGGCATCCCCATCACGGCGGCGTAACTCACATCGTGGTGGTGGTGGGCGTGTGACCCTGCTCTCGCCGCCGCCTCCGGGTCGTGGGCGTCGTCGTCGTCGTCGTGGAGGTCTTGCAGGTGGTGGCCGTCGACGCCGTGGCCGTATTGTCCGTCGTCGTTGTCCATCAGGGATATGGTAAGAGGGCTAGGGAGCCGACTAAGTAGGGGTCCAGCGAGTCTTTCGTGATTAAGGTTTAGTCTCCTGCTGCGATGCTGGAGGTGCCGTCAAGCGCGCTGGGCTGCAAAAGGGGTCGCGCCTCGGGGTACGGGGAAGGGGGGGTTTCGAGGTGCTAGGGTGGGACGCGGGTGTTGATGACAAGCGTGTCGGGGCGCTATTACAAGTTACGTTGTGATGAAGCACTGGGGGTTTTCGCCAGACCCGTCTGCACCTCTCTTGTCAAGGGCCTAACAGCCTCCTAGAAGGATGGGATCAAGCGGAGGGAATCCCGTCAAATCCCTTGCTGACCAAACAACCCGGCCAAGACGACACAGTGTGGACAGGGCGGATGGAGATAAGACGGGGAGCGGGGGCAAGAGATCTTTAGTTGACGGTTTGGGTGTGGACGAGGGTTTCCACAGTCGTCGTGACAGTTGGAGGGAAAAGAACAGGATTTTGCAAGGGTGGGTGATCCGGATGGCCAGTTCGTTCTTCTGGAAGGAGAATAGCTGATCCTTGCTTCTTTGCCGCTGTGCGAGCTGGTTTGTTGAGCTGGCTGCTGCTGGCTGGGAGAAGAAGGGCTCGCTGGTGCTACACGATAGCACATTGCCGAGCTTGCCTCGAAAGGGAGACAATGGAGCCGCAGACGGACGGGCACAAATAGAATGGCTGAATGACGCGAAGTTGATGGTTGATGGAACTACCCGGCTGTACTCTGGCGGATATCTAACGCGCGAGTCGGGGTTGTACCGGTACTTGGAGCCTCTGCACCTCTGCAGAGCCCCTGGACTGGACCCGGAAGACCGTCCGGAATGGGCCACGGCAAGCTGAGGAGGCCCTGGGAAGTACGCATGTGTGAAAGTCGGCAGGCCGGTAAATTTAAGAGCACTCGTATCTTGCGAGACCGCCGCCGAGGAGTCAAAGCTGGAAGGGATGAAATGGGTGAAAAGAAAATAGGGATTACTCATAAGCACCATCATCATCATCATCATGACCAGCTTCTGCCTCGTGATTCTCTGACCCCAAGCGGACGGCATGGTTGGCATGAGATCCGTGCCATACCCACTGATCGCGCGTCGCAAACATGCGGTTAAGAGGGGTCGTGCCACACCCATGACATTGATACCTAGGTAGATGGTAAGCACACAACTAGGCAGAGTGCATACCGCTGCTTGCGGCCTGTGTCGAAGCTGTGGACAATGACGAATCGGGCGCTAACAAACCCAACAACCCAAAGACGGCATCAGTGTGGATGATGGATCCAGCCAGGGGGTCCAAAGCCAGCGGCGGGCCTGACACTTCCGTAATTGAACAAGTGTGCACACATCCTTGACACCCCGGCCTCCGCCCGAAGGTGGCAACATCCAGCTCAATGGATTCCCGCGGGAGCCCTGGCTGGGCGATGCGAGTCCCATTGATTGGCAGCCAGCACTGTACAAGTATCAAAGCAGGATTCCCCTCGGCGTTCAAGCACACGAACCCTCCCACCCCCAAGCAAACAACTCACACCCGCATAGGGGTTTCGTGGCAAAAAGTCGGCTGGCACTGACAGGGATCTCAGTCCCAGAAATTTTGACATTGGCCGGGCCTGGCTCCGCGTCTCTTGATTGGCCGGACCACACCCACGGCGCTTTTGCCGGAGATCGCAGGTTGTGGCCCTGTGATTGGACCAGCTGGCAGAACCGTACCGTACTGTACCTGTAAGCCACACATCACCACGGGATATGATGCCATGAAAACCTTGTTGCTTTCTTGGAGAGTTCAGACAGTGAGTTTCGTACTGTGCACTCCTCGTGGGTCATGGCCAGAAGAACCAACCGTACATTCCCTGTTGAGCCTGCTGGACCTGCTGTGCAAGCAGCAACCTGTACCGAAGCGTGGTCTGCTAATCCTAACAGGGTAGTGCTCGCCTTGTCCCAGCTTTGGATTCTCCCTCGTTGGCGGCGATAGCACAGTGCTCATACAGTCCCTTGTGTTCCAACCAGACGGTCTGCCTGATCTGACGTGGTGACATGGCCGCGGCATCGTCACTTCATGTGTCTCATGATCTCGTGTGATATTTCGTCCAGCGGCACGGCACACTAAGAAACAACGATGTAGCTACGGAGAGTTCCGCGCGGATGGCAGCGACTGAAGAGAAGAAGGTATTCAGCATCTTCGGGAGGGCGTACACCTGAAACGAGATCAGGAACTGTCAACGCATCTAGGGTGCTGTCCCTGGTGCTCTACAAGGATAACCTACTTCCTCAACTGCAACGGCGGAGCTTCCTCCTCAAGATCCTAATGGCCCAGGCCTGTCCGGCGAACCAATAGCTAATATGACTAGCAAGCCATAGTGCATTCGTTCCGATAGAGAACAAATTCTGGACCTCGGTAGTGGGTCAGGGTCCAGGCGAGTTAGGCCAATCGGCCTGGCCCTGAGAAGACACCACGAAGAGAGGGCCGTGTCAAGATTTTAATTGGTCGGTACTCACGATCCACCCCGGAGCCTGAATTCTTCGCGTCTCAATGTGTCACTCGAAGAAGAAAGCTATAGCTTTCAGTCAGTGTGGGACGGATGGCCTTCCTTTCTGGTATGCACGTCAGCAGGGTTGTCTGTTCAGTTTGACTGTTTGAGATCAGCGTGTACAAGGCACATAGAGCGTCAAAGTAACCAGAAACAGAATTCTGTTACATATGCTCGTATGGCTGCAAGACGGGCCGTGAATTCAACCTAGAGCAGAATGTGAACAATATTCACCTTGGAGCATTGGCGCCGAAGTGGAATTCGTTTTGTGGCTTGGTACCTCTCCCTCCTGCAGCTAAGTCGTAGTAAACCGAATTTAGCATAGTGTATTCGTTTCTCCCAAGCTCTCTCCTTACTGCCTTTCTTCCAAAGCTTATTCTCGAGAGAACCCTCACCGCCACACATTTCCCGTTCCTTGGAGTAACACCTCTAGAAGCCCACCTTTCATGTTGTTAATCGAGCATTACTGAGTCAAGATTTCTTTTCATACACTCGCATTCAACCGCATTGCTTCAGTGTGTAGCTTCTCAACACTACATTATAAGTACTCCGCATTCAGTCGAAGAAGTTGGGGGGAGCACGTCCCATATTATCACAATCGTCGCCCTAGGCCCAGTTACTGAGCCAGACTGTCGTGTCCATTTGGCTCAGAGAACCTTTTCTCCCAATCGGTGAAACTTCTGGCTGGGTATCAACTCGTCCAAAGGGGCATCTGAGCCGTGCAAGTGAGGGTCAGATTAGTTGACGGACTGCTAACAGAAGTACTTGTCTACTCATCAAGCCCATCGGATTTAGGTAGTGGGATAATTAGCCCTTCCGGGTTCCAGGGCAAGGATATGACAAGGATATTGATTGTTAAGATCGAGGTAGCTCCTGATGAACTTCCGTCAAGTATTCAGGCGCCCACTTGCCGTGTTGTCAAGCGCCGATACCTCGAGCACTACGGACGTGATTCATTCAGAGTAGACCCAATGCTACCAGTACAGCACGTACGGAACAATTTCTCGGAACCCACTGCAACACAATCAACGCACTTTTGCCATTCGACTCGATGCATATGGTGTTGCGAGACATCACATCCAGGGCCCTCTCGCGACCCAGTCTGGACCATACCGTCTTCACGCTGTCGGTCTGTCTGGAAGGGAGAACACGATGAAATCGGCATTCCTCTCTATCTTTGCCCATTTCCACACCATGTTTGGAAACCGGATCCTACCCATGGATCTCCCCCGCAACCCAGTCTCCGTCCATTGGCTTTCTCCCGAAGTCTAGACAGAAAACATGCACCCTTCTCACAAACCCCTGCGCCGAGAAACGCTGTAATTGCAATAAAGGCTCGTCAATAAACCCCAGTGAAACGCGTGGCGCAACACCGACTCCATCTCCACTCTAGAGTCTATAGTAAGAATATCCAGCTGCCCCGCGTGTGCGCTCGTGGCGCGCTCAAGGCTTGCAGCGGCCCATGTAGCGCGGGTACAGGCAGCAGTCCCGGACGGTGTGCTGCTTGCAGATCCACGCCAGCAGGCGCTCCAGACCCAGGCCGTAGCCGCCGTGGGGGGAGCTGCCGTACTTCCTCTGGTCAACGTACCACGAGTACGCCTCAGGGTCCAGGCCCTCGCGCTTGAAGGCGGCCATGAGCGCGTCGTAGTCGTCCAATCTCATGGAGCCACCGACGATCTCGCCGACGCCGGGCATCAGACAGTCGACGCTCTCGGTGACGCGGGTGTCGTCCTTGTCGACCTGCATGTAGAAGGCCTTGATCTCGCGGGGAAAGTGGGTGATGAAGATGGGCTTGTTGATGATGTCGGTCATCCTCCGCTCGGCGGCCTCAGCGATGTCGTCGCCGAACTTGTGCGGCTCGCCCTCCTCGTTGGGGATGTCGTTCTTGACGAGCCAGTCGATGGCGTCGGAGTACCTCATGCGCAGGAAGGGGCGGCTGGGCATGGTGAGCTCGGGGTTGAGGGTCTTGATGTGGGCGGCGGTGACGGGGTCGGCGAACAGGATCTCGAGGACGCGGCAGATGAGGTGCTCGATGTGGGAGAGGAGGTCGTCGAAGGTAATGAAGTCCAGCTCCGCTTCGACGTGGGTGAACTCGGAGAGATGGCGACGGGTCAGCGACTTCTCCGCACGGAAGGACTTCTCGATGCAGAAGACGTTGCCCATGAAGGGAAGGCAGGTCTCGAGGTACAGCTGAGACGACTGCGTGAGATAGGCCTCCTGGCCGTAGTAGTCGAGCTTGAACAGGGTGGCGCCGCCCTCGACCTGGGTCTGGACCAGCGCGGGCGGGCTGACCTTGCGGATCTTGAGCTCCCGGTAGGCAGTCAGGAATGCGTACTCGACGGCGTCGCGGACGAGCAGGACCGACGACGAGGTCTCGCCACGCAGGGTGAGGTGGCGAAGGTCGAGCAGGTGAGCGTGGGACTGGTTGTCTGCTGATACCCTGTTGGTAATAGCATCATCACCACCGGCGGCCTTCCAGTGGGCGGGGATGTGGAAGTAATCAGCGCGCAGCTCGCGGTTGAGCGGGGCGCGAGCGCCGGCGGGGACCTCGCAGATCTCGCCAATGATCTCCATCGAGGTCTCGCGCGTCAGGGTGATGGCGTCGTAGGTCTTGGCGAGCTGTCCGCCCACGACGATCTGCATGTATCCATAGCCGTCGCGCAGGGTGATGAAGAGGAGCTCCTTCTGCTTGCGCTCCCGGTGCACGCGACCCAGCACGCGAACTCGGGTGCCCTTCTCGCCATCGTCGCCCTTCCGCAGCTTGATGTGATCGCCAACCTCGTCGAGCTTGATCGTTATCGGTTCGGGTAGTGAGGGGTCCTGCTCGATCACGATCTTCTTGGCGGCCTCGAGGGTGGCCTTGCGCTCCTCCTCCTGGCGCTGGCGCGCAGCAGCGAGCTCGGCCTCCTTGGCCTTCTTCTTCTGCTGGGTCTCATAGTAGGTGGTGGCCTTTTTCAAGGCTGACTTGGCAGCGGGCTTCCACTCCTTGGATCCGTCCTCGGCCTCGGCGGCGACGAGGTAGGTCTGGGCGGGGTGTTGGAGGTATGCGAACTGGAGAGTCTTGAAGGGGGACTCGGGCGTGCCCTGCTGGCCGGGCTCGTCCTTGCCGGCCTTGTCGTCGATGTGAATTGTCGCCATCTTGTGTGTACGTCGCGCTCTTGGTCAATAAGCAAGAGCAGCAGAGGCGAGCAGGGCGGGAGATCTGAACAGCTGGTTAAATAAAGTGGTGGTCCCTCCGCAGTGAAACCCGTATCGCATTGATGATTAGCGTGACTCACAAAATTCTCCCGCGAATTCGAAAATCTGATTGGTCTTCGGTGCGCAACTTTACTTAGTCCGGCGGGACGAACACTGGACTCGGTGGCTTTTTGGGCGATAAGCCTGTTGGTGGTAATTGGCTTTTCACTCCTTGTAGCTAGTTGGCTTAGACCGGATTTTGGGGACTGCGACAGAGGCAGACTGCCACCCAGCTCACTCCTGGTTTATTGCTATATTTGGATAGACTTTGTAAGGGCCGTTGAGTACGGTGCGTCCGCCTCGTATTGCATGCAATATCTGCTTCCTAATTACTTGCCGGCTCTTGCTTTGACGCTCCAGGACAAGGTGGAAGAGGCACCTGCAAAACCCCGCCATCAATACGATGCAAGTGCACTGACTGCACTGACTGGGACGATGGGGTCCGAACTGGACAACTGCAATGTCCACGAATGAAGGCCACTGCACATGTCCTTACAGTCGGCATCCAGGAAGTCTCGTCTTCGTTTAGTAGACTAAATATTCTCAGAGGGGCAACAAATAGCAATAGCGATATTACTCAACGATCATAATCATCTGCGGGAGGAGTCGATTTCATAAGCTCGTGAACACCTAGATCTGGTTCTTCCTACAGAGCATGAGCTAACAAGCCAGAGATGGTCACTCCCTTAACTCAGTTATCTCATAGGAGCCCCTTGATCGCTCTTTCTTTTGAATAATGTAGTCTATCACAACTTGGACCAATTCTGGAAAGGTGATGAATTCCTCCAGATTCAGCCATATAATCATCTATCCTGCGGCCGGCTTTTCATGGCCTTGGAGCAATAGCTCAGTGGTAGAGCGTGGGATTGCAGCAAATGCAATCCATCCTAAGGTCCATGGTTCGATCCCGTGTTGCTCCTTCTTTTTTGCACCTCGCACCTACTTGTATTTCTCCGGGCAATCTGAGACGATCTGGCTAGCCCCCTGCCCCTGGATTTGAATTCTGGCCGTTGGATGGCTTTTGCGGAGACACGGACGGGGCCGCACGTTCCCTCGCCCCTGTTCCTAGCTCCAGATTCAACTTGAACATCTCTCATCGGTGATGCTGACAGGGGCTTTGTCCTGGAACCTGTTTCAGAAGACCAGGCAAGCACTCTGAAACATCTCTGGAGCTTCAGCCGAGACCACACGGGGCCTGGCTCGTCGTATTTTTGGCAACGCTACAGAGATGGATGACGGTGACGGGGAGCACCCGCCCGCACGAGCGTGCAGCTGGGCTGCCCAAAGACCAATGGCCCTGCTCTTCTTTTATTGCAGATGGGATTTGGTGTTTCGCCCTGTACCCCAGATTCCGTCTTGCTCTGGAAAGCTTGCCATCCACGTCCCCATAGTGCGATCATCTACGCAGCCTCCAGCGACGGGCCGTTGTGCTTGGCTTGCTGCTGGACTGTGATCAGTTCGTCTGTCTGTTGTCATTCTCGACATTCCTTGTGAGTGATTGCGAGCAACGAGGGGATGGTTGCTGCATTCTGTCCTCCCACAAGTCTCTCATCCATTGGCTCTTCTGCCCCTCGCCTTCGCCGCAGTTGATTGATTCGAGACACGGTATTTGCTTTGCAGCACCGTACAGCCACCGGTTCATTGCCGTCACCCCGTCCTACCTTGGGTTCGAGGTACAAATCCAGTCGCTCTCGCATCCTCGCCAGCCCAGTCGTCGTCTCGTCCGAACGCGAAGCTGGCATCGTCTGCTGCCAACAGCAAAGGAACTGCGCTCTCAAAATGTCTTTAAACAAGCAATCCGTCGTCGAGACGCTCGACGTGCTCCCGGATCAGCACCTGGCCATCGGCGCGGGGGAGCGAAAGGTCGCACACGCTCGCGAGCATGACCGACAGTCGGCCACGTCAGTTCACACCACAACCGAGGGCCGCAGCAGGCCTGTCATCCGAGAGACGGCAGCAGCACCTACCTGCGCGGTGCGATCCAAGGACAGGATTCGGCCGCGCAGTGCCACTGCGCGAAGTGCAAATATACCTGCTGAAACCCGCGCCATTCGCTCAAAATCCGTGCCTCGGCGGCATCACCAGCAGGCACCCATCAATTCTGGCGACAATTCAGACATCGCATCTTCCGAAGAGGAGATGGGTGACAGCGCGTCGACAAAGCGCAGCAAGGTCTCAGCGCAGCCAGCCCTCCAAGAGCGCGATTCTTCGCTGGTTGAGATGAACCCGACTGGGCTGCTCACAGCACAGGACGGATCTGGGAGCTCTAGCGGCAGCGGATCGACCATCACGCAGGTCTCGTACACCCGACACTCGCAGGTTCGCCCCAAGGCGTCCACTCACGCAGAAGAGCCGATGCGGTCGCACGAGAAGAGGGCGCGAAAACCCGATGCTTTGAGCTTCCTCGACCCAGACTCGCCCGTCATCACCGAGGAGAGCATTCAGCGATCTGTCGCCGAATCTGCGCGGTGGCGTCACCGGCCGGACCTCACCGAGGCCAAAACATCGCCGTCCGCCAGGAGTAACTCGTCGTCCTCAACCGCCTCCATGTCTAGCACCGAGAGCAATCCTTTTGGCGACCGGACGGCGGACCACGACACGGACCCAAGCACTAGTCCGGAGCAAAGCGTCAAGGGCGACGGGTCACCGGTGCCCAAATCCTCGGCGACGGGCCATCAAAAGCAACCCGACTCATCTCGCCATGACAAGTACGGGACGCCCGAGATGCCCAGAGGCTCCGCAAACCTCCCGCACCTTCCAGCCAAGGCACTCAATCCACGGCCGCCGAATCAAAATCATGTCAAGCATCTTCCTCGCGCAGAGAAGCTTCCATTGTCTGGATACGAGCTGCTTGCCGCTCGTCTTTCCTCCCAATCTCCCATGTCCGACCGCTCACGCCGTGGAAGCATCGGCGCCTCCAGTGTGCGGAGCGGCAGTAGCAGGGGTGGGTTCGACGACGGACTGCAACTGAGGCCCGTCTACAGGCGCTTCGAGGCGCTGAATCACCGCCTCCTCCTTCATCTCCAGGATGAGCTGAGCGAGCTGGAGGAACAGCTGCACCGGCTCGACACGGCGGACACGCAGACCCGCCGCCTCCAAAATCGCATCCTGCCAGCTTCGCGGAGGGCCGAGTATCTTGCGGGAGGCGAGCTGCAATGGCACAAGACTGATATCCTGGGGAAGATTGGGTACAAGCTGGGCCAGTACAGTACGTCCCAACACTCCCCGAATGGAAAGTATCCACTACTAACATCCAGGATTCTCTGCAGATCACGCACTGTCCTCGTTCACAGAGACACAAAAGCTGCCTGCGCCAACGTTCTCCGACGTTGAAACGTATCGCACCTACCTGGCTACACAACAGCCCATCGCCGAGATCGAGACTCGGTTCCTTGAGCCGGTCGATGACCTCGTCAGTCTGGCGCCATCTTCGACCTACTCGCCCTCCACGTCGTCACAGTCCTCGGCATCGGACTACCTGAACAACCTGTCCGACGATGCTCTCACTCCAATGCCCAGATCGGGCCCATTCCTGCCCAGTCTGCCTCCGAGGTCCTCTCGCGCGTCATCCATGGTGTCCAGGTCGCGCCCGGCAACTGCACTACGAGAGCGAGACGAGATGCGGCAAGCAGGGCATATCGCCAGGTCGTCGTCCTCGCCAGTCGAGCTGCCTCATTTGGCCATCTCGATGGCCGTGGCAGTGCTGGTCCCCATCATGACCTTCTCGGTCATCCCGGGGTTCGTGGGCAGGATGACGGTGGTGCTGCTCGTCGCCCTGGGTGTGTTTGGTGCCCAGATGCAGGCCGGCACCATTCCGGTCGAGGACAATCCCGCCGGCAATGTCTCGCACAAGGGTTCGACCAACGATCTTGCTCTTGCCATTGGCTTCTATGGCGCGGTGATGGCGATCATGGCAGCGATTTCGAGTTGACATTCACCAAAAATACACGGTCTTTTCGCATTTTCGTTCATATCCATCTTCACACCATGTCTTTCTTTCCTTTTTTTCCTTTTTAGGCTCTTGGATTGACGGTCAATACGGCTTGGGTTCGTTTTGGTTTTATCGAGACTGCATTTTCACACATCTCTGGCGGCTAACGGGGGAATATCTTGATACCCATCCATGTACATTACGATTCATTCGAAATCACACAAAGCTAATTTTGCTAAATGACACTTCTTCTTCATGCCTTCCTCCCCACCCGCGCGTTCCACGTCCAGTGGCCCTTGGGGTTCCTCGCCAGGTCCCGCATCACCACCGCGTCCGGCGCGTCCTCGCCGTACTCGAGCGCCACCGCCCGCGCCGCCATCCCCGCCAGCCTGCGCGCCTTGTCCTCCTGCCCCAGCATGGCGTAGTTCATGGCCGCCACCGTCCACCCGCCCGCGGCCTTGGCGTCGAGCCGCTCCCGCTCGTACAGGTGCACGAGCCGGTCCACGACGGCGGGCGTGATGTTGGCGCTCTGCAGGTCCGACAGCTGCGCCTCGAGCCGCTCGATCTCGCGCAGGCGGCTGTCGGACCTCGCGATCGCCGCCTCGTCGTCCTCGTACTCCTCAGTATCTTCCTCTTGCTCTTCCTCCTCGTGGTGATCACGCGCGACTGCCGCACCACCTCCCGGGGGTTTGTTGTTGATGTCCCGCCCGGTGCACGCCGCGCACGAGCACCGGAACCCCCACGAGAGCTGCAGCTGCGCGCGGCGCTCCGCCTGCGGCAGGAACAGGTCGATGTACGAGATGCTCAGCTCCTCGCCGGCCGCGACGGGCCGCGTCGCGTACGTCCCGTGCGCCATCGTGTCCGGCGCGATGCGGAAGATGAGGTTCGGCCGGCAGTCGTGGTTCAGGCGCGACACCTCGGGGAAGTTGCCGAAGTGGTGGCCCGCCCCCTGGTCCCTGTCATCCTCGCCGCCGCCGCCGCCGCCCAGGTCCATCTGGAACGAGTTGGTCACCATGATGCTCGTGTACCGGTCGCCGCCGGGCTGCGCCGCCTGGCTCGCGAACAGCGCCCGCCGCGGCGCGGGCAGCTCGTCGACGGCGGCGGCGAGGATGCGCGCGTGGCCCGCCCGCGAGAAGGCGCCCGCGGCGCCGCCGGCGAAGAAGCTCCGGTGGACGAGCACGGCGGGCAGCTGCGCCATGATGGGCTCGCCGATCTCGATGCGGCGCGTGGCCACGAGGCCCGTGCCCTTGCCGGGGATGTGTGCTGCCCTGTAGGGTGGCGGCGGCCGGGTGTCTGCGTCCCCTGAGGGCTTGTGGGAGGAGGACGGTTGGTAGTTCTGCGTGATCTGCTTGACCTTGTCGGCGTTGGACGGTGTGGTTACGAGGACGATTCCCCCGGCGAAGCCCTTGTTGCTGTAAACGCAGAGCCCCTCCCAGCAGTGTGATGGGCCTTCCCATACATTTGGGTAGGTCGTGCCCTGGGTGGCATTCTTTCGACTGCGGGAATCTGGTGAGGCTGCAGGTCGGAATTTGCGCAAGAGGCTGGCCTGGCAGAAGGAGGATGTCGTGTCGCTTAGTAGAGGACTCCAGTAACATATATCCGAAGCAGCGAAGGAGTGCTGCAGCTGCTCGTGGGCTACAGCGCCGGAGAGCAGCAGGCTCAAACAGGTTGTACGCATATTTGCGTCGAACTTATTGCACAGTGCCTGGGTTTTATTGAGATTCTAGGAAAGTCAAAGTCAAAATCCAGAGTCGCCGACTTTCATCTCGAGGTTTGATCTTTGGATGCTTCTTGGCGAAACCCACCATGCCGCACTGGGCGTGTTTCAAGATGGCAACCCCAGTCCCAAGTCGTTTCAGAACCGTTGTCGGGGGCGAGAACGTGGAAACATACATATGCGTGCGTTTGTCAAGATTGCAAGTAGATGCTTAAGAAGATGGTTGTCCAACTGTCTAGACTTTGACTTGAGGTTAAAACAAGCTCTTTAGTTTCATTTGTGGATCGCACCTGCGAAGCGGATGGAAGGTCTAAGCTGAGAAAGAGGTTGCAATGACGCCTCCACACGAGATCAAGATCCGCCATGCAAAAACCGGTAAACCTTCTCCTGTACCTGCCCTTCTTCCCCATAGTTTCCAGAGTTCAGACGGTACATGTGGATACCTGTCAAGTGTCCTTTTGTGTAAGCCTTCTTCACTTCTACCAGGGACGGACTCTGACAACCAGACTCGGCGCAGATGCCGTAGAGCAGCTGCTCTGCCTTGAAGCCCAGGTCCACGAACTGCTGCGGCGTCAAGGAAATGCCGCCGGCATAGGTCTGCAAGTTGACATAGTCCAAGGATGCTTTTGCTTTGTCGAGGTTTGTTGTCACGGACGGTGAAACAGTCACGACGAACTTCCGCCCTTCAATACTTTGAAGTTTGTTTCGTATCTGTGATAGAACCATTGGAACCCTGTCAACAACGTTATTCGACTCGTAGTCGATGTCGTAGCCATTCACATCTTTCCAGTGTTCCATGAACGTCTTGACTGAAGTCGTGTATTTGTCGACATTCTCGTCGTTCTTAAGAGCCGACAACGCCTCACCCCAACTGTGAGCTCCGCTGCCCCACCACTGAGAGACAATGATCTTGATATCTGGGTTCTGCTCGCGCGCTGTCTTGATTGTCCACTTGAGTCGGTGGGCGAGCGGTCCTGTTGCACTCGAGTTGTAAATCCCAAAGGTTCCGTCCTCCTGGACCCCAAGTGGCCCCACATAGAGATAGTCGACGACTTTGAAGTTGATTGAGTTCCAAGCCGACGGGATCGTATCGTACTTTTGATCATCCGAGAGGTACATCCACGAGGCTGCGATGGGTTTAGAGCCAGTTGTGTCATCTGCCAGACCTTCGCGACGGGGTGCAGCGCTCACCCCGAATCGGCGTAGGGCTTGGAGACTCATGCTGATAGCGAGTAAATAACGCAACATTTCTTTGCCGGATGTGTTCAGAGCCTGTGGGTTACTTTTTGTTTTTGATGTAAAGTGAGACAAGTGACAAGATTGAGTTGAACTATTGACGATAGTTTATTGCCAATGGTGTTCGAAGACTAGACTCTTTATAGTTCTCGAGTATATACGCCACCAGAGGTGACGCTTGAGGTCAAGCGACGATCCGAAGCTGACTGTGTGTTGGATGAGCACATTACGGCTACGGACTTGTGGCTGTAAATGCAGAGCGTGAATACTGGCTTCGTGCCGAGGACCCCGGCTTATAATAGGCTCTGAGGCTTGGGGCTGATGTCAGCTTTGAGGAGGGGGGCTAGAGGTTGCGCATATTCGATTCGTAAGGATCGTGTCCTCGTCACATCAACTACTTACTTCCATTACCAGAATGCTCATCTCTGCCAAGCTTGGAACCCAGTCCAGTAATTTGGCTGGGTTTCCATGCAATCAGATGTAGTCGAGGCGCTTTCTAGCCATCGACTTGATCCAGTCCGCCGAGCTCGCGTCCAACACGACAGACCCCTCTGGCTCCCGCCTTTCAGAGTCCCATTCCCAGCAGCCCTGCCATGACACCTATCCCGGACGACGCCTCGCAACCTGTAGCAGGTCGACTGCCACGCCTATGGCACAACTTTGTTTGAAGACCTAAATTCAGTATGGTGTTGCACAGAAATCCCTTACGATTCTGGATTTGGGACCTAACGAGGATATCATGCACCGGTGTAAAAAGAATTTGCGGTCACGGGACTCGATTTGACTCAGGAAGCATAGCATTTATTGAACTTTGCCTCTTGAATCAACCGGCCAAATCTCTTCAATGACTCCGTTGCGATACGCGTAGTAGAAGTCATGGAGGTTGACAGTCGGGTCGATATGACTGGGGATCATCTCGACTCTATCCCCGATGCTGAGAGCCGGCGTACCTTCCTCCCACTTGAGCGAGCCATGCTCATCACCTAGCTGGCCGTAGGTGTACCTGGTGTCCTTGCATTCCGCCAAGCCGCTGTCCGTGGTCAAGGACTTGAGACCAGTATCGATCGTCACCTGCCGCTCGCCCTGCTTGCTGATGACCGTCGCCAGAAGCGACAGGCTATGAGAGTAATACGTGCCGATGGCGTTCCGGTAGTCCGTGTCCATAAAGATGAAAGACCCCGGTTGCAACTCCGTCACGCCAGGAACCGTGGCACAGAAATCCGCGGTGCCGGTGCCGCCTGTAGTCACGACCTCTATGTTGAATCCCTCGTTCTTCAGCGCTTGAGCCGTCTCGGTGAGAATCTTCATCGATTCGAGGCACTGCTTCTTGCGGTCTTCAAAGTCGTGGAGATGTTGCAAGTGGCCCTCGTAACCCTGGACACCAATGAGCCGAAGGTGCTTCAGGCCGCCGATGTGTCGTGCCAGAGGCAGAGCCTCGCTGGGCTGCGCGCCCGTCCGGTGCAGCCCGACATCCAAATCGATCAGCACAGCAATGGGGTCCTCAATACCCGATTTGTCCAGGGCATCATTGATCGCCGTGGCTGCGACTTGGCTGTCGATGACTATCCTCAGACCCCTGTGTTTGCGGAACAGCTCGACCAGCCTCTTCACTTTGGCCGGGCCGACAACCTCACAGGTGATGAGCAGATCGGTGAAGCCAGCAGCGGTGATAGCCTCGGCCTCGCTCAGCTTTGCAACACACCCGCCCTTTGCACCAGTGGCGACGAGCCTCTTGGCGATGATGGCGCTCTTGGTCGTCTTGAGGTGCGGGCGGATGTTGCGGCCGGTGGGCAGCAGACGGTCCATGAGTTTTTTGATGTTGGCTTCCATCACGTCGAGATCGACGATCATGGACGGAGTGTCGAGACTCTCGAGGCCATCGCCTACCTTGGGAGAGTACATGTCCGCGGTAGCAAGGGCCCTCGGATGCGCAAGGCGACAAGTAGGTTGAGGAGGCGGAAAGACGTTACGTGAATGTAATGAGAACAAGTATCTATTGACTCTCGGTCTGATCAATACCCTCGGGTGACAGTTGATGTACGCTATGTGTAATAGTGAATAGCTATGCTTCATGGACGCTAACAGGGTGAGAGAGTATCGGTGTCCCAACTGGCAATCCGAGGTTCTAGTCCGAAGACGGCGCCGCACCAGAAACCCACCGAACCATGGGGCTAGTTAAGGGTTGCAACGTAACGTGGTACACCACACAGTGCGCAAATCTTGCCAGTCCCCTCGCTCACTCCTGCAGATCCCCCCTTCACTAATCTGATTGCCTTTCGCCTTCCCCCCACTCACAAGAACCAGCGAAACTCGGGGGCGGAGGGCCCATCGCGCAGACGCTGCGTGGGCACGTCCGCCGCCGTCGTCTTGCTCCCGGCGCGGCGATTCCTCCGCATGTTATCAAACACCATGTACCCGCCCAGCAGGCCCGCAATGAGGCACCCACAGCCGCCGAAGCAGGCGGTCGTGATTAGGGCAGTGGGGTACTTGGGCTTCTCGTTCTCGCGGAAGATGTTGCTCGAGACGAGGCCCATGAGGTTGGCCAGCGGGACGCCGACGGACGTGAGCACGACGCGGCGGCCCTCGTGCGCGATGTTGTTGTTGTACCACGTCGACAGGAGGACGGACGGCGCGGAGGTGCCCCAGACCATCATGAAGCACGCGTAGTAGGCCAGCTGCAATTGGGCCTGGACGTCGGAGATGGCCGCGTAAATGATGAAGCCTATGAACGACAAGGCAAACCCCGTCATGATGAATGGAAACCGGATGCGGAGCAGATCGGAGCTGAATGCGAGGATGAGCAGCATGACGGCGCCACCGACGTTGGGTGCAACTGGTGATGAGAAGTTAGCTATTTGCTGCCCAAGATACTGTTAGACAGTGCTTGCTCACCAGTGTAGAGGTTGGTCTTGACCAGTCCGTAGCCCAGGCGCTGGATGATCTGGGGCATGAAGAGCGCAACAGACTGAATCGGCACGCCTAGACAGATCTCGATGAGAAGAAAGCAGTACGTTGTCGGATAGGTAAAGATTTTAATAGAGTCCCTGAAGTTGAACTCCTCCTGGACGACGGACGAAGAGTCGACCTGCATGCGGTGGAAGGCCAGCGACTTTTCCTCCTCACCGAGAAACTTGGCCTCGGCTGCGCTGCGAGGGAGGTACCAGAATGCGAAGATCGAGAAGAGTACCGAGCACGCGCCCTCGATGAGGAACAGATACCGCCAGACTAGCAGCTTGGATCTAATCTGGAAGACACCGAATGCCAAAAGACCGCTCTGCTGCCATTAGAACCAGAACAAAAGATGGTGCTTGGAAGAGCCATGGAGACATACAAAAGCGTTCGCGATGTTGGATGCGGCATAGAAGATGGCGAGGCGGCGCGCGAGTTCGCCACGACGATAGAACGTCGTCAGGTAGTAGATGACCAGCGGGAAGAAGCCCGATTCGGCCATGCCTAGGAAGAATCGCAGAGCAAAGAGCCCCCCAAAGTTGTTGACGCAGGCGGACAGCAAGGTCATGGAGCCAAACGTGAACATCAAGATGGGCAGCACGCGCGCGGCGCCGAACTTCTTGCCGATGATGGCGATGGGGGGAGCAAATATCACATAGGGCACGAAGAAGATGGAGACGAGCAAGTTGTACTGATTCGGCTTGAAGTTGAGATCTGTGATTGGCATGTTAGCCTTTCTGCGACGGCTCAGCTCAGGGGAAGGCTGCGTCCGTACTGTCGCTCAGTTTGGCCGTCTGCGCATTGCCCAAATTGCCCTTGTCGAGCGCGTTGAAAAGGTCTGCATGCCGAATTAGAAGGGTTTATTAAAGAGTGCTCGACGTGCGTCTCATCTTACACATGATGGCAAGCACTGGCATCAAGCGGATATCGAATTTGCGACACAGCTGCCGCTCGGCGATATGGTCGACGACACGCGCCGTCTCGCCTTCGGTGATTTC
Organism: Thyridium curvatum; assembly: GCF_004353045.1. Classification (NCBI taxonomy): domain Eukaryota; kingdom Fungi; phylum Ascomycota; class Sordariomycetes; order Thyridiales; family Thyridiaceae; genus Thyridium; species Thyridium curvatum. The sequence continues at coordinate 244,100 of NW_022156803.1, read as the reverse complement.
GGGCGGCCGGTCATCGAGAATGTCGCGTTCCTTATCGGTTCTGGAATCCATGGCGAGTACTGAACTTGAAGGCTTTGACTTGTGCTGGACGGGATGCTATCTTTCACGGCGTGGTTGAGGATGCCGGGAGGTGGTGGTCAGAGGAAGTGCCTGAGATTTGTACAAAGTTCCCCCCTGTCTTCCCCGATTCTTTGGTGTTGTGGCACGTCTGACCGTTGACAAGGCATCAGTATTGGTGTCCGGGGTATCATTGGAGGGCTTCCAGGTTGGCCAGTGAATTCCAGAGACCAATCCCGGGGTTGAGATATGCATCCTTACAAGCTTCGAGAAAATTGGCACTGTGCACCGATAAGCCCGCATTACGGTGTGTCAAGCTGACCGATTGCGGGGGAAGGTGGGCGCTCCATGTAACCTAGAGCGGCGATCCGACCCAAGTGAACAGACGACGCCGACATGAGCTTGATATTCGAGCGGATTACCGCTTTTGGCAAACCGGTGATCATTCCTCTAGAACGAACCAACCTTCCACACCTCGACTTACAAGAGCCTAATCCAAAGTCCAATCATCTTCGGTCCGACTCTTTGGGTGCTCTTGTTTTGATACGGACTGTTATTTCTCTGCTACTTGGTTAGTCAGTTGAATACACCCTTGCTCCGGTTTCCTTCTCAATGCTCGCATGAGAAAGGTGTCGCCCAACATGAGCAACCAGCCTCCTTATCCCCTCCACGAGTCGGTGGTCGACCGAATCCATCCCGAGTATGCTGAGTTCTACAATAAGCATATCTTTGACAAGCAGCAGGTGCATCTACAGCCGGTAGAAGTATCACGTACCAGCGGTGTCCTTATTCCAGGGAGCGGCCCATTGCAGCCCGTCGCCACCACAGTCGACTACGCTGTCAAGCGCAGGGAAAGCGAAGGTCCCGATGTAGCTGTCAGGTGCTTCACCCCAGAGGGCGAGAAGCCGGCTGCAGGATGGCCTGTGTGTATCTACTACCACGGCGGTGGCTGGGTTCTCGGGACCATTGCTACCGAGAACGTGATAGCCTCGCACTTGTGTGCTCGGGGCAAATGCGTGGTTGTGGCCGTCGACTATAGGTTAGCGCCAGAGGACCCGTTTCCTGCGGCGGTCCATGACGCATGGGAGGCTGTTCTCTGGGTGATGGACCAGGGAAAGGAGATTCTCAGTCTCGATACGTCCAAGCTGACAACAGGTACGTGAGGAGTCTCGGCCGAGTCATGGGACACAACGACGACGATCGATCGAAGTGGCTGACGCAAAATGTACAGGTGGCTCCTCTGCCGGCGCAAACTTGGCCGCCATCATGTGCCAGCGTGCCGCTGATCGGGGATCTCCCAAGTTCTCCCTCCAGCTCCTCTCAGTACCCGTCATGGACAACACCGCCGACACGACCAACAACGCCTCATGGAACGAGAACCAGCATTCCCCCGCGCTCCCGGCGCCCAAGATGCTCTGGTACCGCAACCACTATCTGCCCAACAAGGAGGACTGGTCCCATCCGGAGGCCAGCCCCCTGTTGTGGGAGGGCGACTTCTCCAAGCTACCGCCGGCGTGCTTCGTCGTCGGAGAACTGGACGTGCTGCGGACGGAGGGCGAACAGTTCAATGAGAAGCTGCAAGCGGCCGGTGTCAAGACGGAATTCACCATCATGAACGGTCACCCCCACCCATTTATTGCTATGGACGGCGTTATGGAGGCCGGGTCAAGAGCGATCACATTATTCTGCGAAGCTCTGTATAAAACCATGTATGAGACATGGTAGCTGGCATGACAAATGCTTGTAGATCTCATGGCTCAACGGCCCTCAAAAATAGAAGCAAGATCAAAACAGAATGACATTGGAGCAGGCTCTCGCTGACAGCCATAGAGGGTGGTCTCGCCCGAAGTTCGGTCGGAGAACCGTGGGAACTCGCCCCACAACTAAACAGCACCAAATCCTCACTCTTTTGGTTACATGCTATGAAAGAGATCAGAGGGAGGCAGGTTCGGAGAAATTAATCAGAAAATACATGCTGCATATCGTTACTCCGGAATTCGACGGGCTACCCACTACCTAAACCGATAGGTTCAATCAAATCAGACACAGGAAGAGCTATCCTAGTACCGAAATCAGTAGACTTGAGTAAAACAGACAGTAGGAGGGCTCTCCTACATCCCGTGCGCCGGCCAACTTCCCCAGTTTTCAAGTACTGCCCCGACACCCCGATCCTCCGAGAAGATCGAGTCCAGCCCATCGAGGCTAAAGAAGCCATAGGTGTCCATTGGGTCGTCATGGAACACGATCTCTCTTGCCTGTGCAACCTCGGAAGCGCTGGGCGTTGGGTACTGACCATCAGATACGCCCTGCCCTGCCGCTTCATCATCCCCGACTGACGACTCCAAGGCCGTGATCCAGCTCTCAAAGTCGAATGTCGATTTCAGGTTGGCATCTCTGGCCGCTCGGTCGTTTGGGCTAATCTGCCGCAAGTAATTGACTATTCCGTCTTTGATATCCTTGATAGGCATGCTGATCTCGGACCGGCTGGTCCATGACCGTTTCGTCAAATAGTTGAGTTTGTAATAAAGAGAGACCTGCCGGATCTAGAAATGGTACAAAACATTAGCGTGCGCGAAGGGAACAATGCGCGAGAGCTGGCTACGTACCCAATGGACCGCGAGGCTCCATCGCTGACCAAGATGATTGAAGGCGTCCATATCCTTACAAAGGAACTCACGGGACACGTCTTTCCCTACAATCGCCTTCCAGTCGAAAATGGAATACATTGTATGAATACTGGCCGCAGCCATCAACCCTAGGCCGTGGAAAGGGAAGGTGTCTGCGCCGAGGTCTCGCGTTTTCATGAACTGGTACAAGTCGGATATGGCGTTGGCACTCTCCACCATCTGGACTGCGGAATTGTACCAGAAACCCTCTGGTGCCTCAGCGGCAGCCGGTTGCAATACTGGACCGTCGCAAGGACCTGCCAAAGTATTAGCTTAGTCCACAGGACATGATAGACCTCCATGGCCTACCGTTGACAGGATTGTACTCTGGCTTTGGGGTAAAGGGGAGATATTCTCGGTAGAGGATCGTCTTGGCCTGGAAATATATCATCCACATGATGGCCCAGAGCCTTCCGCTTCCCATCGCCGTGATTGCTGTCGCGTTCTGCGGCGTATACTGGAGGTGTTCGGGGAGGTGGCTCCATTCCTCAAGCGCGTTCTCCAGAGCCCTGAAGGGCATTCCCTCCACCCACGGAGCTGTGTGGTTCAAATGCCGGCCCCCACGCCCACTCCACGCGACAATCCTGGACGAGATCTCTACAATTTGGACGGTGTACGCTAGTAAGCTACCGGACCCCTGAGCATGATGATCCGGGTGGGAGTCGTGATGATGGAGCGTGCGAGTGGGGTCGTGTTGGCCGTATATGAAGCGCTCCTCTGTCTGAGGCAGGCAGGTAGTGATATCCTCGACCACGAACGTGGCCACCCGGTCTCGACCGTTGGCCAGGAGCCTCTCCAGGCAGAAACAGCTCCAAAACGTTCGTCTTCGACATTCAATTGCGGTGACGGATGTCGGAGGGGTTTGACCACCCCAATCCATGAGGCCCAGGTTAGAGTCCTGTTTATGCAGGAGCAGCAACTGGCAGAGCCTCGCCGCATGACCCAGCCGCAACCATGCACGGAGCTCCGCTCCTTCACCGACATCGAGGACGCAGAGGACAAGGCAGCACTGGATGGTTACGAGTGACGGCTCCTCGTATATTCTAACCAGTTCCTTCCTTGCAAGCTCGGCATACCTGTCACTTATGGTGGTAGCGGGCACATCGCCGGTCACAAAGTCCGGAATAAATCTGCCGTTTGCTTCTTAGCAGCCTTCGTGGCATATGAGGACCAGTGAGCTTTTACCTAGATACGAGACCTAGAATCGACAGAAAAAGGGGCAGCGGGAGCTCCTTTCCCACGTCATCGTCGATCAGCTGCTGCGGAGGCAGAAAGCAGAGCAGACTTGACGCATAGTTGATACGAAAGTAGTTAATTGCGCTTCTCCTCACATCGTCGGACGGGAAGGAGAGGCTGCATGATAGTGTCAGAGAGACATACCATCAGATAACCTGTGGTTGGGAACTTGCCTCTTCAAACTTGAGCTATCTACACTGTCTTCATCTTCGATGACTGTTGCTGGGGGCTGCAGGCCGGGGTATTGGCACTCGCGCTTGCTCTTGATGCAAGCACGGCAAGAAGGCCAGTCACCTGAACATTTCGCTTTGCGCCGTCTGTGATATCACAATTGTCAGCAGAGCATAGACAACGTGCTTGGTTTGGCTTACCTGCAATACGTGCAGGCCAGTGCTGTTCTCGCTGTTGTTCTCTTGCGTCTGGAGCCGGCGGGTCGCTCATTAGTAAGCAAATGATGCGGCATAAACGTGTCTTCGACCGTGTCGTCCATATTTTGTGCTGTTTCGATATGTGTCAATGATTGTCGGGATTCGGGTTCGTGATGGTGAGGTTGGAGGAGGGAGTAGCCGCCAGATATACGGAATTGCCGCTAGCTTGGAGAGATCCGGCCATCGGAGAATCCGCCCTGATAACACCGCGATCTGACCAATCCGAAGTTCGAGATGAGACCCACCGCGCTTCCTGCTTCCCCTCATCTGGTCAAGATACTCGACCTGAAGGGGCTTGTCCGGAACGGCTCAGTCGGAGTTCCCGTTCCTCGGCAGTCCATCTTAGTGTACTCTAAATCTGTCGAGTACCCTTTAAATAAGTGGTACATACGCTTTGGGGATATACTCAGGTCGCGCCAAAGGATGCCCAGTCTCATCCAGGTTACCTCACTCATCAGCTTCTCTGAGAGGCCGATATCATGACTGCCGTTCAGCTCACCCAACCAGCCCTCGGACTGGAGGCGTCGCACGTCGCCGCGCCTCTCAGTATCCATGTGACCATCGAGAATGAGCTTGCGTCAGCGAGGTCAGAATATGTCAAGAGGCTGCCAGCTTCCAAAGCCCAGCACGAACTGGCGTCTAAATTTCTGCCAGGCGGCAATACCCGCAGTGTTTTGTTCAACGAGCCATTCCCCGTTGTAATGAGAGAGGGCCGTGGGAACAGGCTATGGGATATCGATGAGCATGAGTCCGTCGCTCTCTTTACGGGCTTGATACTCTGAGGACGTCACAGTTGACATGTTCGATAGATACCTCGATCTGGTTGGAGAGCTCACCGCCGGCCTCTATGGCCACTCCAACCCGATATTGAAGGAGACGGTGGTGTCGACCTTGGAAAACACCGGCATCAGTCTCGGTGCCACCACGAAAGGCGAGTCCAGGCTTGCGGAACTTCTATGCCAGAGATTCCCAAGCGTCGAGCGAGTGAGATTCTGCAATTCCGGGACGGAGGCGAATCTCTATGCGCTCAGCATTGCAAAGCACGTCACAGGCAAGAAGAAGGCCATCGTATTCAATGGGGGTTACCACGGAGGCCTTCTCAGTTTCGGGCATGGCGTCTCCGAGATCAACGTGGATAAAAATGACTGGGTGCTTGGTACGTTTAACGATGTTGAAGGCACGAAGAGCTTGATCGAAGATACCCCGGACGTCGCAGCTGTCCTCGTTGAGGCAATGCAAGGCGCCGGAGGCTGCCTTCCCGCCACCGTTGGGTTCCTGCAGACGATCCAGGCGACAGCTGAAAAGGTGAGCTACTGTCCAAGTCCTCCGGATGGGAGACTAGCTGACACAGTTCAATTCCCAAGTGCGGCGTGGTTTTCATCTTGGACGAGGTCATGACTTCCAGGTTACATCCACACGGACTGCAAGGAAAGTTCAACTTGAGGCCAGGCCTCACAACCTTTGGCAAATACATTGGCGGTGGCATGTCGTTTGGCGGATTTGGCGGCAGAGCAGATCTTCTAGCCTCCTGCGACCCCAGGCAACCCTCAAGCCTCGTCCATTCAGGCACGTTCAACAACAATACACTCTCCATGAACTGCGGCTTTGTGGGCCTTTCTCAGATATACACGCCAGAGGCAGCGACAGAGCTCAACAGCCTTGGAGACTACTTCCGCGAGCGCTTGCAGGAGGTCGCTAAGGGCAGCCAGATGGTGGTGACTGGGGTTGGGGCAGTGTTGACCGTCCACTTCCAGACGAACGGGGCGGTGCCAGTCTGCGTGGAGGACTTGGAGGCGCACAGCAACGCGCCTCTCAAGAGGCTGTTCTGGTTCTGGTGCTTGTCCAAAGGCTTCTGGATAACCGAGCGTGGTATGGTCAGCATCATTCTCGGCACGACCAAGGATGAACTCGACTCTTTCGTGGAGGTGGTTTGCCTTTTTCTCAAGAACTACTCCCACCTCGTATCGTTGCACTAGTCTCTGGGGGAAGCATAATGAACATTACGATTCAAATAAAAAGAACGAAAAAAAAAAGAGAAAAGGAAAGATGGGCCCTATCACTCTACTAAATTGAGCGACAAAGAGTTTGTGAGATAGGGAAGACATTATGCGAGGGGTGAACTCTGGCGAGTTGTCCATGACTCAACCATGTAAAAGAATAGGGAACTCGTGCACTGACCATACCTCTCAATGGTCAAGGATATCAACATCATAGGATGGGAAGGGATAAATAGAAGTCGGGCCAAATGTCAGTTCACTGGACTGTATTAGGACAAAGGCTTCCAATCATTACCCTGCAAGTCTCACAATTCTACATCTGCTTTGTGACTTATCTACTTATGTACTCATGAGTGAGCTGACCTTCCTTCCCTTACTAGTTGTAATGGATTCCTCTCCTGATGATGCCGAATTAATTATAAACTCTATTGAGCGCATTCATAGATAAGGATCAGTGAAACATACACATACAGATTATCTAATCACACGGCACATGCTGTGTAACAGCAGCGATTGACAGCATGGCATGAGGCTGAACGCGGTGGGCACGTGGCTGATCGGATGAAAAGTCGGTGAATCGATCCTAGTTGTGACAATGTGGGTGTAATAGCAGTCATGTGGTCGAGTGAGTGACCAATTGGTGAGTGATGATTGATCGACTAGCCTGGCAAAGGTATAAAGACGTTGAAATTGTCTCTCTCGCCTCAAATAGCTGCCATCTGTCTATCATAACTACGATTTGTTTGAGGGGTCTACTTCCTAGTCCGCCAAGCCCCGTTGCGAAAGACTCCGAAAATGCCCGAGCCTACTTGTTCCAAAGATCGCCGGCTCCTCAGCACCTGGAATCAGGTTGCGCCGCGAGCTTACATCCGGAAAGGCTACTGTTTCCCATATCACAACAATACAGATCTCGAAGCACTTGAAACGCACCTGAGCTCCGCTCTTCGTCAACTGGCGAGACATTTCCCCCAACTTTCAGGCCGACTATCGCTCGTATCGAAGCCGGCTGGACATGTCTATATCGACTCGGATGGCCCTGCCGAGATTCCGCTTCAGGTGGTTGATCATCGAGCTACTTTCAGCTGGACCTACGACCAGCTCAAGACCAAAGGCTTCCCAGCGAGAGCTTTTGTCGACAAGTCCTTCGACCTTCCATATCAGCTTCTTCAAGACAAAGAGGGAGTTCCAGTCTGTGAGGTCCATGCCAGAGTGATCGAGGGTGGATTGCTCTTATGCATCTATTGCCACCACTCTGTCTGTGATGGCAGCAACATGGACAATTACATAAGGTCATTTGCCGATCTAACAAGGGACTCAACACAGGCTCTCAATAACCGACATCCTTCCGATATCCACGTGAACCTGCCAGACGAGGTCACCAATAGGTCTTATGGCAACCCAAACCCCAACACGTTTAATGAGCTCATCAACCTGTGTCCTGAGTATTGTCATCTGCCGGCTCCCACAGGCCCGACTCAATTCCGCACCCAACCGACAGGGATACCAATCGAGGACATCCAGAAGACCGGCTGCATCTTTGCTTTTGGACTCTACCAGATGAAGAATCTCAAGGGACAAATCGCAGTGATGCAGGGAGCTTACTTTGGTGAACACGGCCCCTCAACATTCATCTGTCTTGCTGCAATTACTTTTGCCCACGTTACGAAGGCACGTCTAAACACCGGCAAAGACTTCATCTCGTCATCGGCAAAAGCGAGACCTATTCCCGAGAAGGTCCGCCTGCAGGTCGCAGTCAATTGGCGACACCGCTGCTTCTCCGACATCATGAGCTCTAGTGCTAGCAACACTATTGCCCTCCCGATCACCTCCATTGACACTGCGACTGTTCTGGCTGCATGTACCGGCGATCGGACCACCGCCACCCCAGCGCTTGCCGCTATAGCCCGAGCCCTCAATGCGTCCATCAACAGCGTCGACGAGCAATTCATTGCCCTGCGCACGGCTCTCATCCATGCGGCCCCCGACCCGCGGTACATCGGAACCAACTACGATCCTCGCGACCCCAGTGCCTTTTACTTCAACACCTGGCGCCACCACGGCCCTCCTATGGCCTGGAAGATGCCGGGCCTGCCGGAAGGTGAGGAAGGCGCCGACGGCGTTGCCGCTGATGCGATCCGTAGGGCGACGGGCGAGTGGAACATGATGGGAGCGGCTTTGCTGCTGCCCAGCGCGAGGGATAAGAGCGACTTCGAGGTTCTCGTGACCCTTGACACAGAGTCAATGGCACTTCTGTGTGCGGATCCAAGCTGGAAGACTTGGGTGAAGCGGATCATCGAATGATTGGGCTACTCCAGGACATCGCTCTCTTCATGTCCCTTAACTTCATGATCGCATGAGCCACATCTCAGTGAACTGGTAGTTTTAGTTGACTTGTGATAGCTACTTAGGAAGAGACTGGAGGGCTGTGTCCCAGCCAGCCACCAGAGTCGCAAGAATACTACAGGACTTAGATCGAGATGCCCTACAGCGTGCGACGCGTTGCTCTGCGCGGATAAATCGACTTCTTCCGAGTGATGAGATTGCAAAGAGGCTGGATCCCCACTCCGATACTACCACATTACTTAGTTATGCACGTCCTTGCAATAACAGAGAGGCAACTGCTACTCTGGTGTTAGCCCCATGCAAATGCAGCCCAGTCGCAGCAGCTCGTATCAGTCCTTGGCGGCAGGAAACTTTCGCTTCATCCCGCATGGTTCCCATCACACGCATACACATGTGGTTGAGTTGCAGGTATAAAGTAACCTCGCCGCCCGGGAAGAACAGATCTTCGAGGTCTCTGTTGCAATTGACAGCATCGAAGAAGAGGAGAAAGAAAAAGATTTTGTTCACCATGTTGCCATCATCATCGCTCGCTGTTTTCTTGGGTGCATTGGCCACCGCCTTGGCGTGCGACATCCCCGGGGACACGCCTTCCAACACCATCGTGGAGGGCTTCGCCATTCAGGTCCAGAACGCCTCGTACCCCATCATCCACAACCGCATGATGAACCTCTGGCCTGCCGGCGGCGGCGATAACCACCTGTACCTCAGCCCGGCGGGCGATGCTGCGAGCAACCTGACGCTCGCCGATGGCGTTATCAACAGGGGTATCATTCACGCCGTCATCAACGGGGAGGTATGCACAGCCTTGGTTGAGTATCACGAAATGTGACTAGTGTTGACTGTAGCCACAGTACACAGCGGACGATAACACGACCAAGATCTTCATGACGCAGAGGGGCGACCCGAAGGCCTTGTTCGATGTCGCCTACGGGTGCAACCCCGACACGGATGCGCTGCAGAAGGAGCTGGTGCTCAGGGCGCGCGGGACGAACCCCCCGACCCTGGGAGGGCACATCTGCGTGAGGCTGGCGTCGGGCAACCGCCACGAGTTCCGCTATTCGCCGCCGGGCAACACAGGTGAGCAGACTCTCTAAGAAGCTTTAGCATGAAACCACGGGAAGGCCCGGGAACGGTCTGTACTGACGCTGTGGTCATGCTAGCCTCGCGTCCCGGTGACAAGATGTGTATGAAGGTCACCTTGGCCGTCGTGCACCCGACTACTGGGTGAAAGATGTAACTAACAATTATGCGCTTCACATCACTTGTGATTGTTAAAGTTGGGACGAGGTTAAGAGTTCGATTATGTTCTGATAAGGATGTGGATAAAAAGCAACAATTGAGGTGCCATGATTCAGTCCAACTAGTCGACCGATGGTCAGAATAGTTGACGGGCTATTAACAGAAGCACTTGACTACCTGTCATATACAATGATTTCAGGCAGGAGGATAGCCCGTCCAAGCTCCAGAGCAAGGATATGCAGTGTTAACACCAAGGCACTTTTTAATGAACTTCCGTCAACTATTCTGACCCCCGCTTGCCAGTGTGGAACCCCAAGCTTGACATTGACTAGACTCTGATGCAGTACCACGACTTGACATATACGATGACATTGGGAACTAACTTCGTTCATTGTGAGTCCGAGTGTGGGATGAAGCAGAGCCACAGTTTCTCAGAGAGAGGTTCGAAGCCTCGTAGGGGGTTGGGGGGCGGGACATGGCAGCAAGAACATGTACTTCGGGTCGTGCAAGGCGGCACAGATATGGATTGATCACAAGGGCATTGGGCGCTGCAATGTTTATTACTGATCCCGTGAACCAGTGGTTACACGGAGAAGGGTGTGATGCCCTTGCGCACATGACATGGCATGTGCATTGTACGACCGCACGAGACGACACCGGAGATATCCATGATCTCATCGGGTGCGGCGGCGTAAGCGTTGATCTGAACGATGGCGGTGCGAACTTCGGCCGCGACTTGTTGGCTCACCGCACAAGATCAGCCGGTTCCGGCGACTGGTTACACGTCAGACCCCCCTTGATCCAAACCCGGATGCGGAATCAATAAAAGCCGCAGCCTCGACGCCTCCGAATAGTGGTGGCTGGCTGGCTGTGGGTAGAGCGGCGGCAGGCCGTTCCCGGGTTCATTTAGTGATGAATCAGGAGCTGCAGGAGAGCAGCCAGATGCAGGAGACGGGAGGCCAGGTCTCGGATGCTGCCGCTGCCTGAAAAGCTTGGCGGAAATTGGACGGGAAGCCATCGTCAGACATGCAGCAGCTCTAGCGCAGTAGCGGCTCGAGAGGCACAAGGGTGTCCCTGGAAACTGTGACGGGCTAGGTAATACGGAGTGGTGAAAGATGGCGAGGGGCGAAGCTAACGACATTTCGCAGTATGGGGTACTTTTGGGAGGTGCGTGTTGAGGGGCAGAGTGGGAGGCAGAGGCCGGGGAGAGCGAGCATTTGGCACGTGGGCTGGCAAAGGGCAAAGTCCCGTATTGACAGGTGGTAAGATGGAAATGTCGATCTGCAAGTCCTTGAGAATCAAAAATCTTCTCGGACTTTGATATGATAGCAAAAGATCAATCAAGAATCACATTCTTCACTCCAATTAACCTCAGAGACGGGGTGGTTAATTACAAGTACAGTCGACGATCTGCCCGCGCCCATGCACACTTTCCATACAAGTGGCTTGGCGCGCGCTCACTGATGCCAGTGCCACACCCGATTAGCCAGCCGCTGGGCGCTGTGAAATGAAGCCAGTAGGTGTGCAATTGCAGGTATAGGGATCACTGGCAATCATACCGTACTTGTACACGTAGCAGGAGGGTCGGGCATTGGGCAGGTACAACGCATCATGGGCGAGTGCACGGTAAATATCATGTACCTCCGCACCCCACTCGTTTTGTCCTACCCACATGCACCTTTCAGCCCTACTTTTGGCGCCCATGGGCGCGGGAGAGCCTCAGTGCCACATTCTGATCAACGGACAGTAGGTGATCTTGCGCATTGGAATCCATCGCTTCAAGGCATGCGGTTCTCGACAAACGATATCCGTTTTTGAAGTCGCAACAGGCGGCGCACTAGTGGGCAATCGTCCAAAGTGCCTTACGTGAGCATGTCTCACCGCGGACGGACAACGGTGGACCGAGAGGAGTCACGGGAAGCGTTACGGTGAGACAAGAGGTCTCACATCTTAAAAAGCTTCCGAGTAACTGGGACACCGGCGTCCCACAGCCGGCGTGGAAAAATCAAGTGGGCTGGGAGGTATCCCCTACTTGCGGTCTTTACTCAATGATGTCAATCTCCTGTGCTCGCAAGGAATGCATCCACAAGGATTTCGCGATGAGATATTGGTGGGATCTTCTCTCCCGAAAAAATGCCAGTGCACACCTGGAGGTTGATCTGAGGATCTGCCTCGGGATGTCGTCTCCGGCGCATTTCCGCATTTGGGGGTGACGGGCAATCAGTGGAGCCAGCTCGCTGTCGGACACTGCGACCAAGCAAACGGGCGTAGGATGCTGGAAGCTGAGAGGGAATGGTTCGACAAAAACGCAGTCTCATCGTCACGGAACCGTTGCCTCTTCACAAATTCTTGCGTGCTGAAGTCAATTGAAAAATTTGGCGACTTTCCTTCTTTTTGGTAGGCGGCGTCGAAGCGTTGGGTCTGGATTTGGCACTATTGAATTTTGACACTGCCTAACCACGTACGTGGCCGGCCCAGTCTCTCAGCCGCACCTCGGGTACCGAGCCAGCAGCACCAAGCCAGCCCAGGCGTTGTGGAAGCCACGGCGAAAAAAGCACAAATATGTCTGGGGCGTCACAAAGTCGACCAATGTGAGCAAGACATGGCCGGGAGCTATTGATTGAGGCCTGCGACGCCACCTGCCTGTCAGCAAACGGTCAAAACTTTGATGGCTGAACCTATCGAACCCGGGAGGGAACGCCTGGTCGTGCGCCTGGTGGGTGTCAGGAGGCGCCTCTTCCGATGTTGATGGCAAGCCCATCATCAATTGTGCGACTGGTTCGGTGAGGAAGATGCCGCGCAGTCCATGTCGCTGAAGCACGGAGTACTCCGTACAGGCAAGGAACAAACAATACGAGAAAGTCGAGGTGGTATGCATGCAGGCTGGCAAGGTACCTGCAGGCAATCCCACCCAAGTGCTGCTAATTTAAGGGGAGATCAGCGCATCAAAACTTTGGCTAGCCCCACGCTATCGAAAAAGTGCCCCAAAGCCAAAAACCCAAAAACTGTCGTGGAGGGGCGCGACATCCCGCACCAGACAACCACCACTTGTTGTCAATACAGGCCAGCAGAGCAGAAGGCATTGTCCATTGGAGGTGTGCGCTTGTCCGCTTCGTAGCTGTGAACCTTGAATTCGATGGTTTTGGCTGGGCTGCCTACTTTAGTCACAAGCACCTTCTGGGGAAAAAACGGTCTGATGCATTCCAGACAAACCGGCGCCATCCATCATCGCTAGCGTTTAGCCTCTCCCACCCTGCCGGATACCTAACTACCTACTCTTCGAAAACCGGTGTCGCCCGGTGCGCTTTGCGATGAAATGGCTCCAAGAAAACAGCAGAAAGCAATCGCCAGCCATGACACGCCCGTAGCACCTGCATCCACGTGGTATCGCGACGTGAATGCTATCGTGGCTCATAACGGAAGCGATACAGACACCGATTGACGATCTGTCCTTGTCCTGTCCTAGTACTTGTAGTGCAAAGCGCTCAGGGTCGGCGATAGCGGGCTTTGTCGCCACTGGCGTGGGCTTCAACAGTCGTCGTCGAGAAGCGTGCTAGAAGGTGCGCACGTTGTCGCCCGTTCGACCTAACCACTCCGTTACTCCATAATAGCATTCACATCATCCAGTACCTACTTGTACAGAGTAGCCATGCTCTTTTCCATTTTGTCGACGTCCATCATCGAATGGGGCGATTTTTCTGCGCGTGCCCTAGCAGGGAACGCTACCTCAATTTCCCTCGAAGCCACGGGCGCACTATGGGGACCAACTATTGGCACCTGGACAGGCCGCTTGATGCCAATTTGGGTGCTTTAATTGCGGCTAACGGCTCGCTATATCAGCCCAGACCCGCCAGCCGCCCCGCTGTCGTGCGTAGTCTTGGCAATAGACTAGACCAGGGGTCCTCCCTGGCGGGACTAGGCTCAGGGGTGTGGCTTGCTGCGCAGCCCATCACAGCCCATCCATCCACCATGCACTCTCCTTCCCTCGCTCTCCACACACCCACATACGGCGTAGCTTCGTACAATTCGCACAAGTTCGATGGACACGGAGAATTGCAGGCTTGCAAGAGCACACGCATCCATGGCCCAGACGGCCACAGGCACAAGACACCATCCGTGACACGCACAACGATCAGCGCCGGTCCCCGCCCGGCCCAGGCACAGCTACCCGGACCAGGCCAAGACAAGCTTTCTCTCCTATCGAAACCTTGCAAACGCCTCAGGGGTCATCCTCCGACTCTGGCGGCATGCCCAGCCCGCCATTGGCTCTGCTGGCCTCGATCTATTTGGCCCGCTCGCGCGTTCTCTTCAGCGGCGAGCCAGGTCCAGCCTAGTGCAGCCAAGTAGCACAGCAGACAGGCATAGTCCGTACAGCAAAGCTGCTCGTTCTCGTATCCCCCGTGCGCTTCTGCACGACCAGCACAGACACCACCTCCATCCCAGCTTGACGTCGTCGTCCCATCTCGGGCGGATCCAGCAACATGGAGGTGGAGCCGCAGACAGGGGTGTCCCCCCGGGCGGGAGAGGCGATCCCAAGAATCTTTCCATTTCATTTATCTAGCTGATCGCCGCCGTGCTTCTCCATCCCGTCCCTTCCTCCCCCCCCCTCCCCTCTTGTTGATGCATCCCTCTGTCGTCGTCGACGGACACACACATTCGTTCGCCAGGTCAATTCGAACTCGGCATCATGTCCAGGATGGCTACGGCGGCGGCCACTGCGGCCTTGCTGCTCTTCTCGACTCTCGTCGGCCTCGTCGACGGTCTCGCCGACACGGACACCATTACCTGGGGTGGTGACAACTCCCGGGCGGGTTACCAAACGTAAGGCCCTCGATCTTGGCGAGGGAGCCAATTCTTGAAAGATCTCAGGGACGCTAACAGTTGGGGACATGCAGTAACCACAACATGGACCCTGCCGTGGTGGGCAGCGACCAGTTTGCTCAGATCTTCAAGACTGCCCTGCCCGGCAACTACAACGGCGCACCCGAGCAGATCTTCTCACAGCCCCTCGTCTACACCCCTTCGGGAGGTGACGGCACGCAATACGTCTACTTTGCCACCACGCAGAACAACGTCTACAAGCTCAACGCCAAGACCGGTGTCATTGTCGCCTCGCGCAACCTTGCCATCCCCTTCCTGACTGCGGATCTGAACGGCTGTGTCGATATCAACCCCCTCGTCGGTATCACCGCGACCGGTGTCATCGACCCCGCTACCGACACCCTGTACCTGACTCTCAAGACCTACGCGAACCAGCAGGGTGGCAATGGTGCGCAGGGCAAGCCCAACGGCCGCTACTGGCTGATCGCGCTCAACGTAAACGACCTGACCGACCGTCCCAACTTCCCTGTCGACATCGAGGGCACCCTTGCTCGGAACAACCCCACGCGATCGTTCAACGGTGGTATCCAGCACCAGCGCCCTGCTCTGCTGCACTCTGGCCAGTACATCTACGCCGGCTTCGCCTCCCACTGCGTCCAGTACAACTTCACCGGCTGGATTATCGGCTGGGACAAGACGACCGGCAAGATTGTCGAGCGCTACGCTATGGAAGGCGAGGGTGTTCTGAGCCCTACCAAGGGTGGTGGTGTCTGGATGTCTGGCGGTGGTCTCGCGTCCGATGACCAGGGCTCCATGTTCTTCGCTACTGGAAACGGCTATGCCTCCCAGCTCTCCACCATTCCTGTGAACGGCCGCAACCCGCCTACGGCTCTGGAGGAGGCCGCCGTGCACATGACCATCAACGGCGACGGCTCTTTGACCATTGTCGACTTCTTTATGCCGTTCGACAAACAGGCTCTGGACGGTGGTGATCGTGATCTCGGTACCAGCCCTCTCGAGATTCTGCCCAGCGACGTCTTCTCTTGCGGCGATGTGAAGCGCATTGGTGTCGTTACCGGAAAGGAGGGCAAGACGTACTGGCTCAACCTGGATGATCTCGGTGGCTACAAGAACACTCCCGATTTTGGCGATAAGGTGCTCCAGACCTATCAGAATGAGAACTCGGTCTACGCTGGTGCGGGTGTCTACCCTCTTGAGGGCGGCTACATATATATCAACGTCATTCAGTACCCCAGCCACGTTTTCAAGTTCTCCTGCAACAATGGTGTCCCGTCTTTCGCCAAGGTTGCCGACAGTCCCGTCGCCAACGCCTACACTCTGGGCGTGAGCCACGGTACCGTCACCTCGCTCAACGGTCAGCCCGGAACAGGTCTGCTGTGGATCTCCGATGTCCAGGGTTACAACCTGCGCATCTACAACGCCGTGCCCCAGAATGGTCTCCTCACTCTGGTCAACCAGTTCTCCGTCCCCGGCACCACCAAGTTTACCCGCCCCGTCTTTGGCGATGGCATCGTCTACCAGGGCACCACTCAGGGTTTCGTGTATGGCTTCGGCGCCCCGACCAACCCTGCTCTGAACTGCACGACTCCCGTCAACTTCGGCTCCGTCGATATTGGTGCCAGCGCTGCACAGCAGACTGTGACCTGCAAGGCCAAGATCGCTGTGACGGTCACCAGCGTCGATTTGGCCAACAGCTCCGACTACAGCATCAGCGGTGTGCCTGCTACCCTCCCTCTGCAGCTTGCTGCCGGTGCTTCGTTCACCTTCCAGGCTACCTTCAAGCCCAGCACCGTTGGTCTTCTCACCGGCAGCGTCTCCGTCGCTACCACCAATGGCGCCGCCACCGGCTACAGCGTCAAGACTCCCATCCGTCTCACCGGTACCGGAGCTAGCCAAGGTCCTCTCTTCAAGATCGACCCCAACAAGGTTGCTTTCACGCAGATCGTCACTGGCACCGACGGCGGCTCGGACGAGACCGTCTTCTTCATCAACCAGGGCAACACGTCTCTGACCCTCTCCAGCGTCATGGCCTCGCCCAACGGCGCTTCGGGTACTTTCACTCCTATCACCGTGACCAACGGACAGGCCACTTCTGGTCCCTTCACATTGAAGAACCTGCCGACCACGATTGCCGCCAACAGCCAGTCTAATGTCGATATCAACTTCAACCCCACGACTGGCGGCAACTACTCTCTCTACCTGCAGGTCAACTCGACTGGCGGACCACAGTCCCTGAGCGTCACTGCCTCCTCTGGCCCTGCGCCCGTCGCCCTTCTCGAGTTCCAGACTCCCGATGGTACCGGTTGGGTCAAGTATGAGTCCGGCAAGAACTTCACCTTTGGCAACGTTACGGAGAACCAGACCCGGTCCCTGAAGCTCCGCCTTACCAACAACGGCGGTACCGGCGCCGTTCCCCTCCAGATCGCCGTCTCTAAGCCGCCGTTTGGTGTTGCCGGTAGCATCATCGGCGCGAACAACCAGGTTGACCTCGCCGAAGGCACCATCGTTCGTGCCGGTGAGAGTGCTTATGCCACTCTCTATTGCTCTGTCCCCAAGGAGCAGTGGAACACCGACCCCTACTATGGCAATGCTCAGTGGACCATGAATCTGAACGACCCCACCTGGGGCAAGCAGTTCATCCAGTTCGACTGCGGCGCCGTCTCCGAGCAGGCTCCTCCCCTGCAGGCCAACGGTCTTGGCCGCTACCGGTACACGGGCTGCTTCAAGGAGAACAACCCTGGTCGCCAGCTCGCCTACCAGCTTTACAGCAGCTCCAACAACACGGGCGCTATGTGCATCGCCGCCTGCGCCGCCAAGGGCTACGCCTACTGCGGTACGCAGTACAACAGCGAGTGCTGGGGCGGTCCGAACATCCCCGTCCAGCAGGTGTCCGAGGATAACTGCAACTACCCTTGCGCCGGCGACGTGAACCAGATCTGCGGCGGCAACGGTGTCAACGATGGCGCCGGCGGTTCTTACATCTCGCTCTTCCATGACATCAACGGCGGCAGCACTCCCGTCAACCCCGGCGGCCCGGTCACCAACCCCGGCGTGAACGGCTACGGCTTCTTGGGCTGCTACACCGAGGCTACCGGCGCTCGTGCCCTTGTCAACGGCATGCCCAACCCGAACAAGACTGTCGCTGGCTGCATCGCTTCCTGCAACCCCCAGTACAAGTACGCCGGTGTCGAGTACGGTGGCGAGTGTTGGTGCGGCAACAGCTTCAGCGCCGGCTCCGTTGTTGCCCCCATCACCGACTGCAACATGATCTGCAACGGCAACGCTACCGAGTACTGTGGTGCCGGCAACCGTCTGGACGTCTATGTCCGTGGCGGCGTCGGAAACTCCACCAGCACTTCTAGCAGCAGCACGGCGTCCAGCACGTCGAGCACTGCGACCGGCACCGGCTCGACCTCCACGACGTCCACTAGCAGCGCCGCTTCGCCCACCGCCACCGGCCCCTACCGCCGGCAGACCGTCGGTCCCTACCAGTTCCAGGGCTGCTGGACCGAGACCAACAACGGCCGCGCCCTGTACGCCACGACCTACGCCGACGACGGCATGACCCTCGACTCGTGCGCCGCCTTCTGCTCCGCCTACACGTACTTTGGTGTCGAGTATGGCCGTGAGTGCTACTGCGGCAACACCCTCCGCGACGGCAGCACCCTGGCCACCCTGTCGGACTGCAGCTTCCTGTGCCCCGGCGACAAGACCGAGTACTGCGGCGCCGGCAACAGGCTCGAGCTCTACAAGAAGGGCGCCGCCGTGTCCAACAGCACGTCGTCCGCCACTTCGTCCACGGTGACCTCGTCCACCATCACCTCGCCCGTGTCGTCGCCGACCGTCGCGTCCACGGCGACCTCGACGAGCAGCAGCAGTAGCAGCGCCTCCCCGACCGCCACGGGCCCCTGGCACAGGCCCACAGTCGCCGCCTACCAGTTCCAGGGCTGCTGGACCGAGACGCTCAACGGCCGCGCGCTCTACTCGACGACGTACGCCAACGACAGCATGACCCTCGACTCGTGCGCCGCCTTCTGCGCCGCCTACACCTACTTTGGCGTCGAGTACGGCCGCGAGTGCTACTGCGGCAACGTCCTGCGTGACGGCAGCGCGCTTGCGCCGCTGTCCGACTGTTGGTTCCTGTGCCCTGGCGATAACACCGAGTACTGCGGCGCTGGCGACAGGCTTGAGCTGTACAAGAAGGGTAACGGGACGAACTTTGCTGTCAGCCAGAGCTCGAGCTCCAGCTCTGCGAGTTCGAGTGCGACGAGCACCAGTGTGTCGTCCTCTAGCACCAGCTCGTCGTCTAGCTCCAGCTCCAGCTCCAGCTCTACGAGTTCCAGCGTGACTTCCACTAGCAGCTCGACTTCATCTTCGGCGACGCCGACTAGCTCAAGCTCGTCCTCTTCGACCTTGACTTCGTCCTCGAGCTCGAGCTCGAGCTCATCTTCGTCCTCGTCTTCCAGCAGCTCGTCCAGCAGCTCCTCGACCAGCTCGCCGTCGTCTACTTCGACAAGCTCGTCCAGTTCATCAAGCAGCTCTAGCTCTAGCTCGGTAACCAGCACGACCTCGTCATCGTCGTCTAGCTCGTCATCGACTGTCTCCTCGACCTCGACTTCCAGCTCGAGCTCAAGCCGCAGTTCCTCGTCAACTGTCTCGTCAACATCGACGACTAGCTCCACTTCGAGCAGTGCGACGCCCACGACGACCTCCAGCAGCTCTTCGTCGTCCAGCAGGTCTTCGTCCAGCAGCAGCTCCAGCACCTCGACGAGCTCCTCGCTCGCTCCCGTCTACACCGGTCCCCCGGTCGTCTCGCAAGGCGACGTCAACTTCACCTACTACCACTGCGTGTCGGAGCCGTCCAAGGGCCGTCTCCTGGTCAACCTGATGGCCGATACCAAGACCATGACGGTCGAGACCTGCCTCTCCATGTGCTACAACTACAACTACGCAGGTCTCGAGTACGGCGGCCAGTGCTGGTGTGACAACAAGCTCAACTGGGCCGGCTACACCGGCGCCACCCCTGGAGCCAACATCTCCGAGAGCCAGTGCAAGATGACGTGCCGTGGCAACTCGAGCGAGTTCTGCGGCGCGGGCGTGAGGCTGAACCTCTACGCCAAGAGGTCGATTGTCCTGACTTGATGGGGATGCGAGATTGCATGAATTCCAATGCGAAGGAAGCGGGTCATACCTTTTTTGTTTTGGGTAATAGATGAGATAGACCGGACCATTCCCCTCGTTTTTGTGTGTTTCAACATTCTTTCGTTGGGTGTATCCCTTTTCATATCGGGGTCCCTGTTTTCATAATGAGTTTTATTAGCGGCTGGGGTTCTTGATGGGATTTAATTTCTAGTACCATTTTTTTTCATGGCCTCGTTGTACATACTTTTCGGCTCTTTTTCTCTCGGGCACAAAGCGGTCGCGGCTCGGGAGTTGCATTAACGTTGTTGACATGGGACTACGCAACGCGGGGGCTATGAGACTTTCTTTTGGTGGTCAAGAACAAACACAATACAACACAACACTCGCTCATCCATACAAAAAGCATCTTGGTATACGAGGTCTTTCCGCACATAGCTTTTATTATTATTATTATCATTGTTAGTACTATATAACTTGACAAGTCCGCTTCCTACCTAGCAGAAAAAGGAGGAGTGGAACAATACAAAAAATATATAAAATATTCCCACTTTCTCCATTTCTCCATAGTTGGATGCCTGCATGCCAGGATGCTTTGACAGGGCAGAATGAATCCGTTTGTTGGCTGAGTCGGAAGTTGGGATTGCCACTGCTACCCTTGTAGAAACCGCCTGATGCTGTAGTTCAATGTCATAAGCCGGCGATTCCGTGCGAGGATGCCGGTGATAGCGGATCGATTAGACAAATCCTTTCACAATTCGGCTCATCACCGGTCTCGGTCTCGACGACTGACATCTCGGACTGCAGGCGGTTCTGGCCGGGGCGGCTTACAGTGCCGGGGGGCGCTGTCGACCTGCCATTTTGGGAGTTCGGTGTCCACAGGATACCATCCTCGGGACCGATCACTGTCGCGATGTCCCCTGTGACTTCGGAATGCGTCCTGAGCTCCTCGTGGCTACGCGTGGCTGCGTGGCGTAGCAGCGGCAGTCATCATCTAATACTTGAAGCCCCAGTGCCATAATGCGGTACTTATGTAGTTATTTCTTAACGGATGAATGCTCAGTCCTTGTCTCATCCCCGGAATCTCGCCCGGGCGTCCACCCAGCCCCTCTCCAAAGCACGGCGATCCTTCAGCGAACCCGGGAGCCCCCAAGACACCCCACTGTGCAGGCAACTGCCTTTTACAGTGGTGTTTGACTAGCTGTTCGTGGACGTTTATACGACTTCCAACTCGCAGATCTCGCACTTCCACTTGTAGAGATCGCAAGCTGCAACGCCCAATTCGCACCAGAACCACACCGACGCTCACGTCATCCCCTGCGTCTTGGGCATGGGCAGACTTGGCATGCGAACCTTGTTCAAGAACACGTCCCCACGTTTGCGGCGCGGATGTGCTTTGCAGGCTAGCATCGGTGCTGAGCATGCCTTGTCGCGCGACGTGCCCACGGAGACCATGGCCGGATCAAGGAAGTGAATACAGTTCTGCTTGGCGGGCTCACGTCCAAGAGATATGCTTAAAAGCCTAGCCTTTTCGCACCTCTTCCCGTCTTGCGCTTCCGAGCCATCTTCCCTAAGAGCCTCATGGTCGCAGATCAAGGACGTGCTCTATCTTTTGTCGAACGCGCCACCTACTCCTTGTCACGATGCACATCGGCTCTCTTACCCACCGCTCTCTGGCCCTGCTCCTCGCGGCCCTCGCCGGCCACGAGGTCTCGGCGGCCCTGGACGGACACTGCCCACCCCTGGGGCCCGTGCTGCCGGCGCCGCAGAGAGCCAGCGCCAACCCGGCCGTCAAGAAGGGCCTCGCCGATTTCAAGGCCGCGCTCGACAAGATGACGGCGCCGCTGAACGTGTCGGCCGTCTCCGTCGGCGTCAAGACGCTGGGCGAGGAGGCGCCGCTGTTCGAGTACCACTTCACCCCGTCCAAGCTCGACCCCAAGGGCGTGCAGAAGGTGACCTCGGACTCGATGTACCGCATCGCGAGCACGTCCAAGGTCTTCCCCGCCTACGCGCTCATGCTCATCGACGGCGTCTTGTGGGAGGACCCCGTGACCAAATACGTGCCGGAGCTGAGGGAGCTGGCCAAGCAGGCCGCGGCGCAGGACGCGGTGCACGTGGTGGACTGGGACGAGGTCACGCTCGGGGCGCTGGCTTCGCATACCAGTGGTATTCCGGTAGATCGTGAGTTTTCTTTTTCCCCTTTCGAGGATGTATGGCACACGCCCGAATGGTGGTTGGTCTGATCAAGATGGATGAATCGCACAGTGGGAACGGACCTGACGGCCTTCAACCCGCCCTGGGAGAAGCTCGGCCTGCCGAAGCCCGACCCGGCAAACTCGCCGCAGTGCAGCGGCCTGCTCGACGGCAAACCGTGCACGTGGGAGGACTTTTTCACCAAGTTTGGCAAGCGGCCGCCCATTTATGCGCCCAACACTGCGCCCGTGTACTCCAACATTGGCCCGGCCCTGCTCGGACTCGTGGTGGAGCGGGTGAGCGGGCTCAAGTTTGAGGACTTTGTGCAGCAGAAGATCCTGGACGCCCTCGGGATGAAGCACACCTCTGCGTTCAAGCCGGACGACAAGCTCGGTGTCATCCCCGTGGACGACCAATGGTGGACCTCGCTGCTTGGGTTCGAGAACGCCTCCGGGAGCTACTACTCGTCCACCCACGACCTGCTGGCGCTCGGCTCCGCCATCCTCGGCTCCAAGCTCATCTCCCCGGCCAAGACGCGCCGGTGGCTCAAGCCCTGGACGTCCTCGTCGTCGCTCGGCACCTTCATCGGCACGCCCTGGGAGATCTACCGCGTGCAGAACGTCACCAGGGACGGGCGCCTCATCGAGCTCTACACCAAGGGCGGCGACATCACGACCTACCACGCGGCGCTCATCATGGTGCCCGACTACGACCTCGTCGTCTCCGTCAACGTCGCCGGGCCCGAGGTCGGCGGCTTCGTGCAGCTCATCCAGGCCACGGCCACGACGGTGCTCCTGCCGGCGCTCGAGCAGGCGAGCAAGGACGAGGCGGCCGTGTCCTTCACGGGCACGTACGCCGACAGGGCGACCAACTCGTCCATCACGCTGGCCACCGACGACGCGCCGGGCCTGCGCGCGACCAACTACACGGCGCGCGGCGTCGACGTGCTGGCCAACTACCTGCGCATCGGCATCGTGCCGACGGAGCCGGACCCCAGCGTGCTCGTGCGCCTGCGGCTGTACCCGACCAACCTGCGCAGCGGGAGGCAGGCCGGCTGGCGGGGCGTCTTCGACCTGTTCACGCCCGAGGAGGTGGCCGCGTCCGACGCCAGGTACCCCTGGCCGCAGAACGGCTGCATCGCCTGGGGCACGATGGACCGGCTCGTGTACCAGTACGAGTCGCTCGACTACTTTGTCTTCAACGTCGAGAAGGGCGCGGACGGGGCGCCGGTGGCGACGAGCATCGAGCTGCCTGCTTACGGGCTGACGTTGACGAGGCAGTAGTTTGGGTTCTTTTTGGGAGGAAGGTGGGCGATCTTGACTGGTGGCTTATCCTTCTTCACAGAGGTTTTGTTTTCGCGAATCATATCAACTACCTGTAGATGTGTAGATGGTAGATCACACAGTCCATCACATATCTCATTCTTCTGGGTGTTTGATCCTTGGGAGATGTCAGATTTTAGAGCGCATAAAACGCATGAGACGGGGACAGACCGTTTTCCTTAAATGGGCCAGCGGGTTTCTCGTGCATTAGCTTGTAACTGTTGTGATTCTGCACCTGTACGCGCCCCCTCTCGGGGGCTGAAACAGCAGCCCCCAAAAAGACGAACCCCCGGCGCCACAGAAATATGCATAAATGCGCCCTCCGCACGTATACCGAGATGGTTTCGTTTGTTTTAGGAACAAAACTGATCGCGGGTCGATGAGCGGAGAAACACGTAAAGAGGTGCGAAGATGTCGAAAATGAATGATATGATGTGGGAGGTCCACCTCTCCGTCTTCCAGGCCTCCATCGCGACGAACGAGCGGTTCATGTCGAGCGCTCTGATACCAAAGTAGGTGGCTGTGTTCGCACGCGTGTTCAAGAGACTGCAACTCATCGGCCATTGGCAGGAGCACGAGGAAGAATCTCTTCAACCCGAATAGGAGACTCAAGAAGTACCAAGAGCGGTCAAAGGAGAGACAGGAGCTGGCTATCAAGGATCCGGCGTGAGTCTGCTGCTTCAGCGAGATGAATATTATGGTAGTGCGGCATCTGATCGACTGCCAGGCACGCCGACACCTACACGTACCAACCTCTCAAGCCGAACGAGATCCGGCTGCTGCACATCTTGCCCGCCGCGTCCCCGGAAGAGGAGGTCAAATGCACGCTGACGGTCGAGTCGCTGGACGACGGCAAAGGCCGCCCAAGCTTCGAGGCGCTGTCGTACACGTGGGGCGACCCTTCCGAAGAGCACACCGTGCTGTGCGACGGCAAATCCATCCTCGTCACGCGGAACTTCCTGGCCGCCGTTCGCGACATCCGCCTGGCCGACCGCCCGCGCGTGTTCTGGATCGACGGCGTGTGCATCAACCAGGGCGACATGGAGGAGCGGTCTGTCCAGGTCCAGCTCATGGACTCCATCTACCGGATGGCCGACTCGGTCGTGGTCTGGCTGAGCGAGCCGAGCACCGATACCGAGCTCGGGTTCAAGCTGATGAGACAGCTGGGCAAGCTTGCCGAGGAGACGCCGCCCGAGCTCTGGGACAAGCCCATGTTCGAGGCCGACCTTGCCAGATACAGCCTGCCGCCGACGGAAAGCAACGAGTGGACGGCATTGGAGTCGTTGTATTGGCAGCCGTGGTTCGGCAGGATATGGATTGTGCAGGAAATCACCGTCGCTAGGTCTGCAGGCATCATCTGTGGCAAAGACAGCATTCCCTGGGAGACCTTTGCCTTTGTCTCACACTTCTTCTACCGCCGCAACTTCAGAGGCGTGACGAGGCTTGACATTACTCCCGGGCTCAACCTTTTGGCCATGAGAGAAACCTATCAAAAGGGAACACGGCCCGATCTGCTGGGTCTTCTGTCGAATTTCAGGCAGTCGCTCGCCACGAACCCCATCGACAAGGTCTATGCCCTCCTCAACCTCGCCGCCGACGCCAAGATAATCCCCGACTACTCCCTCTCGGCGCCGGAGGTCTTCCGGAACCTAGCCGCCTCCTTCCTCAAAGAGTCCCTCGACATCCTCAACCTGAACAGCGACCCGGCCTGGAAGCTGCTCGAAGACGAGCTGCCGACCTGGGTCCCGGACTGGTCCTGCGCCTCGCGCGAGTACCCCCTCCTCTTCACCCCGAAAGGCCGCTCCTGGCGCGCCGGCGGCCCGCCCGGGGAGCCCCCCGCCGTGCGCTTCTCGGACGACGGCAGCAGGTTCTACGTCAGGGCCCGCGTCGTCGGCGAGGTCAGGGACATCGGCGAGACCATGATGTCGGCCGCGCAGCTCGAGATGCAGCGCGTCTACGGCGACGGCATCGCCAGGCGGCCCGTCGGCATCACGCTCGGCTGGTCCCGCGAGCGCCGGTGGCGCATGTGGGAGCGCCTCGTCCTCCGGCTCAAGGCGTACCCCGCCACGGGCGAGGACATCCGCAGCGTCCTGCAGCAGACGCTCGTCGGCGGCGCCGACGTCGTGGCCGAGGTCCCCCCCGGGGGCCCGGACCTCGAGCAGCTGTACATGGCGTTCCGGCGCGCCGAGATCCCCGACGGGAGCGGCGGCGAGGCCGCTTCCGGCGCGTCGCACGACGAGATCAGCGCGTGGCGGTTCAGCCGGGCGGCGACGGTGGCGTCGCAGGGGCGCAAGATCTTCACTACCAAGGGCGGGCTGGCCGGGCTGGGCCCGCACTCCACGCTGCCCGGGACGCTGGTCGTGCTGTTCCAGGGGGGGAAGACGGCGTACATCGTCAAGAAGGGGAAGAAGGCCGGGGAGTACAAGTTCCTCGGCGAGGCGTACCTGCACGGCTACATGGACGGGGAAGGGGTCAAGGAAGGGGAGGAGTGGGCCGAGCTTTGTCTCGTTTGATTGTCTCGGGGTGAAAACTGAGAGAAATGCTGTCTGCACCGCGAGGAACATTCAACACGAATCAATACTGTGTTCAATGTTCTCAGACCTACCCAGCTTTTCAGAAGTGCCTTCTTTCTCACATTTCCATCCATGACGATGACGGCCCGCTGTGCCTCTCGTCTTGCGCTCCTGGCCAACCTTTTGACATATCCAGCACGCTTGATATACACAAACCGGCACGTCACCCAGATGGACCGTACAGTTTTGAAATATCCCGTAGCAAAATGCGACAACCGCGCCGCCCGTGTGTGGTCATTATGTTTTCATAAGGGGATGGCCAATTTGTATATCGAACACTGCTAATCGTCGTACATGATTCACATCGCTCCGTCAGCATTCCCATCAAACGTAACCACAAGCCACAGCGTATTCACCCCGAGCTGAAGCATCTCGGCCCCGTCAAACTCCAGCGGCTCCACGTACTGCCCCAGCGACGCAATCTGCGCCTCGGCACTGCTCTCCTTGCTCCCTTGCGCTGCGGCCAGCAGCTGGTCCGGAGTCAAGCCCACCGCCCTCGCCAGCTCCGCCGTGTCGACGAGCCGCGCGCACAGGCCCCTCGCGCCGAGCCAGTCCTTGTTCGCGACGGCCAAGTACGCCGTCGCCCTCTCGCGGGGCGTCTTGGGCCTGGACGCCACGGCCGACGCGGCGGCAAAGGGCAGCGAGATCAGGGCCCCCGCGCCGCGGGTCGCGGCCCCGACAGTCAGGCCGATGCCGCCGCCGATGACGCCGAACGCCGAGCCGACGAGGTTGCCCCGGCGGGCGTTGTCGCGGATGCTGCGCCCCACCGACCTGGCGTGGCTGGCGGTCTCCTTGCCCCAGCGCTTGGGCACGCCGCCGACGTGCCGGCCGACGTCGGCGGCGTGGCCGACGGCCTGGTCCGAGA
Organism: Thyridium curvatum; assembly: GCF_004353045.1. Lineage (NCBI taxonomy): Eukaryota > Fungi > Ascomycota > Sordariomycetes > Thyridiales > Thyridiaceae > Thyridium > Thyridium curvatum. The sequence goes on along the minus strand of NW_022156803.1, from coordinate 217,200 downwards.
CGGTGGCGGCCAGGAAGGCCGATGCCGTGTCGAGGAAGGCGCGCCAGGTCTGCGGCGGGATGCCGCGGCTCAGCAGGGACGGGGCGTAGCCGCGGACGAACTTGGCGTCCGCCTTCCTGGTGCCGGCGGCCTGGGGGATGGCGATCAGGCGCCGGGGCTGGTCCGGCGCCGCGGGCGAGTAGGCCGGGCAGGGGGCGTCGGAGGGGAAGTTGAACGGCTCGGCGGCCGTCGGCACCTGCGATGTCGGGACGAATGGTGCTCCTGCTGGCGATGACGGTGATTGCGATGCTGCAGCCCCAGGGTTTGAGCGCGAGGCAATAGCTGGGTCTGTCGGCGGCGGCAGCGGGGACGTGGAGCTGCTGGCGTCGGCGTACGAGGGCGGCGGCATGGCATACTCCCTCGGTGCCGAGCCCGGGGCACTGGTTTCCTTTTCTGGGACACCCATGGCCGAGATCCGGCTTGAAGTTGAACGGCTTGAAGATGAATTCAAAATCAGGTCGAAGAATGGGTTCGGAAAGATGCGATGGGATTCATTCACGGAATAGAAGCTGACAGATCTTTGCTCGCTTGCTTGCTGACACCGCTATCGCTAGTTTGAAGCTACAGGCATTAGCTCCAGTTTAGGGAGACAAATATGCGTATGTAGAGGATCGGCTGAAGGTGAATGCTGGTGCCCAGTGCTCACCAGATTTCGAGCTGATTTGGGTATGGAAAGGTCACAATCTTACTGATTTTGATCTATGAGGGGCTGAGGAGTGTTGTTTAAGATTTAGAATAAGCTTAGGTGGGTGAGAGGCAGCCCAATACGGCTCGGGGAGTGGAGGAATGGCAAGCGGTTGATTGGTGTTTGTGACGAATGCGAGTGCGATCGCGAAGGGCGTACACTAGTGCTTTCTGAAAGGACCCAAGGTGCGAAGATTAGGGCCTGGAATTTAGGTCGGCCCTTGCTGACTGTGTGTACGACATTCATCAGCAGGCTCTGGCTCAGGGTCTTGACATTCATTGCGTTCCTTTCATGGTGAACAGAGCAGAGAGGACGTATAGAACATACCATGCTGATCCCCGAAGACTTTTCATATCGAGGTGGCAAGGAGCGACTTGAGATGCATCTACCTATTGCCCGAGGAACTGGATGCTGTCAATAGTGGCACTGGGATGCTAAGATCGTCAAGTAAGCAATCAGTTCCGCACTTAAACGGACACACCAGTCGCATTCATTAACGACCAACAGTGTCTGGCGACCCTTGAATTTTGTGAAGAATGCGCCATTGGTCATTGCTGACCGGCGTACCGTTCTACAGAGCGACCTGATGGAGGTCGAGCGGAATTACTACGTCAAACACCAGCCCTATCATAAATACTACTACATGTCTAACCAGAGTCCTGACGATGTTGCTATCTTCACAACGTGGGACCAAATGAAAGGGGAGTACACTGCCGGTAGGTTCCTGGAATATAGCGCTGAGATGACTGTCACAACGCTAATCAACGCCACCCTTTTGTCACGGCACAGAGCTGGAGATCTCTCCACATGGCGCCGCGTCGTTGTTCGCCCCTGACTGCCTGGAGAACCCGCGAGAGAGCATCGACGTCCGCCTAATGGTATTTACAGAGGCATGAGAAGGACAACAGGACGCTCTATTGTTCACAGGAGTACTGGTTTGATCATTGAGATAACCTGCTATGAATCTGCTAGGAAATACACTTGATGAAAGCTTTCAATCATAGTCCTGGCCCGGCCCTTTGCCATTCTTATGAAGCCTGAGGGGAGGAAAGTTAGTCCCAATGATTGCTTCAACCATGTTTGTTGGCCGTACCTGACAAGAATCAGCCTAGCGACTGACAGAGTCCATCTCTTGGAGAAGACGAATCTCACTTCGTGGACCCTTATTTGCGAGAAGCCGGAAGGCCTGGGGCTCCGACCAGTAGCGGTCCGGAAGGAATTGCCTCCAGGGTTGATCTCGCAGCTTTTCATCTTTAGTCTCGACAGATGGAGCCAGAGGGTGCCGTGCAGCTTCACTCGTGGGAATATCATCCATGCGAGCTGAGCTAGAGCTTGAGGAGGTTGCTGCGGGAGCCATGTTTCACTGGGCAAAGTTGATAAGGGGTTGGCTTTCTCGAAAACTTGCGAATGGATCACTGAATGTTCTTGATAGAAGGAGATAAAGCCCGCGCGTGTGTAGAGAAAATTGTCAACAAGGAGAAATTGGTGAGTGATTGACATCGCAGCGAGATTTTACTACGACATCTCTGCTGTCTGAGTCATCAGATCGGCACTTTGTGAATTCTCCCAGGTTTGCTGCAACCTGCAGGTGACCCTCCATCATGGCCGAGGACCAGGCTGTGGAAGTTGTTGGAATCCAGGTCACCTTTGTGCACGCCACCATTACTTTGCGACGGCTCAGTGAGAGATTCAGGCAGCCTGCCAGGCAATTGGGAGGAGTAGACGAGCCCCATCATTGATGACCCTTCCCCCTCTCCTGTCCTACCTGACGACTTGGAGTCTGCACATGCCGTCAAGCCGCAATTTTCAGGGAGCCTTGCAGCCCCCGCGTCAACATTTCCCGCCCCTCCAGTCTTTTGTTTTATCCCTCCTCATCTACATAAAGCACCACAGTACTCATAGTATTAGATACTGTGCTCACCGTCGCCTCGTTCGTCCGATAGCAATTTGATCCTGAGGCATCAGTCAATTGGACCTGATCGGCCCACGGCCCGGCCTTTCCAAGAGAGAAGCTCACTTCACCCAACTTTCATATCCACTACATTCGCTCTCACTGCCGTGTCCACCAACAGCCAAGTCACTAGGTCTTGCAAGTGTGCCAGTCGTCGGTGCAAAAGTGACAAAAGGAATGTGCCGCGCCAGATTCCACGCTGCGGGCGCATGAACGACTCGCCACGGGCCTCAGATTTCTCGCTCGAATCGTCCGAGTGACAACGTTTCTTCTGGACTGCACTGCTGCGACAAGACACTTGAGGGACTGTGCTGCCTCTTCAGGTATGGGATCTCGCTTTGTCAAGCTAGTTGGCCTGCGAAGGATGGGGATCACTGACGATGGTTCATGGCCACATTACAGCGCAGGACTTCAAACATAACGAGAACATGACCCTTCGGGATGTGGTCGACCGGTGGGCTCCTCCGTTGGAACCTCTTGAGAAGCTGTACAAAGATATCCACGCAAACCCTGAGCTATCCCGCTTGGAAGAGAGGACCGCATCTGTCGTTGCCAGTCGTCTCCGCGAAATCCGGTATGACGTGCACGAAGCGATCGGTGGCCATGGGGTGGTGGGTGTGCTCGAGAACGGACCAGGCAAGGTGGTGCTCCTGCGAGCAGAGCTAGACGCCTTGCCGATCCGGGAGCAGACAAATATATCCTATGCAAGCACCAAACGGATGGCGGACTGGTGGGGTCGTGACCAGCCAGTGATGCATGCCTGCGGGCACGACCTTCATATGACCTGCCTCTTGGCGGCGGCAGAACTGCTTGAAGCAGCCCGGTCTGAGTGGGCTGGGACGTTGCTTGTCTTGTTCCAGCCTAACGAGGAGCACACAGGCGGAGCACAGGCCATGGTAGACGACGGACTCTACGACAAGGTCCCTCGGCCAGATATTGTCATGGCACAGCATCTCATGCAAATACCGAGTGGTGCCGTCAGCATTAAACCGGGGCCCGTCTTGGTATCAGCGGACACCGTCAATATTCGCATATTCTCGAGCGAGGGCCACCCTGCAAATCCTCAGGTGTCCGTGGACGTTGCTGTTGTCGCCAGCAAGATAATAGCCCGGCTGGAGAACCTTGTGCACGAAACTGCCAAAGCGGGCTATGCGTCGGCCACCGTGGAGGAGTTGCACTTGGGCCAGCCGGGATTGGATTGGGTTCAACATGCGGACATAGTCCTGGACGTGAAGGCTTATGACCCTTCAATCCGTTCGCGGTTGCTGGATGGAGTCACTGAGATTGTATGAAGCGAGGCGGAAGCCTCTGGAGCCGTAGAAGCGCCGGATATACGGACATCGATTCGGGCTCCGCTCACAGCCAACGACAAACATGCTACCGAGCAGGTGAGGGAGGTGTTCTGGGCCGCTTTCGGGGCGCAGAGCGTCCTGGATGATGTGCCCAGCCATCCATGCGAGGACTTTTCCATCCTCGCCACTGCCATCAATGTACCCTATGTGTTCTGGTTCTTGGGGAGAGCCGATGCCGAGGCTCTAGATAGGGCCAAAAAGGCAGGAAGGCTCCTTGACGACATTCCCATCGAGCACTCTCCATTCAATGCGCCACTTATCCATCCGACTTTAGAGACGGGTATGAATGCTTTATCTCTGGCAGCACTGTCATTCTGGAGAGCTGGCTCGGGCTCAGAGTTTCAATCAAGCTGATCCAAGGTGGCGAGAGAGGTCTTTCGGCTTCACGTAGGAGAATGGATAGGCTAGCTAGGACCCTTTGGGCGCATATTGAATTCAACGTTGGTCTCTATCTCATGCCGCATTATGTCATTCCTGACCGTGGTGCTAGGATGCACCAGCCACCTTTTGTGTCCGTTTTGCCCTCTGAACTCCGCGCACTCGAGGCTGATGCGGAAGGATAAGCCTCGTCACACCCATGGTCGGGCATCAGCTCCCTGACGAGTTCATCCAACTGACCGACATTTCGTACATTCAACACTGCTTCACGTTCGGAAAGCACCTCCTCAATCATCAAGTAAAGTGTCTCGCGCGAAGCAGATTGCCAGATACTTTAGTTCTGAGAAAACTGGAGCTGGCCCCTGATGCGCTGTCGAACCGGGGCACTGTGGACATCGAGTGAGTGACAATATGAAGTAGCAATGGCCCTAATGGAACACTGACGGCCTCACTCAGCATCATCATCGTGCCAGACTACGAATTGACAAGTAAGAAGCACAATCAAATGGAATCTCTGTTGCAGCTGCTCCGTAGGAAGGCACCGGGTTCCAGCGCTTTAATTACACTGGTATCCACCACCGAGGGGCCGAATCAATCTGGCAGTCTATGATTGACTCCGGCGATAAGCTTGTCCAAAGCTTAGTGAAAACTCTGGTCTATCCAGTATGTGATCCATCTCAACACAGAATTAGAACAAGAGCTGACCGACGCCTTTTCAGTCGTCGGGTCGTGTTCGACCACTGATATTCATAGCTTATGGGTTTGGCGGTATTGTCGTCAAAAGAGTACGTAGAATCTACACGCCATATGTCATTCAGTATCTCATAGTACTCAACAACCACCTAGCCTTGACTGACAAGTATTACACTTCGCAGGCGCTGGAGACTATGTAGAAAATCAAAGACCATCCCGAGATCCGGAAGATGTGCCTTGCACAACGCAACGTCGTGCTCTTTGGTGTGCCTCATCTAGATCAAGAACGCCGAGACTTGTGGCCCAAGTTGGATATCTTGCTCAAATCCTACGGGTACCCAAAAGGGTTCTACAAGGATCAAAACGAAGATCATACCTTGATTGTCGATGTGTCCTACAAATTCAAGAACCTCGATCTCACGGGGCGAGTTCTGTCGGTCTACAAAAGCAGACCCACTCGAATCAGATCTATCCCTCACAAGGAAGAACTTGTAAGCTTTTGCATACAGGTGGTGCAGATTAGAATGTCGTGCTTACAACTGGTCTCAGCTCGTGGGTGACATGGCGGTATCGGGTTGCTGCCCAGACAAGAGACATGCTTGGGGATCGCAACAGACTATGGCGGGACATCCACTCTACAAAGAATTGGCAACCCTTATTGAGGACTGTGCATCCGATTCTATTGGGGCGATGGACACAGGAGTTCCCTCTGACGGTAAGTGAGATCATATGGCTAACATGGTAGCCAAAAAGAAACTGAATACCGAGTTAGATTTTGTTTCCTCAAGACCAAAGTTCTCATGGAGCCCGACGGATTCAAACGCTGGCTCGTCAGATCACAATAAGTTTAATACGACTCAGCCCAGTAGCCCAGGTCACTAAGACGCCATGCTAGGAAATACGCCAACCACATCTTCAGAGCTGATACGCACGACTGCCGGTTCCGGCTGCTCGTCCAGTTTTGAAATCTTCCTTCCGCAGCGACGTACGCCGTGCTACGTACGGAAACCAATTATGCAGAACTATAACTTTGTGGGACGGTCTGATACCGTCCAGCTTTTTGACGATGCCTTGCTTCCCAAGGACTCCCCGAGATTCCCCTCATTTGCTCTCTGTGGGTTCGGAGGATTGGGTAAAACCACTATACTTTTGAGCGAGAAAAGGATTTTGATGCTGTCTTCTGGGCTCAAGCTGATGAGGAGAACATGCCCAGAGTTTCGAAGACATCGGGCTGGGCCTCGGTCTTCTTGATAGAAACGAGCATGGGAATAAGGTCATCAGCCACAGCAAGTGTCTCTGCCCCTCCCATTAGTGGGAGATCGCTGGGAATCATGTGACTGCAGTTGCGGCGTTTAAAGGGATACTTGACAATGTCGACAACTTTGATACCTTTGGGGACTTTTTGCCGCTGGACAACGAGCACGGCTCTGTTTTGATCACGTCTCGCAACTCTTTGGCCAAGACTGACTTGGCCGTCCAGGGACGGGATCTTGAACCTTTGCCCGAATCTGAGTGCGCACTGCTTCTTTGCAAACAAGTCGGCGAAGGTTTTGACCAGCAGAACTCGGCTGCTTGTTCGCAAGATCGGCAATATTCCTCTTGCGATTACACAGATCGCCAGCCACATTCGTCGCCAGTTCCTGAGTATATCGGAGATCCTTGATCGACTTGACGATAAGTCACTATATAGAAGCGCGAAATCTGTTCCTAGAGCTTCGCCCGCAGAGTATCAAGGAGGAAATTCTGGGGGGGGTCGACTTTGACAAGTTGGTTACATTTTGGTCAGATGACAGTGAAGGCTAAATGCAGTCTCAACACAACATGGCAGCTTTAGAGTGAGTTCTTTGTGTACAAATATTGACCATGCTGCCTGTCCATCTATAGACGCATAAGTTACATCACCTGTACATACATGTGTGTTTCAATGCCTCAAAAAGGTAACCCCTGGCTTAAGTCGAGTCCTGACAGAGCAACTCGCCAAGCACTCTGGACATCAAAGGCAACTGCCAAAAGTATCACCAGAAGAATGAAGTCTAGCAGGGAAAAAATACCAAGCGACAACTTCCAGTCAAGGTTTACAAAGTTCATGCCAAACAACGAGGAAGCAGAGGAAAGAGGAGCGAGAAAGAAGACCAACTTGGCCAGCTTTTTGACTTCTTCAGCTTGGTCAATGGCCTTTTGGGATTTGCGAAGCTGTGCGACGCTAAGAATCACCTCTATCCCATCCTTGCACTTCGTAGCAAGGTTCTCAACCCGGCTCATGATGCATTGAAAGTCGCCAAGAAGTTCATTTCCAGTCGATTCATCAGGGTCGCAACCTTTACAATCCTCGTACTGGTGTATGTTCCTATGCTGTCCCCGTTATTCACACTGCGCTCACTCTGGTATTGGTGATGTTGCTGTGAGGACTGAATAGGTTCTGGCCGTGGGCGCTGAGGTACCATGTCCTGAACAATCCATGACGAGCAGCCACGGTCAAGGAACGCGACTAATTCCAGTAGATCATCCAGGACCTCTTTACAGAATCTCAAATCCCCTAGCGACACTGATTCCAGTTGCTTTTGTTGCTTCTGATGAGCATTTCTTAAAGCACCTTTGATACGATCCTGAAGCATGTTGATCATTTGATTGGAGCTGCATGCTGAATGCCAGAAGACATCTCTCAAAGCATACAATGGTGACTTGTGCATGCGTTCTAGCTTGAGGCTCACGCCGTACTGCGAGAGAAGTAGCGTCGAACTCTAGGTAGAAGAACTAAACGGTTTGCTGCTGGGTCCGAGGACGGTAGCTGGCCTACTATTATTCCTGTCACTAACATTGGATTTGAGTTCTGACAGTAATGTCGGCTGGGTGACCGGCAAGCACGGTTCTTGTACGACAAGAACTGAATCTTGCCTCGAGATACTCTCCTTGTAGACTGGTCGAGGTGGTCTACCCAAGTTCCATCCAGACGAAAGCTAATATTCGATTAGCCTACGGATTGACGACAATTATTGAAAAAGAGAAATGTATTGTGTGCCTGAAGGAGGGTTAAGGAAGCATAGACTTGTGGTTTTGGGATAGTGCTGGGGAACGGGTGATAAAAGGGGATGCCAACGCACCAGCCCATCCACGGGTCTTTCGGATAACTGTGCATGTGAAATGTTGTTCGATAGTGTAAATCATCTCATCGTGCAAGAAGGACTGGGTAGGGGCCCTTCAATGAAGGCCTGTGGGGTGGCCAAGCCTCGAGTTGTACAGCTGGCCTGATCATTTTGTGAACTAGATGATTGAGCCGTTGTTAAGCTTTGCACATCAATCGCAGTGATGAAGCAGAGGTTGTCAACTGAGCTAGAAGGCTGAGGCGGCGGTTGATTTGAGGCGGCTGATCGAGAATCCGGGGGAGGTGACCGGAGCAGACGGGCAATATCGGTATAGTGAATACGGCTGACTAAATGATCGTTCTGGGTACGCTTGGAGAAGGAGTCTATCTCATCTGCATATGCTTCTGCAGTTGACTGTAGGTCGAACCGGGGCAGTCCAGACATTCTGCCATGGGACAGGGAAAAAGAATAGCCAGTGCGAAAGCTCGCTTGGCTGCATGAACCAAGAGTAGGTCGCTATCATCATCAGCCAGGCACTGAGTGCCATTTATGCTTTTGTTTCCTCTCGGAAAGGAGGCTGTGCAACAGGTCATTGCATGAAGTGGCACTGGGGGCCTCAATCAATTCCGAGGGTCAGTTTGACCACTTGTTCTATGGCACTTTTTGTCGTGGTACTTGTTGGCAGAAAGAGAGAGGTTGAAAGCTGCGGCGCGCCACCACTCCGCAGAAATGGCAGGCACGAATCAATACTGTGCTGCTGTATGTGTCATGAGCGCCCATGCCGCCTTCTGAATATCATCATGGACGCCTTATGCCCCGCCATTCCCCCTCCTTCAATGTTCTCAGAACTGCTTTCTTTCACATTTCTATCTATGACGGCCCGCTATGCTTCTAGTCTTGCACTCCTGGGCAACCTCTTGACCTCTTGACATATCTAGCACATTTGATACACACAAACTGGCACATCATCACCGAGATGGACCGCACAGTCCTTTTGGTCGGTAAGGCTACATACACCCTTCACCTCACCCCTCCCTCACTACCTTGAGCCACCTGAGGGAAAGGTGACCAATTTTGAGATCCCAGGCTGACACCACTGCACTGACAGGCGCTAATCGCGGCATCGGTCTCAACCTGGCACGCGCCCTAGCCTTGCGAAATTGGAATGTCGTCGCCTCTGTCCGGCCCCAGACCAGGGCATCGAACGATCCTTCCATTAAAGAGGTGAGTTAGACATACATGTACATCCCAGTAGGAGTTCCCAGTTGGCATGTCCTGCTAAAGTCGCTATGCAGATCGAGGAAGTTGCGTCGATGATCCTCGAGATTGATCTCGCAAAGGAGCAAACAGTAGCCGATGCTGCCCGTGAGTTCGGTGATTCTCCGCTGGATATGCTCATCAACATCGCTGGTAAGTAGCAGCCATTGCGCTCATCATATGGAAATTTGGAAAACTACTCTAACACACAACTGGCCATAGGTCTCGGTCCTGAACCCGACAATTGGTACGAGCACAGTGCTGAACTCATGACCGAGAAATACGTCATCAACACGGTCGTAAGTAGGCTTTGCCTTGCCCGATACCCGGAAACGTGAGAATTGATACTCCTGGCTTAGGGCCCTTTTCTTACCGCGAAATACTTCCATCCCAATCTCAAGCTTGCACAGGGCAAACTGATCAACATCTCGTCAAATGCCGGCTCCATCACTAGTAAGCGACTTGAGCTCGGGCAGGGCTTGATTGTCCATCTCCAAATCTAACTTGTGCCTTTCTACCCAGTGTGCAAAGGCGAGGATCTTGCTTATCGCATGTCCAAAGCTGCGCTCAACATGATGACTGTCACTTTGGCCAAGGAGTACAAAATGAACGGTGACAATATCGCCGCTATCGCGTTGAACCCCGGCTATGTCGCTACGAGACTTACAAGCTTCCGATCGCGAGACAACATGGAAGAGTGCATTGCCGGGATGGTCAAGGTGCTGGAGTCCGTGGGAATGGACGAATCTGGTACTTTCCTTGATTGGCGCGGAGAGACTCTACCATGGTGAGCAAAGAGTCAAGGACAAATCGAGGGAGGACTATCATCATTCAATTGCCTCGTAGCTAAGTCTGTCAACCAACAACACCATTCACTTCGTGCTAACGACAAATCCCCGTACATCTATCTCCCTGGATAGAAATAAACATGCTGGTGAACCTGGCCCCAAGGCCCTTACCGTGCCATCTCGTGTCCGTCACTTCTTGAGCCAGTGGTGCACAGCGATGGAAGCAACGACACCAAGTATGGCCGCCTGGATCCAAAGCGCAGTGTTCATGCTGCTAGACATCTCCTTGGCAAGACGCGCCTCCACTTCGGCCTCGGTTTCCTTGAGCTTGAACGTTTCCTCAGAGTTGCCAGTGGCCTTTTCCGCCCTATCGGGAGACTCCTGGGCGATAGCGCTTTCCTGGACCGCAGTTGGAGGGCTCAGATTGCTTGATCCTTCGCCAATTGGGGATGGCATGGGGCTATCGTCGTCGAGCTGGGATGCGAATGCATCCCATTCATCGCCCTGGAGGAGCGACATCTTGGTTGACAGTTCAGTCCTTGTCATCACGGACAGTAATATGTATATGGACTTACTCCCCATGGATCGTCGTCCATGCCGTCGAGGTTTATGCCCATGGGCTGCGGCTGGAAAAGTTGAAGAATGCCCGAAAACGGCGGAGCATGAGACTGCATCCGTCTTAAAGGTACTCGGGGCATTGGATGAACCAGATGCCTCGCACGCTGTAATACAAGAGGTCAGTTACATTATCCGGCCAGGACTACCAGATCCCAAGGGCAAGTCTTACTGGTGTCATCCTGAAGGAAGCAAGCGCGGTAGGTGGTCAAGAGTCTTTGCGTTCTGCGTTGTTGGCTTGGGTCTGTGTTTCCAATTCAGGATTCAGGATTGAGAGACCAGTATTTCTGTCTGTTCAGTCAGTTTAGGATTATTGATTGACTAGCTGATTCGGGGCTTTTAAGCTAAACTGAAGCCAGGCAGCGAAGAAGGTTGTTGATCTACATATACAGCTCTTTCTTTAGCAGGCGGTCATTGAAGTCCCTGAATAATGGTGCCTTTGAATCATACGCAGTTTCTCTTTTAAGAAGCAATTGTGTATGGTGGAAGCTCTGAATTGGGAGTTGCATAGTGCAGCTGTTGAAAGCAACATCAAAATGATAAGTGAGACCCCCACATCGTGGGCCACCACATACACCAAAAACCCACTTTTTCCACTTTAAGATACTAGCTCAAAATAATACTTAAAAAATTAAAAATAGCTAATTTAGAGTTCTTATTAGAAGTTTATTAAAGATAAAATAGTTAATAAAATATAAATATTTTCTTTATAGTTAAAACTTAAAGAGAAAGATCTCTAATAGATTTACTAAGAAACTCTATATAAAAATATTAAGAAAGTTTTCTTTAATATCTTTTATAAAAGATTAATTATAAATTTTAAAATTTAAATATAACTTTATATAAAGATTATAAATAAAAAAAAACTATTTAGAAAGTTCTATTTTTAGATTTAATAAAGTTATTTTATAACTAATTATTATTCTATATAAAAACTTTATATCTAAAAATAACTTTATTAAATTTAAAAGTAGAACTTTTTAAATAGTCTTATTTAATTATAGTCTTTATAAAAAGCTTATATTTAAATTTTAAATTTTATAATTAATTCTTTATAAAAGATATTAAAGAAAACCTTCTTAACATTTTTATATAGAGTTTCTTAGTAAATCTATTAGAGGCTTTTATACTTAATTATTACCTATAAAAAATATTTATATTTTATTAATGATTTTATTTTTAATAAGACTTAAATAAGCACTCTAAAACAGTTATTTTTATTTTTATAAGTATTCTTTTAAGCTAGTATTTTAAAGTGGAAAAAGTGGATATTTGGTGTATTTTGGTGGCCCACGATGTGGGGGTCTCACTTAGTGGAAAGGACGATATACAGAGGCAAACCAGTAATCCATTGTCACAAAGCTCCTCACTCGCGCTACGTTTGTCTACTTTCATATTTGTCTTGCCGAATGAAAACAAAGCTGGCATTGATGTCCTAACACCTCTGAAGTACAGCAAACTGGGCCGCGGGACAAATATCTGCTTTATTGGGCGGTCTGTTCTCAATGCGAACCAGCCGCACTTTGTATCGTCTATAGGCGACAACTCAGCCAAGTGTCACAACAAGACAGCTCTTGAAAGTTCTCGATGTTAGAGACTTTTGTCACGTCATGTAAGATGACTTGGATATGTCGAGCCGTGCCTAGCGATGTGTGGTGCCTGGATCCAGTCGCGGTACATAGCAGTAGTACGATCTACGGCTAGCCACAAAAGGCAGAGAACATATGATCTCTGGTAGATAGCGCTGGCCCATGTCCAGTGACTTGGTGCAGCCGATGACGACTGTGGACGGAGTATTGCTTGCAAACATGCATGCGTGTTCTACCTCCGAGTATTGGATTTTCCCAACTCAGTTAGCAGCGCAACAACCCGGGAGCTCATTTGCAATTCAGCAATAGCGACCTCTTTAGAAGTACAGCTGAGACTAGGGTGGTAATGAGGGAGATATATTAACGCCGTGTTACGGCAACGATACGGCCTTGCCTGGGCATGATTTTCAGTCACAAAACATTGGCGTTTGTGTCTGTGAGAATGGAGGTCATTCCTCGAATGTTGAATTGGATTAACGCTATTTAGTAGATCAACTGGTCATCGTATGCCCTGACACTCTCCAGATACTCGCGAACTTGGTTAGGGTCCTTGCACACTATAGTTCAGGCCATGTTAGCTCATTGCTCATGATTGCTCTGGCAAAACCTTCACGCAGTCGAGTCACATACCGTGCTTGGAGTCCCAACCATCAGATCCGGAGTTGTCGACCGGGAAGGTAGTGGCGTGGCCCTCGAGAGCCATGTCGCTGCAGCACATGATGCTCTGTCGGAGGTAGTCGAAGCAGTGAATCATGTGCCAGTGATGGTCGTCTGGGATGGGCGTGTTGGACGACATGCCGGAGTAGGTCTGCACAATGGCGTACTATTGATCCATGTTAGCGCCAAAGCGCGGCGAGTGGAAAATGGCACAAGTCATACCAAGCAGTGCAGCTGATGTGTCATGGAGGTGGTGAAGACGGTCTTGTCCGGCCACTCGATGGGAGTCGGCAGGTCGTGGTACTTCTCAGGCTGGTCGACGGCCACGAAGCCCATGCCCTTGGGCATCAGCTTGTTCCACTTCTGCAGAATCTCGTCTGTAAAGAACTCCTTCGTGTTGTTTGGTGCGTATGAAGGGTCGGGGTTGAACTTGACGATTTGTTGCGAAACTGGCATAAGTCAGTTTCTGACCTCCTGGAATCAGCGATTCAGTACACACATCTTGGACCGACACCTGTAAAGTCTCCACCAAAGTCCCATTCGTTTGCCGAGCCCTTGCTGTTGCTACCAAACTGCTGTCGTACAAGTAGGCCGAGGATGACGAGAAGGAGTGCGGTGTCGACCATCCACCTTGACGACTTCAGCCTTGACATGAATTTGCTCGTCCTTGACCTTGGCATCGGCCTCTGCTGATCCTCCGCATCCCAGTTCTTCTCATCCCCGAGGAGCGATTCGGCGACCTCAGTGCTCGAGTCGCTGTGGTGGTCCTCGAGGCTGACATTCTCGTACTTTCGCTGGGAATCCATCTTACTCGTCGTTCACAGAATGACGCCTTGAGGAATGATTAATAACCAAGAGACCGGCTCGGGAGAGAAAAGAAGCGAATGAATGAAGAACAAAGAACGGAATGCCCCCAATCGTGCACAGGACAGAGAAGACAAGAAAATGGCAGCAATGGGTATATCAACGCGAGAAAGGGGATCCGGCCCTGTCGCTTGGCGTTGAAACAGCACCTGTGCGAAGCGACGTTGGAGGGTGGCCGGGATCTGGCCGTGATCCCCAGCACTTCGCTTGGTACCCAGACACTGGCGAGACGTGCTCAATGGGGGAACGCGCATGGGTCTTGGCCATTCTTGACCCTGTGGCACACCAAGGATCCTTGTCCATCAGGTATTCTTAGATCGTGGGTTTGCACCGTGGCCTCTGATGACTGGAACTTTTACAGAGTACCCTCGAGCATGCTATTTCCCTCTGGTGATTGCAGTTACTCCGCAATTCTTCTCGGATTTGCGCCCATCATCAGGACTTGTGCAGGTTGACACGAAAGGCAACAAACCTTGCACCATGATCTCCAGATGTCCTTAAGAGTGACCTTGGCACGCATGCTCCCGTCCCCCGGCTCGGCTAGACCTTCATCTTTTTTAGGGACGCGCCTGGTTTCAGCTCGTTCAATGCGTGTTGACTCCCGTCAGTTTGAGACTGGCGATGCTTGGCACTAGATCTGTTCTGGGTTGGCCTGCGTTTCAGCGGTGGGGCCATGCGCCAGGAACCGTCACATCTCGGCCTGGGGATCTGACCCCTGCCGCTCCCAATCAGGCAACGGGGAACTGGATACAGCTTCACGAGATGGACTGTCTACGAAGTATGAGTGAGCTCTGACGGGCCACGGTGGAGTAGAAGGGGTCTGGGCCCAGTGAGATCAGATGGATGAAGGGTCCAATGTTGTTTCTTCTCTTTGTTTGCAATCTTCTATTTGCAGGTCGAGATCGTCAAGAATAGCAAGAACCACTTTGGTACTCAGTATGCCTCTCGAGGCTTAAAGCCACTCTTTCAAGGCCTCCATACTGGTGCCCATCCAGGCGTCCAAAACCTTGGATCTTCACGACAAGCCACCATGGCTTCATTAACGTCACCCATCTCCCTCCTCTGTCTTTACGTCATATCCTGGATGACATGCGCATCGGCCTACAAAGTCCTCGACGACGCATTCCTCCGTCTCGTCCCAGCCGGCGCCGCTGACCTGGACATCAAGACCGGCGCCCTCCTAGCCCCTCTACTGACAGCAAGGACGGCCGGCTCAGCAGGCCACGCCGCCGCACAGCGGCACTTCATCGATTTCTTCCACAGCTCCCTGCCGAAGTGGTCGATAGACTGGCAGAACTCGACAGACGGCAAGGGCGCAGGAGCCGCCCAGAATCTCGTCTTCCGCCGGGAGCCGCCCTGGACCAAGCCGGGCCAGGCCAACATCCTGACGCTGGCGGCCCACTACGACTCCCGCCCCGCCACCGCTGCTGGGGCTGCGCAGCGCGGGGGCTCGGTCGGCGCGGTGGAGAGCGCCGTGTCGTGCGCCGTGCTGATGCACGTCGCGCGGAGCATCGACAGGTACCTGACGCAGATGCACGACGAGATGGACGCGCTCGGCGAGGGGGGCGAGTTCGACATGGACATGGGTGTGCAGGTCGTGTTTCTGGACAGGAGGGAGGGCCAGCGGGGGCAGGGGACAGGGTTACGGTATGTTTGTTCACGATTGCCTCGTTCCTGATCAGGGAGTCGCTGACTGGGCTTGATGCAGTTCGCTTGCCGAGGCGTGGGAGGCGGTCAATCCTGCGCTGTCCAACTATCGCACTCCGCTGAACCAGATCAGTATGTTCGTTCCGGTGGATCTGATCGGCGCGGCGAACCCAATGATATCATCATACTTTGAGACGACGCACTGGGCATACCGCGGGCTGGCCAACATCGAGAGCCGTATGAGGAACCTTGGGCTCTTGCAGTCCAATGTAACCGGGCCAATCTTCAACGAGACTGGCAAGAGTACGGCTCAGTTTGTGGGCGGGCCGGCCCAGGGTGATTATTTTGATTTCCTATCGCGAGGAGTACCGACGATGCCGATTATTCCGCCCACACCACCAGCGGTCTGGAAAACGGCGCAAGACGATGGGCAGCATCTCAATGCGGCCACCGTTCAGGACTGGTCGAAGATTATGACGGCATTTGCGCTTGAGTGGCTCGATATGATGGAGGTCACACCAACGAACGAGTAGTGAAGCAGACTGAGTGTACAGTCGCACTGCATTGATAGGAGTTTGGGATCATTATCTGTTGAAAGCGATTTTGTCCGGTTTAGCCAGAATGGGTCCGGTTTCTTTGTCTTGTTTTACCTGTACACTCTGATACCATAGAAGACAGCGATTGCCGCAATGTAACATGCCGAACTGACAAAATATGGCATCCCAAGTGCCATGTCTCCCAAGGCGATGCCTCTGACCCACAAGAAGGCCATCAGCGGTGCCCCGATGAGCGAGCCAAGGGTCTTGACCAGCATAACGATGGAGAATATGATATTGTCGTGCGGTGAAGCTGTTTCCCCGTCTGTACTGCTCGCAGGAGCCATGCAGGGCGACTTCAGTAAGGACATCGTAAACACGGGCAGTGCGGAGCCCAGGGCATAGGTGAGTAGTGATGGCATAAGAAGCCATATGGTGGCTGAAAACGCTATGGCCCCAGCTCCTAAGACCGAGACGAGCAGGCAGATTCTCGAGTACAAGAGATTGAACCTATCGGCGTCTCGTGTGCTCCGTCTTTGCAGGAACCTAGGTATTATGACGGCAAGCAGTGTGAAGTTGACTACTGCCTTGCCCGAAAGGAGATAGCCTGCCGAAGCAAAGGTCCAGCTGTACCGTTTCGAGATGTACTGAACAAGAAGTTTGGTATCGGAGCTCGCAAGGGACGTGAGCAGAAAGCTCGCGAGCAACAGCATGAAGTTCTTCGGATAGTCGGAGAGAATGATGTAGAAGGACTGGATCCGTTCTCGCGTCAACGACCACAACGACGAATACCCCAAGCTTGCTTTGAGAACTGGTGACGATACGTGTGGCTGAGAGGGGTTCCAGATGTGCTCGGACTGAAGGTTGGGGAGCTTGGGTATGACCAAAGCTCCGATGACCAAAAGCAAAGTTCCGATCCAGAATGGTAGATAGATCAGGATGCCCATGCTTGCAGATGCCAAGGCGGGTCCAAGAAGAGCAACTACATAGGAGACAGAGCTCATGTAACCAAAGTAAGATGCGCGGACAACATGATCCGCCGTCAGCTCTGAAGCAAGTGCGTAGATAAGGGAGTTGAAAACACAGTCTCCCCCAAGCACAGAAAGAAAAGGCGATACAGCAACAGCTTTTGTCGGTAGCAGCTGATCGAAGTGGCCTACCACCACAACCCAGGTGAGCATGCAGACCCTGGGAATAAGGTTCAGCAGGAGAATCTTTCGACGGCCATAGCGCTCAGCAAGATATCCAAGAGGAATAGTCATGATAAAGTCTAGGCAAATGAATTAGATTTTAGTTTCAAGCAATTGAGAAGAATACTAAGAAACTAGATGGACCACGGTGTTTGGTTCACTGACCTCCGAAAACCCAAGCGGTTTCCATCACTCCCTGAATGCGGGCCAAGGATTGTTGGACACCATCCACTTTGCACAACTGCTCATCTATCGGCCTGTCCACAGGGACAGAATCCGGTCCCTTCTGGGCGTAGTACTCGGCACAAAGCCGTCTTTCGATGACTCTGTTCAGTGGGAGCTGGTAGAGACTGGCGGACAGATTGACGGCTAGCATGAGCGACAGCAGAGCGAGGATGCCGCGCTTTGCCTTTGCGGGAGGGGGACCTTCTGGGGTCCATGGCGCTGGGCTGGGATCAACGGAAGCATCGCGTAACAGAGGCCTGCCATCTTCCGATGGCTCTGTGGGACTATAGCGCGACATGGCCGCATTGACGAAGGTTGAATGGCGACGGTTTGGGGGGAAGAAATCGCCAAACTGTCTTATCTCTCTCTTATCTCCTCTGATTGTGGAGAGTGGAGGCCAATATCACTGATCCTGCCCTAATTGAACCGCTCTGTGCCGGGCCGACTGTTTCCTCCAAACCAAACTAAACCTTTTTCTGTATTCAATTCATACTACATGTAAACTACAAAACTTTTACATAGCCCAATGTACCTAGGATCGGGACGTCCTGCCTCAGGACCGCGGCCCGGATGTGTGCTTGAAGTCGGTGTGAACGCGAATGCTGTGCAGCGGAATCTCGTCTCCGCTCAGACTATCGCCATCCCCCTTTCCAGTAGACACTGTATTGACCACGTATCTGTTGTTTTGGTCTGGCCGCAGGCGCCCCTCAAAGCCTCCCGACTGCGAGTCGCTCGACGTGCGACTACCCTCATCCTTCAGCCGGTGAAAGGCCCCTGCACTCGACTTCTTCATTGTATTGACCCCTTCGTCGTTCTGAGTTGTCCCGCCAATCGTCTGTTTGCTCACGAGGTTGGATGCTTGACCGGTTCCCCTGCTGCGGTGGAAGACAGTGTTCATCTTGATGTCGAGGCCGAGGAGGCGGAAGAGCGCCTGCATGGCTGGGCGCATGCAAGGGAGGCATGCTGAGACAATGCCCGCAGAAATCTCGATCGCGGTCCAGCCGACTGTCGGGGCCAGTGTGTAAGTGGGGTCGCTGTTGCTGTACGAGAAGAGAACGGAGAATCGGTAGGCAGACGTGAAGACGACGCTGTCAGAGGGGAAGAGGTTAGTCATCGTGTGCAATGCGACGAGGTGTTTCGATCACTTACAAGAAACCAAGACTGAATGCTAGCGTGATGGCAATCTTCTCTGGCTTCCCCAAGTTGAGCTTCCAAACTTGCGGAATGGGAAGGAACAAGATGGCAAGGTCCGTGAAGATGGTCGAGGCAGCGTTGGCGATCCAGGTGCCGACCTGGTTGATGCAGTGTCCGGGAAGGTCTTGGTACCAGAGCTTCTGAACTGGTACGCAGATGAAGATGAAGAGAAATGTGATGCAGATAACCCATGCCACAATGAGACCACCGAGACCATAGGCCATCTTCTTGAAGAAGGGAATGTGGAAGATGCGATAGTACATGAGGAGCAGGCTAAGCTTGGTCCAGACGAGGTTGTAAACGTAGAGGATCTCGGCAACCAGGAGAAACTTGGCCATCAGCACGATGTTGTCCATAGGTACTTTATCCGCGTGGATGCCCATTCCGCATGCGTACATGGCGAATATGAAGCCGACGACGAGATAGTTCCATAACTGCATATGTTCATTACTGGAGTCAGCTGCACCGGTACTAGCATGAAGGCTTGCATTAGAGGTGGACAGCATACCAGAGAAAAGATGATCAAATAGTCATCCCACCACAGCTTCTGACTCTTCAGGTACCTGCTAAACATACGCAAGCCCACTGCAACCGTAGCCAAGACGGTCATGGAAGCGATCACCTCGACGCACCATGGCTGGAGGTTGACAGGATCGTAGCCGGGAATGCCATCCATCTTGATCTACTCGGCAGGACTGCTTGGTCATTACACGAGAAAGAGTGGAAGAAGAAGAGAATGAAGTCGAGAGATGCAGATGGCAATGGGCCCTTGTTGAGGACGCATGTCTTTTAACAGGGCCGACTTTCAAGTGATGGAGACTGGATCGAATATGTGCGGCATCACACCCATGTCTGGACCGTTATGTCTCCTGTTGATCTTTTGGCCGGTGTAACAGAATCTCTGCAGGTCCAGCAAGGAAGGCCGTTGTGTGACTATGGGGTTCGGCATCGTTTTGTGCTAAGGAGATAACCTGAGACCAGGGCTCATGCAAGTACAAATAGGACCAGTTTCTTGTATGGATCTGACTAACGCTTGCATTCGCCGACTCATGCTCGCCGAACATCCTAGTTGAATTGTGGCCCAACGGAGGATATGAGCCGGCAAATTGGTGTGAAGACTTCAGGGGTGGCATCTATTTAAGAAAAACTCTGACTGCCGTACCCGCAGCTTCCGGTACTTTCCAGTATGCTTATACGTGCAGGTGTGATCCTGGAGGTACATCATCGAGAGTCTACCTATTCCTCTGGGGCTTCTTGTGCCAAGGATGGCAAGATTGCGTACACAATTGTGGAGTTAGCCAGAGAAGGTTCTTCAACGTTAGCCCCAAATCGGCTTGGTGAGAAACCCAGTTTTCTGTCACATATGAGCATTTGCTTGAACCTCGGCTACCCGGATGACACTGGCCACCCTTCTGAATCCTTGGATGCGGCACAGTATTATGCTTATTTTTGCAGCTCGAGTCGAAGTGAAGAGGTTTAAGGACAATAAGCAGACGAAAACGATCTTCCACAACGGCGTCGGACGCCCACTACTACCCGCCTCACCCGCGCGCTATATTGGTCTTCCCGATTTTAGAGGCCGCCAAACTGTGCAAACATTCTCCAGCAGAATGTGGTCCGAGAAGAGGGGCTCGGCCAAATGCGTTTGCTGCTGGATCACGATGTACAGGGATCACTCAGCTCCAGTCAGGGGGTGCCTCCACTGACTAACACCAACGGACTGTGCGGAATTCCACCGTTAGGACTGACTACTCCGTACGTGGTAACCAGCCAAGCCAGGCATGAGCTTCTTTGCACGGGAGTCCGAGGGTGACGATCACAATGATGTGGGTTCTGGACCTCTTGGTCTTTCGAGAGTGTCCCCGAGGCGCGGTCCGCGTATGTTTCATGTGGGAACTTGTTCTGCAGCACTACACTCTTTCTGGAGCCATTAAACCACGCGACAAAGGTTACTCTTCTCCCCGAGAGGTGCCCGTTGGATCTTTTGTACCGCCAAGTCATTCCCTTCATCCCACCATAATCTAGGCAAGATGGCGATAATTCACCAGACCATCCAAGTCCCGCACCTGGGCGGCATCACGGCCGGCTATGCCCTTTCCAATGGCGGCAAGTACGACAGCAGCAAGCCCACCGTCGTCTTCATCAACAGCATGAACACGACGGTGGACCTGTACCAGAAGCAGTTTGAAAGCAGTGCCCTGACCGAAGCTGCCAACCTGCTGGCCATTGAGCCCCTCGGCCATGGAGCCACTTCTTGCCCGTCCGACCAGTTCACGTACTGGGACACTGCCACGATGGCGTTGCAAGTCATTGAAAAGCTCGGCATCGACAAGGTCTTTGCCGTGGGCACCAGTCAGGGAGGATGGATGGTCGTTAGAATGGCGCTGTTGGCTCCGGAAAAGGTCTGCAGCTCATTCATGTGTTGTAGGCGATGAATATATTGGATCTGACATTGTCCTCGATAGGTCGTTGGACTTCTTCCCCTCGGCACGTCGATGGACTGCGAGTCGGCGGACTCCCGATCCAAGGGCTGCTGGGACCCCAAGACACTGCTCATGCCCAAGTACGAACAGTGGTGCAGCCCGGTTCCGACCCCTGATTTCGTCGTCGATGATGAGTGGTGCGGCATGGTCGGTAGCCTTGGGTTCGGCAGCGGCGTGTCCGCCGAGACGATTCAGTTCTGGCATGATGTGCTGAAGCGCGTCTACCGGGGCGATGAGGGCCGGCGCAAGCTGCGGATGGCGCTGGCATGCCTGATTGAGAGAGACGGGCTCCTCTTGCGGTTGAGGGATATCAAGTGCCCAGTGTACTGGCTGCAGGTAAGCCCACGTTTTATAACAAAGCCCTAGGCCTCGAGCCGAACCATGTCTCGACTGACCCATGACTTGCAGGGCACTGAAGATGTGGTCTACGGCAAGACTGTGCCGCAGGAGCACATCGCCATGTTCACGTCATCCAAAGAGACGAAGCTTGAGTTCCTTGAAGGTGGTGGTCACTACCTAAACGCGACAAACCCAGCCGAGGTCGAGAAATTTATCCTGGAGATGGTCAACAAGTACAAATAGATATTGGTCATTGAGAGCACACATATGACACATAGACTTGAATGAAATGAGCGCAATGAGTATGTGACAGCTTAAATTATCATCTGAGATCCGATCCGGGCCGTGTTGCGTTTTGTCCAGAGCACCTTGAGAAGAAACTCCTATGAAATAGTAAATGACGAGCACTGCCAGACATTGACCTACAGAGAAGTTCAAACCCTGAAGTGTCGAGGCCTTAATCAAATCTTCTCTCCCCTTTCACCTTTTGTTTCTTTTTCAAGAAAAGGTTGTCCCACTACTCCAGCCAAAGTTCAAAAGCTTAGACCTCCGAAGCTTTGCTGCTAACATTGCCCTCAGCAACGCGATCCTTGATGGCAAGGTTCTCGGCATAGGCGTCAACATGGAAGCTAGTGAACTTCCTCGTGGGAACCCCGGCGGCGAACATGATGTCAAGCTCTTCAAAAGTGCGGCCACGAGTCTCAGTCAAGCGGAAGTACGCCCATATGAGCGTGAATAGTGCCGACCCGAACCAGAAGAATCCGGTGTATCCTCGCCAGTTCCACTGAGTAGGATTCATGAAATAGGGCTCGAGGGTATTCGCGATCAGCAGGGCGATGTAGTACGTGTTACGCGCCAAGCAGATAGTCTTTGATCGAAGTCGGGTTGAAGAGACTTCGGCGGGGAGGACCCAGCCAATGGGACCGATCGAGAGGGAGAACGAGAACAGCCAGATGATGCAGAGCACTGATTGTGCCCAGACCACGCCCTGGTTTCTCGCAGCGGTTGTCAACACCCCAATGATGAAGAGGTAGATGCAGATGAAGAACATCCCACACAGGTAGATCTGCCTTCGGCCAAAGCGATTCATGAGAAACCACGAGATGACTGTGCCAACAAAGGCAATGGCAGTACCGCCAAGACCAAGCTTGTAGGCATCTTCAGCACTCATTCCAGCTTGCTGGAAGAAATAGGTACCAGAGTAAGCGAACTGGCTGCCAGCGAGAACCTGTCCGGCAAAGGAAACACAGGCAATCTCTGTCCTTCGTCGGTTAACACCCTTGAAGCAATCAAGATAGCTGCTTCCGGCCTCGATCTCCTTCTCGATTTCGTTGGTATGCACCATCATAGCCACAGTCTGATTGGACTTCTCGACCTGTTTTCCAGAGGTGACTCGACGGAGAACTTGCTCAGCGTCTGCTAACCGGCCATGACGCACAAGCCACCACGGAGACTCGGGCATAAACAGGCAGATCAGGAACAGAGGGGCGGGCCAGATCCACTGAATAGCAAATGGGATACGGTACGACCATTGGTCGTTTCGGTTGAGGAGGCCCTGCAACACGCCAGCCCCGAGGAACTGTCCTATAGCGAAGCACATGTTGACATAAGCAGTGAGGTAGGAGCGTAGAGCCAGGGGCAGAATTTCCGAGGCGTATGCTGGACCGATTGTGGCGAAGATCCCCCAGGGAACACTGTAAAGTATTAGGATGGTTCAAGCTCTCCTGTCAATGTCTACAAATTCTGAGATGCTCACCCGCAGAGAACCTGGCCGACAGTCTGTAGCTGAACAGACATGCCGAAGAAGGACGGGAAAATGCATGCCGCCATCACAACGAGAGTACCGAGAAAGACGGGTTTGAACCCGAAATGCTTGATAAGATAGCCATTCAAGAAGGCCCCGATGATAGACCCGGCAACTCCACCAGCCCAGAGGGCTGACTGCCAAGCTGCGGTCACCTCATAACCCTTCTCATCAGAGCCCTCGCCAAACTGTCGTTTGAACTCCGGGTAGCCCAAAAAGTTTCCAATTAGGATCTATAGTGCTAATACGTCAATATCGCGCTCTCTTATACCAAGATCTTTGTTAGATAAATCTACTTACCGTATCGTATCCCTCTTGGATGATACTTAGGGAGATAATCAGGGACCATGCCACAGCCTTGGGATAGGCACGCAGTGCTTCCCGGACAGTCTGCTCATGCTCATCAATGTTTGCGGCTTGAGCATCATCCCTGGATTTGCCATGTTCGTGCCAGCCTTGGGAGTCGGCATGGTGCTTGTCAGGGCCTGGCGTATCGGCTGTGGAAACACTCTTCTCGGGTTCAGTGGTCGACATGATGAACCTCTCGATCTGTATCGCTTCTTGCTCGGAATAACAGAGAAGTCCGACAAGACTGGCCCAGGAGCAAAAGATGTAAGACCGCAGCAATCCAGTATGCGGTTGTTTGAATGTTACTCGCGCTGCCTAGAGGGGATATACGAGGCACAGAATGACCGCGGGCGAGGTAATGATATACCCCGACGATCATAACCCCCGTATACGAACCCCCGCAGTAGTCTTTTGCCCCCGCAGGAGGCCTTTGCATATCCGTCGGATGTGGTACGTACACAGAGCTGTCACCAATAAGGCTGCGAAGACATCGTGTGGGGGACGTGTTGGTAACATCCGGTAACAGGCAAAATCAGGTGAAGAAGGAAGCGGGCTTGTGAGGAACGGCGGGTTTGGAATGTTCCTATTTGCGGAGAATAGCCTCCTCTCTCCGCACGCTGAGTGCTCTCGAGCCGACTGTTACCCACCCCCAGACTCCAGTGCCGAAAAACTGCGCACAGCGGCAAGCAAACCTGGTCGGGATTGTCCCTATAAAAACCAAATTCGGATGGCAGTCTGGCTAGATTGGGCAAAATAATTAGATCACAATCCAATCCTTTCGGCGGATTTGAAGCCGATTGATTGGCTGACTTGGGGAAAGAAGCTCCGCTCATCAAATAAGGGTCACGATGGGGAAGTCAGACGATCTGTTTGTGGGGAAGATTCATTCAGAATCCTAGTGACCTGAGGTCTAAGTAGGCTTAGCAAGAGGCATAGGCCCCGAGTTTATGGTCTTCCTCCACGACAAGTGACTTTTCAGCTCTTTGCTCATAAATTGAATCTAAGGAATCACGAAGTTCTGACTTGACAATGTCTCCCCTTGTAAACAGGGGCGAAGGAATGTCAATGTCTTCCGGGATTGCAATAACGGAATATTGCATCTGAACTTCGTCGGTTGAAACAAGCCCGACTTTCTTCCGTAGCCCTTGCACCCTGTTGACTATTTCTTGCGCTACATCGTCCAGTGCATTTCCGGTTCTAACGAGATATCAAGAAGAACCACTATCCCCATTGGTGCGGCTCCCCATTGAGCGGCCTGGGACCAGCTACGTCGGCACCGAGACCCTTTCGGTAGTGAGATCCGTTTTGTAGAGCTCTATGCCTGCAACTTCTATTGTTTTGTTGCGCACATAGTCCGGTTACTGGTTCTGGGTCAAGCCTGGGAGAGCCTTGCGGACCACTTGATGGACGTACTTCTTCAACATCTTGCCAAGGGTAGGCCAATTGACGCGTGCCTTCAGAAGGTGGTATACTGTTGTTCAACATTTCCATTTCGAAAATGCCAGTTGATTTCTCCAAGATCTGTCCCGAGCAGAGTTCATTGCCGAGGGACTTGACCGAACCCGAGGTTGGTTGTACCCCTTAAAGTCTTCGGGAGCCCAGACACACACCGACATTCAGCACAATATCAACCAGCATGCAGCAGGGCTCTCAAGTCTAGGCTATCAGGATTCAGGCCAAGCTTAACAAGCTGGCTCAGGAGCCTGGCCAGTGTCTCGTACTTCTTCTGCTCCTTTTCAGCTGGCATTCATCGCTTCTCACATGCAACTAGATGCTACGAATCTTGAGCCCTGTTAGCCGTCTGACCAGATGCGTTTCCAAGTATCAGGTATTGCATGCAACAGTTTACTTGTGCAGTGGCGATAGTGATGACAGTATCAAGTATCTCTAGAGTGCCTCAAGAGTTTATTACCATTAATGCCCTCGGCCCAGCAGCTGAGGGTAGTGTTAGTAGGCCAGGATACTGAACAATAGCGCCCTACCCGAACGTTTGCGAATACCATTCTTGCAAGTTTACACCCACGGGACTACCAGTACTAGACGTCCCGTCCGACGTGGCGCCGCTGTGATGCCCAAATCCCAGCGCAGTTGGCTTCGTGAACTTTTCCGGCAGCGAGGTCCCATGCTCCATGATGAACCTCAGCATCCAGCTGTCCATCTGGAAGCTCTGCTCGATCGACTCTTTACACGCGTTGTGGAAGGCCTGCAGCCGGCTCAAGGTCCGGTCGAGCATGATCCAGTAGCGCTGCAGCTTGGTCAGGATGGCAAAGTTCCGCTCGAGCCTCGTGCGCGCCTCGCCAACCTCTCCTTCGTCGAAGCTGAAGAGAAGGGTATGGACGTAGACGGTGCTCGTCACTGTGAGCATGTGTCCAACCATGACGTACAGGCAGTCGCAGTCTTCTGTGTCCTCGCAGGCATAGAGCAGGTCGCAAAACGCCAGCGCGTGCCATGTGCACCGCTGGGCATAGTTTGAGACGTCTGCAGTCCTTCCTCCGTTGTCGCCCTTGGCTAGAAACTGGTAGAATAGCACTTCGTTGTAGAAGTGGAAGCCCAGGTGCAGGGCGGCGAACGCTGTCCTCAAGTTCCCATTCCACCGCGTGAGATTCTCGGGAGTCTCGACCAGGAATTCCGGAAGCTCTGCCTGCCAACGATCCAAATTTGCGGCTAGTTCGTCCACAGACCGGTTTAGGGAGTTTGGGCTTAGCCTCCCGTCGACAGATGCTTTATTGAGGACTTGGATCTCTGCCCAGATCCGTGCAAGCTTGGCCATCTCCGCCCATATCCCCGGTGCTCCATATTCAGACCGTGGAGAAGCGTAAGCCAGCCGCAGGAAATGCTCTTCATCGATGGGAAGATCGGTGGCGCCTTGCAAGTCCAGCTCTCGCGGGATACGCAATCCACTAGATGTCCAGATATCTATCATGTACAACGACCACCAGACTGGATCATGGTTAGCTATCGGCGGCCATTTTGTGTGGACTTGACATTTCGCACCTCTCAAGTTGACCTGTCTCTCGAGCTCGTTACTAGCTGGCCTGTGAGGCAAGTCTAGGATCTGCGCCAGCCTATTTGCTGCGGCATAGTATAGCGCTTCTGATTCTGGTTTGCCTTCGACGAAGCAAAGAGTGCCAAGAAGGATGCACTCTTGCACTGTTGTGATTGAGATCACTCGAAGGTCAAGTTGTTTGTGTGCTTGCTCGGCATAATAATCCCCATAATGCCGTCTCTTAGATACTAGACTCTCTGGCAGCTCGGTAAATCTGCGTTCACTCTATTAGCAAGCCCACTTCACTTCAGGTCAATCATCCCTGGACAGATGGAACTCCTTACCTAGCTCCAAGAGCTATCATGGAGGCAAAAATGACAGGGGATATACGGCCGTTATCAAGATCGTTCATAAATGTGGGCTCATGAAAGAGCGAATGATGTTTATCGTGGATAATGCGAAAATACCAGATAACAGCTTCCCGCTGTTGCGCTGGACGAAGCTGGTGCAGGCCGGCTTGCGGGCTGGGGAGCGAAGAAAAGGCATCACCGGCGACGGGGTTTGCTGGTGTTTGGTCTATTGCGTGGATAGCTCGATGATTAGGGAGTTGTCCAGAAACAGCTGGGGAAGAGGTCAGCTTGATCGATGCCGGAGTAGATCGGCCTTGCTTCGCCCGCTCAACAAAGCTACAGTTGATGCCGAGACCGTCGCACCGGACACATGCGTCCAGACCCGACCGGGTCCGACACCCTCTCTTGGAGATCCTGGTACCGTCTTGTCAGCAACATGGACCGCCCCAGATCACGCCGCGAGTCGGACGCGCTTGACTGAGTCTTACCGGCAGGTGTAACACGCTTTTGCGGGCCTCATCTTATCGCCTCTTTCCCGGCGGGATTACGGCATCTGGTCTCTTGGAGTGCGGCTTTCAAGAGACAGGATTCGCAGGGCATGGTCAGCCCTGTAATAACAACATTGGGTGCGAGGGCCTGCGGCGCACGCTGCCTGCCTTCTCCGCGTGGTAAAGGTCGATTTGTTGCGGAGATGATGATCCACCTCGTTTGAACGTGGGGAAGTCGTCGGATCAGCGCCCGACACGGGCATCAATTCTCCCCATTCCACTCCAGGTGGAGAAGCTGTCGTGCCGTCGGTGCTCCGCCAATCCGAGACGTCGAAAGCCGCGTTGGTAGCAGAAGTGGAGAAAGATCACACACTGCGGGGAGTCGGCCACCTTCACGAGTTGGAGAAATTTCAAGTATAATTGCAGTCAGGAAGGGGGTTGATGGGTGAAGATGGCAACATCATCAAGTAGAGAGCCCTTTCACGACTCACGGACACCATGGGAAGTCAGTTCAATAAGCAGGATATCATTTTCGGGAACGACGCCGTCAAAGCTATCATACGAGTCGACGAGAATGGAGCTGTTTTCCTGGATGACATCGTGACAACTGGGACAAAGGCCCGCCCCTCGGCGTCGCGCTACTTTGACAATCACAGTCTCCCTCTTGCAGAAATAAGGCTTACCGGCGAGGGCAATCATACTTCCAAATCGTCCAAGTCTCTCGTTGCTAGCTACATCGGCAAACGCCTCCAATACCGCAAGCACCAGGAGGAACGGCATGCCGAATCAAGAGTTACAACTCTCGATATTGAGATGTACGATGACAAGACACAAATCACCGTGACAAGTCACCTTACTGTCTACGATGACATCCCCGTTGTGCGCTCCTCGGCCACGGTTCGAAACGATAGCGACGAAAAGATCACAGTCTCCCAGGTCTCCTCACTGGTTGTCGGCGGTCTCGCACGCTCCAAGGAGTGGTGGAATGACTACGTGATCTCCGAAGCCAACAACACTTGGTTTAGAGAGGCACAATGGAAAGACACCTCCCTACCCGACGCCGGGATCGACGACTTCGGAATCTACGGCATGCCGGACGCTCATTTTGCCTCCATTGCCTCATACTCAGTTTCCAACCACGGTACCTTCTCGACGCAGGGCCATCTGCCCATGGGCATGCTCAAGAGGCGGGATAATACCGAGACGTGGCTGTGGCAGATTGAGAACAACGGATCGTGGCGGTGGGAGATTGGAGACTACAAAGACAACGTGTACCTCGCTGCTTCTGGTCCAAACGCTACCGACCACGAGTGGTGGCAGAAGCTCAGTCCAGGCGACTCCTTCACTAGCGTCACAGCGGCGGTCTGCCATCTTGAGGGCAACGCAGATACTGCCTTTGCAGCCCTGACACAGTACCGCCGCCGCATCCGCCGCCCACACGAGGATAACAGCATATTTTTCAATGACTACATGAACTGTTTAATGGGCGACCCTTCAGACGAGAAGGTCCTAGCTCTTGTTGATCCCGTCGCCAAGTCAGGAGCGGAGTACTTTGTGATTGACTGTGGCTGGTACGCCGACGACTCGAACTGGTGGGACGACGTCGGAGAATGGGAGCCGAGCAAGAAGCGGTTCCCGATGGGCTTCGAGAAGCTCTTGGGAAAGATTCGCGAAAAGGGGCTGAAGCCCGGTCTGTGGATCGAGCCAGAGGTTATCGGCGTCCGCAGCATCATGGCCAAGAATCTCCCTGATGAAGCGTTCTTCCAGCGTGATGGAAAGCGCATACTTGAAAAGAACCGTTATCACCTCGACTTCCGACATCCGGCTGTCATCAAGCGCATGGACGAAGTCATCGACAGACTAGTTAACGAGTATGGTGCATGTTACCTCAAGTTCGACTACAACGTGGAGATCGTACAAGGCACAGATGTAGGCGGCGTCAGTGGTGGCGTCGGCCAGCTTGACCACAACCGCGCGTACCTTGCTTGGGTGGGCCGCCTCCTCGACCGCCATAAAGATCTGGTCATTGAGAATTGCTCAAGTGGCGCCCAGCGCATGGATTACGCCTCGTTGGCAGTGCACACCCTACAGTCGACCAGTGACCAGCAAGATCCGGTACGGTATGCTGCCATCGCTGCGGCCATTCCTACAGCCGTCATCCCAGAGCAGGGCGCGACTTGGGCGTACCCGCAACCAGACTGGAGTGA
The DNA here is from genome assembly GCF_004353045.1 of Thyridium curvatum. Lineage (NCBI taxonomy): Eukaryota > Fungi > Ascomycota > Sordariomycetes > Thyridiales > Thyridiaceae > Thyridium > Thyridium curvatum. Next base: position 187,452 of record NW_022156803.1, on the reverse strand, counting down.
TGAAACGAATGCTATGACGGTTGTCAACAGTCTTCTCGGCCGCATTCACCTCAGTGGCAGGCTGGACATCATGCCGGAAGAGCAGCTGAAGCTCATATACGATGGCATGAAGGTGTATCAGGGCATCCGAGGGGACATCCCCTCCGCCCTGCCTTTCTGGCCGTTGGGTCTACCCAAGTGGCACGACGACTGGCTCTCCCTGGGCCTGATGACTGCTCCGAGCAAAGACCTCAGGTCCAAGAAGTGCTATGTTAGCGTTTGGCGACGTGGTGGCCAGGAGCAGTGCTCTCTTCCGATATCGCCGCTCAAAGGAGAGCAGAATGTCAAAGTTGAGCTTCTCTATCCTGCCGGGTTCGCTTCCGAAGCGGAGTGGGATGCCACGGCCTCTGCGATTCAGGTGAGACTGTCACCGAAGGTCTGCGCTCGCCTTTACTGCCTGCAGGTTGAGTGAGCGCACTTAGATCAATCCAAGCATCAAAGGCAGTGAAGAGGATATTACCCAGACATCTGAATTCCTACCTGTGATCCAAACTGCAAAGTATCGTGCTATCTCGCTTTCCCCCATAACTAGTGCATAATTAATACAAGTTTTGTCGAGTCGTCGGCTTTTGTATGACCATTCCCCTGTCCACCAACATACTCGGTGCTGCCTAGAATCACTCATGCGTCACACATACGCGACCCGCACTAAGCCAGGATCCATGAAATATTTATATATGAGGACTTTCCTCCCAGCATCCATCCTAAATGCCGCATTTCAATCGACCCCGTCGCCATTAGCAGCAATGGAGACACTCCCGCTACACACTCGGCTCCTCCTCGTCCCTGCAGTCAAGCAGGATGCCTCCCCGCTCTTCAGCCGCCTGCCCGGCGAGCTCCGCAGCCAGATCTTCGCCCACGCCCTGACCGACTTCCCGGACCCCTCGCCGGACCGCCGCTACGCCGACGAGACCTGCTACACGCGGCCGACCTACTTCGCCCCGCGCCGCAGCGACGTCGCCCTGCTGCGCGCCTGCCGCGCCGTCTACGCCGAGTGCTGGTTCCTGCCCTTCGTCCTGCGCGAGCAGACGCACTGGCTCACGGCGCCGGACCGCGCGCCGCCCGAGTACAGCGTCTACATGACGCCCGAGAACCTGCGCTGGCGGCTGCAGGAGATCCGGGAGCGGGAGGGGGAGCAGCCGCCAGGCGGCGGCCGGGACGTCGAGATCGAGGGGCTGCGCGTCTTTGCGCAGATGTACAAGCTCGAGGAGGGAGGGCTGGCGAGGCTGCTGCGCACGCCGGGCCTGCTGCCGCGCAGGCTCGTCCTGACGATCCGGCACACGGACTGGTGGTTCTGGGAGGACGACACGGACCTGTCCTTCGATGCCAAGTGGATCGAGGACGTGTGCAGGGCGCTGCCGGACAGCGTGCGGGAGGTGTGCATCGAGCTCGAGTCGCTGGAGCGCAAGACCGGCCAGGTCGACGCCATTGCCAAGCAGATGTGCGAGAAGTGGTTCTTCAAGAGGAAGGACGGCACAGCTCTGTATCCCGACTGCACGGGCAAGAGCAACGAGGTCAGTCGCTGGACGGGCTCGAGTACCTGGCATAACTACCAGTGGACCCGTGATGAGATAGAGCCGGGCAAGATCGCCTATTACATTGTTTCGGTGACCTTTCGACCCGAGCACATCGTTCGGCGGAATGGAGGAAGTGTGTCTGATCAGACCAAGGCGGCTGCTGAGAGGGGCGTCTTCAACCAGGGCTTCATGAAGCTGCAGATGTCAGAGCGTGAGGGGAATGACGAGAGTGAATGGAGTGACGAGAGCGAGGAGGGTGACGAGAGTGAGGAGAGTGAGGAAAGCGATGAGGGCGAGGAGAGTGAGGAGACTGATGGTGCGTTATTCCAATGAGCAGTCTGTTTTTACCGACTGACAATCAAACAGGGTGACCTCATGGGAGCGAGGTCGCCACCACATAACCGGCTCCCTTTTTTATTCGGCGATGGACCCGGGCAAGGTTGTCTCCTTTACACTTCCTGATCTTTTTCACAGATTAGTTAATCAATTAATACAAGTCGCGTTCAAATCACTCTGCTTGAGCCTTGATATGAAGATCAAGTATTTCATCAATTGCTATCAGAAGTCATCTGACAGTCATGCCAATTTATCCGTGATCGTTCCCCTGTCTCAGTGAGACTCCTATGAGGAAATGTTTTGACAAAGGATGGAGTGTGCAGATCCTGTCAGCTGCTACCTGGCATCAATGACGATCCCGGGTGCACAGATCCTTTGGTTGTGGAAAGTGCTGCTCCTCCACCTACACCCACAGCCATGCCCATCCCTAAGTCCCCCAAAGACCAAAAGCTCCCAGCTGCCCTGACATAGAAAATCGAGGTATAACAGCTAAGATCCACTCCATCGTGTGCCGTGGACCATGTTGCTCAATCGAGATGGTTGAGAACCCGACGGGGCGGGGTCGAAGAGCCACTGGATGAAGTAAAATGAAATGAAAGAGGGTATCGTGATGAAGAATGCCCAGCAAGCATGACAAGGCTCGTGGTCGTGTGAGCGAAGTAGTTACTTGGCCTTGGGAGTGACCTCGCCCGGCTCTCCCTTATGTCCGGCAGTCTTCTTCTTCTAGACGAAGCTGGCGCGGCGTCGAAGGGACTTGATGCTTCCCTTGATGCCGAGGCTCTGAGGGGAAGCGTTGCCCTTGAGATTGGGAGTCGAGTGAATGTTCTTGAGTGTCTTGTCGTCGTGGGTGTTGACAGCCATGTGAGATGACGCGGGACGCGACGAGGCCGGGGTACCATGCCTGGTGCAGTAGGCTGAATTCGATGAAGAGCAGCAAGGGCAAATCGGGGTGTTAATGCCAGGGCGATTCCACATGGGGGCTGGGCTCATAACCGCCTCCTCAAAGATTGGGACGTTGCCCGGGGCTCGGTTCCACATGGGAGACTCGGTGGTGACCGGGGGGCCGAAGATAAGGCCATCGTTGGCAGATGGCCGATCCCACATCGGGGCGGCGCCGTCATTGTTGGGCTCGCCATAGATCAGGTCACGGGAGTATTTGAACGACATACTGAAAGGCATGTTGCTGAGTCAATGACCTTTGTCCGTGTTGTGTGATGGAACTGTGATGTCCTTAGACAGGAGAGATGAACAAGAGACGTTGAAAGAGGAAGCCGCGGTGGCTGTTGTGATGATTTATGTGATGAGCCCACTAAGGGATGGAAGAAAGAAGAAGGTTGAGATCAAAATGGGGGGCAGGAAGCTGGCGCCTTTTGAAGAGGTTGCAAACAGTCGTCCGACAATTAACCGAAATCCCCCCTTTGCCTCAAAGCACTCACAAGCTCACGTTGAAGTTCATTTTTCACCTCACATTTATTGACCTCGCGCTCACCTCACCGAGACGGTGACCATCTCCTGTGCTTGGACTGCGAGTTCCCAAGTCTGTGCACCTAGGTGAAGTCCGTGCACACAGTGAGGATTGCAATGCCCCCCGTCTAATTCACCTAACTTAGGAAAAAGATCGATGTCAGTGCATAACCCCTGCAGATCTCCGGTGTTTTGAAACATTTTATGGGCTCTACAAATATGCTTAGTGCTGACCACATCCCATCTTTGCAGACTACTTGCACACAGAGCAGGAAGACACGCTCAAGTCTCGACAGGAAAGCCAGCCCTCGCCCCATCACACCCACCAGTCTGTTCACGTTTCACTTAGGCACTAGCTAATCAGACCTGGTTCAGGAGGCTCACTCAAAACCAGTTTACGCAAGCGGGAGGTGCTATGCAAGCAGGCAGAGCTTCTGAAATAGAAGAAACTTTCACGAGGGCTGCGGTAGGGAATGGACTTCGGTGACCCCTCAACGAGAATCACAGGAGCTGATGATACGATCTTATTAGACACACCAGAGCTGTGGACGCTGCGATTTCAAATATGTTCAGCAATGAATCTTCAGTTCATTGTCAAATCCCCGAAAACCCGGAATCTCTGTTGTCTCCTCCCCTACTGATGGGTCGGTTGGGCACGTTGCGACAGATCTGGCCTTGCAGCTCCTACACAAGATAAAAGTTGCCAGGAGACAGCTTCATCCACCCGAAGCAGCTTCAAGGGACTTGTCTGTTTCACTTGTACTGCGCTGGTTCGTAGCCGAGCTCTACCATCTTCACCCACAGAAGGTCAGATCCAGTTGAACTTTAGGTCGCTTCCAACACGTCGTCAACATAGAGGAATTCGCGGTTCAAGATCATGCCGCTGAGGGGCTCGTCATCGTCGTCTGTCGACAGCGGGTTGGCCTCTTTGTTTATCGCCCATACACCGTCCATAGACGCGGCTTCCAGAATGCCCAGGTCCTCACCGACATCGAGATGGGGCAGTGACAAGAAATCTTCACATGTCTACATCTCCTCGTCAGCCAAATGGGGCGGGTTTCAAGGCAGGATAAGGAGGCCAAGCGCTTCCGCCTGAAAGCTGTTAACTGGCTTGGCACGAACCAGGCACTTGCCTGTGAGTCTCATTTGGACCGTCACCATGGCATGGATGGATTGACTACCAGATCAACCTGGTGGTGACTTCTGCCCGACTAGCATAGTGAATTAAATCGAGGCCATCATTATAAATTCACTGGCGTAGAGAAAATATTTAACCTAAGCTCTGTCTTCAGTTTATGAGAGTCGCGAGAGCTGATCACGTATGCTTCCTGTGACAGGAAAGGCAATGCTGCCAGGATGGGGGCAATTTGTGATCAGATCTCAAGCACACATCGGAATGTCACTTGATCTTGCGTCATTGGAAGGAAAGGTCCAAGCAAAGCAGTCTGGTTTAGGAAAGTAGCACCTCTATAACAAAGGGGAGCAGAACAATAATCAAAGATCCAACGTGGAACCATCACTTTCTCCAGACTCAAGAGACAGCTTTTCGTATTCCTTGAGAATATTATCCAAAATCGCGGTCTTCGGATCATCGTGTATTTTAACGATGGGCATCACCCAGTTGGCCCGGGTATGCCTGGCGATCAGTTCCTCATCCTTGTTAGGGGTCTCCTTCACATACGTCAGGAGTAAGTCGCGGTCCTGTACCCTCATACGGTTGCGCAGGACGTAGTATGAAGCCTGACAGATGTAAGTGGATGCCCCCTGGGCATGCAGCGCCTTGACACAGAGGATGAGGGTCGATCTGTAGGTTTCCTCAACTTGGGCTGGGAAGTCTGTAGCGAGCCGCTCAAGCATCGCGCCACCAAGGAAAACGAGAAAATTGACCATAAACACGTCGGAGCTTTCGAAGCTGTGCCGTCGATGGTATACACGCACCAGTGTCTCCAAGTTGGCGTAGGCTTCTGAGATAACTTCCGAAGGGGTCTTGTCCGCGTACGGCTCCGGCAACTCGACCTGGGATGTGCTTTGTGACTGAGCCAACATGATAAGAGTGGTATACTACTCCATGTGGGTCTTGAGATGACTCGGCAGCATGATCTTTGTGTGAGTCAAGGGACCTGGAAGACTATGGAACCAAGCATCGAGCCGCGATCGGAACCAGAGAATCTGGTCAGCGGCCGGTACACTGCGGTCCGAGTTGGAAGAGCCAAAGTACGCATGTGCAATCTCGAATAGAATGAATCGGAGATCCATCATTGCTTTCGTGTTCAGGCCAAAGTGAGTGCGGGAGAGAGAGGTATTCAGAGGGTATCTCACCCAAATCTCTCCATACCAGGTTGGATCTTCTGCAGGATCTGGCGGGAATACAGTAGGGGGTAGTTTGAACAAAGGCTCTCGATGGAAGCAGAAACTCTCCATTGAGTCCCAGCAGAGTAGACCCCAAGCCGTAAACTCCCTGGCCCTCCGCAATTTGGTGCTTTTGATGTCGGCGGAAGATGTGAAAAGGCCCATGTCATGGGCCATTGCCGCGGCTTGCAGCATGTACATCCTCCCGACTTTGTCCATACCATCTCCATTAGAGATGGTATTCAGTACGACAGCTGCTTGGATAGCAGTGAGGCTGCTTTGGCCGATTTGCAGTTCCCAGAGCCCCTTGGCCTCAGCGAAGAACCGGTAACCCAGATTTTGTGGAATCCAGAACTTGACCCTGTCCTGAATCTCGTTGTAGGAGTGACAGGCTGCGGCCAGAATAGCGTTTACGAGCAGTGGGGAGCAGAAGCGCTGGCGCCCGGTGGCCATATCTTGGAGGAAGTAGTCTTTCTGAAAGGGGAAGAATGTGGGGTATTGATTGAGAAAGTACGAATGAAGAAGCTTTCGCAGAAGCTGGTCATCATGTATAACCGAAGTCCATTTGTTCGTCGTCACGTTCCAGAGATTGGGGTCGACTATCTCTGCCACGGAGTAAGGAGTGAGGTATGGAGCCTGCTCTGCACAATCAACGCTTGCAACAGGAATGTTGGCCTGCAAGTTTGTGCCACTACGGGTTACGCCGATAGTTGCTGTGTCATAGAATAACGCCTCAAGGTAAGGATTGGGCCTGTCCTTGAGAAAGGAAGGGAATCCAGGGAGGTATGGGATTTCGTAATGTCGTCTGACTTCGGGAACGAGGGAAAGTTGCAACAGCAGGTTGCCATCCTTGACCTGGCCGACAATGTCGGAGATATCGTCGCCTTGTCGCACCCGGTCAAGAACCTCCAGGCTTTCGCTATCACTCATAGCCTTGAGCAAGTTGAAAAGCTCTGCGTACAGCTCCGGGTCGGCAGCGCGCTTCCGCTTACTGCCTCTTGCTGGCTGAGAGACGTCAGCTGATCTCGAGCGCTGCAGTTTGAGCATCTGGGCCGGGCGCCGTCGCACTAGGAGGTCCATCCAAGTCAGTCAAGGAGGGGGCCCAAAGCATCCCGGAATGGGTGACGTCACCTTTGATTTACGGCGCCTGCAATCTTCACAAGCGACGGTGATGCTTTTCCTCTTGGGCGGCAACAAGCGGCCAGCCGAGGCCGCAGATAGTGCGGGCGGGGCTCCAGCCGAAGGTTTTGGCAAAATCGCGCGCAACAACGGGTTTGGAGGCGACGAGCTCATTGTGTTCGTCGTGCTGCTGCCACAGGTAAACACGAACAAGTAGGACCTCAGCTGATATTTGACGGTGTTTGTGCGGAGGGTTTGCTTTGCTACACATGAATAAGTAAGCGAGCGCGTCGATCCCGGAGCCAGGGCCGCTCTCCTTAATTGGTCCGGAAAACACTTTACGTCACTCCCTCATCACAACCACAGATACCTTCGTTACACTACGCACTTGGCACCCTCATTCAAGGACAGACCTGCCTGTATTTTTCGTCGAACATCTTGTGGCGATGTTTTATTTTTCCTATCTAGACCATAACGAATGAGAACCTCTTTAAGACTAGAGTCGCAAGTATCTTCTCCGCTAAACAAATAGACTATTTCGCCCCTCTCCTTTCTCTCTCTCTCTCTCTTTCTGAGAGACCCTTCTTGTATGTCTTAAAATAATGAGTGGCTCCTCATGGTCTCATAAGGCAAATGATAAGAAAGTGCTTTTTGAAAAACAAACCAGAAACAGCCGTAGAGATGATTGCTCTTGTAGAGTTCTCTGGCATCTCGTACTTTGAAATCATCTCACTGAGGCCGCAGCCCACCTCCTTCATGCGTACCCCATCTTCCATCCAAGAATTGCCGTACATTCTTGCCCCAAAAGGCGACCGGAACTCCCACGAATCCGACTAGCAGCATGGCTAGGCCGATCTCAATGTTCATCTTCAGATATCCCTGGGACTTCAACCAGAGGGGAATGACAGAGCTGATTCCCCAGCTGGCAATGTAGCTGACGCCTCCAACAACTGTGAGTGCTGCAGCAGCCCACTTTGGGAAGGCCTCTGTGACCCACATTGTATTGGCGATGCCGGCACCGATAGAGCCGAAGGTGTTGAGAGCGTATGCCAGATACGTCCATCCAGCTGGCCAACCCCTTTCAACGGCAAACCCGTAGAGGAGAACGCTGGCAGCACTGCTCATAATAGGCAACAGGAAGGCAGGGAGATAGTACTCGGCATGCCGAACGCCCTTGTTGCGCAGAGTGAGTCTTTTGGTGACACGATTGAGGACGATCGACGAGGCTGGCCAAGCCAACAATGCGCCGGCGGCAGCAGCAAGACTGACAAAGCTGATCAGACGGGCTGAAAGTGAATACGGGGGCTGGCTGAGAATGATGGGGAAGGTTACGCCAATCGACATCATGCCACCGAAGTTGATGGCATTCAGGACCGCGACCCAGAAGACGAGCGGGTTGCAGAGACAAAGGAAGATTTGTGGATAGCAAGCACCCATGGCTTTCCAGTCCATGTTCCGGCGAAATATGCGGCGTTGCTTCCAAAAAAGCATGAAGGCAGACGGAGCTGGCGTATTTGGCAGAGGCTTCCCGCCGGGTACTTCTCTCCAGTCCTCGTACACTCTGACCTTTTCGGACCCAGACTGCACTAGTATGCGTCCGTCAAAGGCAATGGGTGGGCGTACGAAGTACGTCTCTGGGACAAAGAGATAGACGAGAACAACCGCGATGAAGGTGGGAACTGTCCAAACTTGGTAAAAGGGCCGCCAGTTGTTGTTCACGTCTGTCATGAGCGGCAACAGAAAGAGCAGAATGAGAGTGAGGCTGGCGCCAAACCCCCAGTATATGGCCATGACTTGAGGTCGTTCGTGGATATAGGTGATGTCGATGAGGGTGATGAGCAGCTGCTGAGAATTAGCTATGGCTCGTTATGAGTAGGCGCTTGCACCTACAACACTAAGTGCTGTGCTTGCTCCTAGCCCTTGCAGACAGACAGCTACCAACAGATGATGGAAGCTGGGTGATAGGACTGCCCATACTACTCCGATGAACAGGACCACCGTAGAGAATAGGAAGACCGGCCTGCGCCCTATAGCCAAGGATAGAGGCATCCAAACCATAGCACCGATCCCCAAGAATAAGGTTGGATAAGACGACAAGTCAGTAACATGGAAGGGTGCAATTTTCTAGAACGACGTCAGCCCATACGGCCGCATAGACATCAATGACCAATCATACCTGTTCCGAGAACTCTTTGAAGTATGCATTGAACATAGGCCCGGGAGCCTGCACGGCGAGGAGGGAAATCGCGGAGTAGTAGACAACTGTGGCTACAACTCCGGCCCTCTTTGTGAGGCTCCAATTGAGTGGATCCCACGGAGAACTGCTCGGAATAGGAAGTTTGAGAAGCTTGCCATCTGATGAGATGAGGTAGACGCTCCCAGGCAAATCCACCGATCTGTGCTTGGAAGCAGCCAGCGATGTTGGATGAACCAGCGCCGCCGAGCTTTCTAACGAGTTGGACGAAAGTCTCTCCATGATTAGGCTCCAATGGTGTTTGTTTGTCAGTGTTGCTCATAATGCCGTTCAATTCTGTTGGCCGCCAAGTATGGTGGCCTGCATTTTCTATTTAAGCCCTCGCCGTCGCCAGCAGCGATACCTGAAGCCCGTCTATCTACGTTGACTTAGCCAAAAACGGCAAACTCGGCGACATCGTGAGGACCCTGGCTCCAGCAGGGATCGCGGGTCTGTCGGATGGCCCCGGTTGTGGCTTGTTTGATCGCCGGTGCGCACCTCTCAGGGCTGTTCTCAGGCGATCCTGATCTGCAGGGACCACTAGACCACCCACAGCTGTGGTAGAACTAAAACTACCTAGCCGAAAGAGCATTAGAGTTTTCTCAGGGTCTCAAAACATTCATGCCTGGCTGGAATATCCCGCAAAACCCGTTTTGGGCGGCTCGCAAAACGCGGACGCATTGTCGAGACTCAGTACCCCAGACTTCAGAATTGAAACGTTAGCTAGCGCCACCTAACCCCCATGACAAATTCGAGGGCAGAACCTTTCTCACGCAAAGCTGTGACTTCTTGGCAATCATACGATCTGGGCGTTGCATGGTTTGGCACCGAGAACCATGATAGGCCCTGTCATCGGCAGATGGCAGCTTATCAAGTAGAAAAAAAGCCGAAGGGGTTCTAGAATGGAGAGCTGCAGGGTACAAGAGCTGCTCCAATGACATCTTCGCGATAGACACGAAACCGCCCAAGCTGCAAAAAGGTTCGAGGTACCTAGTCAAGCTAGCTGGCCTTATGGATATGCAAACATGTCGAACAGAGAGGGGCGTGTTAGAGCCCCCCAAGTCCTTACGTGAATTTCTGGCTGTTTAGATGTGAGGGATGCCTCAATATGACAGAAGGGTACCGTATCATCGGGTAGGTAGTTCCTCATATCTCCACTCGTTTCCACACTGCTCCCCCGCATCTCCTTTTTGTAGTGGGAATCTTACATCATTGGTCAGCATCCTGCCAGATCTTTATGCCCAGATATAGATTCGCCAGTCTCCCAGTGATATCAAGATGTTCCACCGGTCCCGGCTAATGCGGTCGCCCCTGTTGACCCAGTCGAGCCCGCCGCCCCCGTTGTCCAAGACGTCGTCCAGAACGCTGTCCCTGCGATTGTCCAGGACAACCCCGGATTCTCCACGATGGTCCACCGATATTTCATCATTGCCCTCAAGGGAATGTGTTGTGTCACCATTACTCTGACTGGAGTATTGATCCTTCTTATTTGTGTCTTACCGATTATCTAGATCGTCTGACTGTAGGCTGACTGCTGCTACCATACTATTGTTATATTTATTAGAGCTGAATGCTGTAGCCTTATAGGTGCCCTTGGTTGGGAACGTCAGATCGTACTATCGTAGCCTCGTGGCTGGATCTAACGCTATTAAGATGCTTGCTACAATACACTTCCTTGCTTTACTTAGACTGAACGTTTCTCTTTTCTCCTTTCTCCTTTATGTGGGTGTTATGTTTTTTTTAGGGCTATGTCTATGAAGGACCGGTGCCGATACTATCATCGTTTTTGGAGGCGCCTGTGCCAACACCATCATCACCATCGTCACACTGGTTCGGCTCGGTCATTATGAAAGCATAAATGAAGCCAGTGGGGGTCCCTAGCATCGAAATATGGCCGTGTGTGGGACCGGAAAGTGCGCCCCATGTGGGCTTGGTATTTTAGCTGGCTAAGTACATTGGTACACTACTTAGATACATACACAATACATCCATCACCTGCTCTGTTTTCTTGTGCTGCCCGTCTGCGCACCGTTTCTCCGCCTTCAGCTGCTGCTAAGAGCTGCTGACCCGACTGGACACAATGCCATGCACTACAACCCCGTTCATAGATGATCGATCTGCAGAGTCCAGACCCACAAGCACGTAAAGAGGTATCTTAAATTTGACGACATGTCTGAGTTGTGCTGCATGGAAAACTTGATGTTCTGAAGCGATGAGCCTTGAGCAACCTGCTAGTGAATGTCCACATGTACAGAAACGCGTGGTTGTGGCAAATATCAACGTTGCAGTTCTTGAGCCAGCGGAGAAGATTGGTTGAATAATTTAGTTGGTCTCCTGCTGTTGGGTAGACCCTACCTGCCGACAAATCCTATTCCGGAACCAAGCCAAGTTGTCGTAGTAGTATTTTGGCATAACTCTCTGACAGCGTTCCAAGCCGCAGCTTGTTCCGAAAATACAAAAGTGTCAAACTTGGCTTTTGATACAAAGGCAGAAAACAAGATCAGATCATCGCCATCCTCCTTGTCAGACCTTTCTAGAACCCAGAAGCTCTCAACCCCAGGCGAGGTTTCAGCTACCTTGGCCACCGAGTGGAGCACTTCTAGCAAACGGGATCTCGAGCCATTTCGCGGAACTAAATCCTGAATTCCAATATACCACGGCGATGCTCGTTGCGATTTTGACTCAAAGTCTACAGGGGCGCGAGTCATAAAACCTGCAATGGGGCTCCAGAACCTCACATCGGGATAGCCGTTCAGTAAGGCTTCAGCAACGGCTCCCTCACGAAATGCTTGGTATGCTTTGCCAGCCCGATGAATCTTTCGATTGGCCTCCGGGAATTTGTATCTACAAGATAGTTAGTGATTAAACAGCTACCAAAATTCTGATGAGTGGACAGAGAACAGGGGACCAAGATGCGTGGGTGGTCACTACATACACTTCTAGGCCGCGAATCCAGTGGTGAGGCACAGAGTCAGTATCGCCCGCGCTCCGAAACCAGCCGTAGGACAGGCAGTCAAGTTCCTTTTCCCTAGTGAAGCTAGCGACATCCGAGATCAGATTGAGTAACTACACCATAGCGCTTGGTTAGCTTTAAAACTACAACCATAACAAACCATTTGCAATGGACTAACGCGGTCGCTCTTTTCCCGGGATGGGACATCGCACAGGGGAACAATGACAAACATGGCTGCTTTGACAGCTTTGAAACCACAGGGCCAGTCTCCAGCTTGGCAGAAATGGAGATCGTGGACAGAATAGACGGCTTAGTACACCATTCCAAAGAAAGCCCGAGTAATCAGTGGTAATCTGAATGAAATAAGTGGCTTTTTCAATGCCCTTTTCCGAGTGTCGTGTAGGTGCTCACTTGAGGACGCCAAATCTGCTATCCTCTCATTGGCTGGACATAGAAGTCCGAGATTCTTCAAGATGTATCCACTCCACCATCTCCACCACCTACTGGAGGGCCCTTGGAGTCTGGGCAATGTTTGGCTCAGACCAACCCTAATCTGTACTTACCTCCGGAGTTGTTTTATGGTTTTCTTGTACTAAAAGAATCAATTTGTGCTACACCGATTTGGAGACGGCCGAGTCCCCAATGCGACTACATCTAGTTCCATCATAAGTCAAGCAGCTACTCGGTCATTGCGAAACTGGACATCCATTGCACTCCCTCACTAAGGAAAATGGCCCCGATTACTCCCACGCTTCCCGAGTCATTCTTCAGCTCTGTCCTAAATGCGAAGGACACGGCGACTAAAGTGCGATGGTACATGTGTGTTATCGTCAACCTCTCCTCTCTGAACTACGCCGATGTTATTCCTCAAGTGTACTCGCACCTGGAAGCAAACCTCCTCGCTGGATTATCGCATGATGATCAGTTCAAAGCGGTTCAACAGATTCAAGAGGGTCTAGTAAAGTCTCTTGGCATTGCTGGAGCTGCTAGAACTGGGAACGGCCTTCGCGTGTTTGCGAAATGTACTCCGGGGGGCCTGCTGGTCAAGGAGTCACTCAGGTTGCAGGAGACTGAGGCAACAGCCATCAGACGAGGCAAGAAATTCTTCAGCAGAGTCTATGACAAGAATCCACTATTCAAGCCCGAGGTCACCGCACGGGCTAGTCCGGATTATTGGTTCATAGTCAAAGGTACGTAAGGTACTCTGACCTTAATTTCTCGTGGTGGTGTCGGGAAGATTGGATATCTTGGAAGCTTTGTGCTGACAAGTGACAACAGACATCATATATGGCAGACTGTTTTCATTTGATGCTATCCTCGACGATCTGACATCGGCATATGCTATGGTGTCTGCACTTTACGGAATGAATTCCCCTGACCAACTGCGGAACCATATGATTGGCATGCAGCTGAACGGGGCAGACAAGCAAAGCCTGCAAGAACTTCAAGATTTGTTGCTGGGTTTGGGGGATATTCTAGGGGTCAAATTTAGATTCGATCGAGTACCGATCCCAGATGTGCCTAGCCAAGCCTGTTCATAGTTAAATGTACGCTGAAGGTGTTCCTACTAGTAAGATGCCTTGACGGTGAAGAGATGTGTCATCTTGGCGGTGAGTACTACCAAAACACGCGACATACATTCGCCACTTTACAGAAGAGGTCCAGCTACATTGGTTAGCAACTGCTAATGTGGACCCTTCCAGACCGAGCCGAGCCATCATACATTATATGGCCACTTGAATCGATAGATCTCAGATTAATCAGCGATTCTGGTCATGACTATGACGATGGTTCAATAAGATACAAATATCTAGTGATTTGATACAGAACTGGTAAGAGGCTTCTCGACATAGATACGTCTGTACTAAGCACAGCCATAGACAAGGCTCGTCTTAGATTTTATGACATGCTGCCTACAACATGTATCGCCAGGTGATAGCCTTGTCTCCCTTGAAGGCAAGCTCGTCCTCGGTGAAGCTAGCCCTCTCTCCGTTTCTGACAGCCTGTTGTCTCTTCCGATTTCTCAGGGTGTAACCCATGACTAACACGCCTGCAGCGAGGATGCCAGCGACTGCAAAGCCCATCGAGAGGCCATGTCCCATGATGTACCGCGGTGCATCTCGGGCGCGGTAGAAGTTGGAAGCCATGGCACCTCCCAGGTTGCCAATAGACATCTGGAGGGCCATACCCGTACTCCGCTTATACGTGCCAGATAAATTGTTTGAGAGCCAAGTGACGGCACTAGGAGAAGCCGGGTACATGCCGCAAGCCGCCACGATCAGCCCCGCGTAGACGACCTTGGAGTCCTTTGAGATCAGGCACCTGCAGAAGTGAATCAGTAGGGCGTCACATATATGACCAAGGTTTTGTACATACATAGCAAGACCAACCACAACGAGCATCATGCAACCTAAGAAGAACGGGCTGCGTAGACCAGCTCGGTCAGATGAGTAGGCGACGATCAGGGCGATGATGGAGGCAGCAACATAGATGGGGATCGTCATCAATTGGGCCGTGGAGCGTCCGTAGCCCATGTCGGCTATGATAGATGGAAGCGACAAGCTGATGCCGAAAATGGGACAGACGAACTTTGATTTGCAGTTAGCACATTTGGTTTCACCGGGTCAGGGGTGACATGAAGGGATAGAGACAATGCTATGTAGGTAATACTCACTCCCCAGTAGACAATGATCGAAGTCCAGACCTGCCAGTCAGTGAAAGCCTGACGGACATACGCCCACTTGAACTCCCCTGCCTCTTGAACTGTGGCTCCCACATTCTCGCCATCAGCATCCCGCATGCCGCCCTGGTGCTGGAGACGGAAGAGGACAAAGTTCTTCTCCTCCCCGTTCAGGAAGCCAGCTGTTTCTGGAAAGTCGTACAGAGCAAAGAATGCCGAGATAGCCACAGCGACAGTCGCGATGCCCTCCAGAATAAAAATCCATCGCCAGCCTTCCAGCCCCGCTGTACCGTCCAACTTCGCGATGCCAAATGCCAGAAGGCCACTAAACGCCCCCGCGATGGAGGCAGCAGAGAAAAAGAGTGCCTGGCGGATTTGCATCTCGTGACGGCAATACCACATTGTCAGATAGTACTAGGTCGGAACCTCTTTAGTATCTGCACAGCAAGGCGAAGAGATTTGAGTGTATGCACGACTCACTGTAACACCAGGGTAGAGGCCGGCTTCCGTCACTCCAAGGAAGATACGGCAAATGAGCAAGCCGTGGTAGTTCTTTACGAGTCCCATCAATGTCATAACTACTCCCCACGCAATCATGATAGTTGGTAGCCATCGGCTGGGCCGGAGCTTCTTGAGGACCAAGTTACTGGGGACTTCGAAAGCAGCGTAGGTAAAGAAGAACACAGTGAGGCACCAGTTGTATTGATCGCCTGACATGTGTAGATCATCAACGAGGCCTTCGACTTTGGCGTTTCCGATATTTCCACCTGCATTGCATTGCACGTCTTGTTAGTTCCAACTCGTCGCAACTGAAACTGAGAGTGGCTGAACACTAGCTGAAGGGTTTGACTCACGGTCTAGGTATGACAGCAAGTAAAGAAGAGTCAACATGGGGATGAGACGAAGATCCATCTTTCTCAAGATCTTCTTCTCGTCGAGGTGGGCGAATTCCTCGACCGAGATGGGCGCGTTGGTCGTGGCAACATCCGGGATCATCGTGCTCTCGTACTCTTTGGCTTCAGCCTTGTCGGCGTCTTGGACCGTTGTGGCCGTCTTTTGCTCAAGCGACATATCGGACAGTTGCGGTTGGATACAGGATGAGGGTTTGCGAGACTGGGGCCGAGTTCGATGCAGAAAGTCCGGAGACAGCTGAGTCGAGAGAAAGGCCAGCCTGATGGCTATTCTTGTATTCTGTCCACTTGAGTGCGTGAAACGAGAGGTGTGAGTGGCCAAGCCTATGGACCACGGCTGACAATACAAGCAAGCAACCTTCGCTGGGTGTCTTCGCTTCGCCGCCCTCGGTCCACAGAGGAACTCAAAGGCCGGAAATGAGGTTAGATTGTCCTTGGTGTACATTGTGGGGTCGTGGGGGTGAGTGCGGAGACTTTCGGGGATGTTCCCAAGGATTCAAACCTGCTCCATTCTGATAGACTCGCCTTGCTCCAACTCTTTGCACCCATTCACCCGGCCTCTGGAACTTCAATTACCAGGTAAAGGTAGCCCGGCGCCCTAGCAAGCAAAGGCTGGCCTTGTGGCGTCCGAATTACCCGGGATGATGGAGAAGATGCCCCAACCCAGCAACAGAACGCGGCGCATCCCCAACATCCGAGAGGCGAAGACCTGCAAGACCTGCGTGTCATGTCGTGTCAAGAAGGTCCGCTGCTGCGGCACACGCCCCAGGTGTACCGAGTGTGTCAATGATGATCTTGACTGCGCTTACCCTCAAGATGCGCGGAGCCAGCCCCGGCCGTCTCGGGCGCGGCTCCGGACCCTCGAAGCAACGGTGACCAACATGCTGGAATACATGAAGGCATCTGGCATCGCGGCCCCAGATTCCCGGCCTGAGCAATGGATCTCTGGCGCCCACCCTGTCGTCGGGCTCGGCGCGCCGTCATTTCGCAGTCCCCCAGCTTCGAGGCAAGGGCTCCTTGAGTTGGCTTCCGTTGCAGCTGGCACACACGACATGGACGCCCAGGCGGAGTCAACACCGGCGCCTCTGCTACAACCGAGCGATCAGAACGCACCAACATCTATTCCAGCCACTCTAGGGGAGCCCGGAGAGGAACACCGTCCTGTGGTTCATTTCAATGCTGCAAGCCCTCAAGTCAGCCCTTGCGACGATGACCTGACTGGTGGAAATTACTTCGATGGCTCAGGACTGAGTGTCGACGGATCGCCATCAAATCCAAACAGCTCAGAAGGCCGTGCTCGCCAAAACAGGGGTACCGAAGCGACAAGTACTGCCAGTCTCTCGCCAGGAGAGGCGCGGCTGGCCGCAATTCTTCGCGATGATGGGTGCATTTCCTCGGTACACGGCCTAACCAGCGTCCTCAATCATATGCCCAGGAGAGAACCAACCCAGAAACGCTCCAACGAACCGATACAAGAGCTTGTTTCTGCTGCTGTCAAGGCTCGTCTCATCAGCTACGCGGCATTACAGAGTCAGCGTGAAAGCTGGATCTACAACCAACCACGAATCAAGGTTGATTTTGATGAGTGTGATCCCGGTTTGGCCAAGCATCTTCTCGATCTTCATTTCAATCGCTTTCATTATGCCTACCTCATATCCTACCGCCCAGCCATTATTGATAGCTTGGCGAGCGGTGGAGGCCCGTGGGTCAACAACCTGCTTCTCAATGCGATCTTCTACTCCAGCTCCCTGTTCAGCGACAGGTCGTGTCTTCAGGCAGACCCCGATGATCCTCAGAGCATTGGAGCGCATTTCTATGATCGTTTTTGCCAGTTATTGGGCAAAGAACTGTCGAAACCGCCGAGTATTCCCACTGCTGCGGCCCTGCTTCTGACCAGTTCTTCTCTTGTGTCTCACGGACGATCGAGTGCTGGATGGAATCTTTCCGGGCTTGCCTACCGTATGGTGATCGACCTCGGCTGTCATCTTACTCTGGAATCAAGCTCTGGTACCGAATCGGGAGGACATTCTGAAAACACAACACATTTCAATGATGTTGAACAGGAGATGAGGAAGAGGCTCTACTGGGGCGCCATGGCAATCGATGCCACCCAGGCTTTGTTCCTCGGACGTCCTTGCATGTTAGCCCCGATAGAAGCCAGAGTACCGCTTTCATTTCTGGACACCTTCGAGGAGCTGGAGAAGTGGGAACCGTACATCGATCCCGAGACACCGTCTAGTCGTCCCCCAGCATATACGCCTCAGCCAGCGTATGGAGTATCCACCTTCATTGCTCTCTCACGTCTTTTCCAAATCGCTACGCGAATTATCCAGTTGTATGGAATCAATGCCATAAGATCTAGAAAAGACTACATCCAGCAAGAGTTGATGGAAAGCGATCAAGCACTCCAGCACTGGAGTGCGTCGCTGCCGAATCACCTTCGTTTCGATCCGGACGGCCCTTCAATACCTCCACCGCATCAGATTGTACTTCAGTAAGTCCCACACATCAATCTGATCCATCTGATCTCAACTGCTCTAACATGTCTTGTCCCAGTGCCGCATTCCATGCCCTGACTATCCTTCTCCATCGAGCATTCTTGGAGAATGGCCATCTTTGGCACCATTCCAACGACAGCATACGGCGGCGCAGCGAAGATACATGCACCCAGAGCGCGCTCAGCATCGGAAAATACGTGCGATGCTACCGCGATACCTTCACCTTGCGCGGCGCGCCATTTATGTTGTCCTATGCGGCGTACTCAGCAGTGGTCATCATCCTCGATCGAGAGCGGCACAGACGGGGTGACTACGTAAAGCTGATATCATTCTACTGGACCTGCTTGAGTGAATTGCAACAGGGGTGCAACTTTGGAATGAAGAAGCCATTGACTGTACTGAAGGATATGGTCCGCGAGTACGAGATCAGTGTCAAGGAGACAGGCACAGGCCGGCCTGATGACGACAGCCTTCCAGTAGAGCAGATTGGCCTCGATGAAAGTTTCTTCTCAGCGCTCCCTGTGGAACCGTCATACAATCATTCTACACTGTCTGAGCAGGCTGCCCTGCAGGTCAGCGACGGGTTCATGCCTGACGGCGGCGAGCTCAGCCACCCTCACGATCCGTACTTCACCTCCACACAAGGCACGATGGGGTACATTGATGGCCAGGAGAGCACTTTGTGGCATGACACGCTCTACGGCCTCTTTACCACGTCGTTACCGTTTGGGTAAGGCAAGTTTCAGATCAACAATGTCGAATTACACCTACATGCGCCATGGCGGAAGATCCTTCATGGATGATTGGTCTTTACCACCTTCCAGACGCGGCGGAGATTCGGCTTCGCAGCCCTCTTCCGCACTTCTATGGTCCAGCCCGTCAGACTGTCCTGCCACACTGGTCCCCCGAGCCCGTTCTCGGCGTCATAGTAGTTCCAGCCGTAATAAGTGGCAACGTCGACCTCGCCGTAGGTACGGTCGTGCCGGTAGCGTCGGCAGTTGTTCCAGCCTGGGACCAGACTCAACTTGGCGCTGTGCTCAGTGGTGTACCAATCGACATAGTCTTGCTCCCAGCCCGGGCCTGGGGTGCCACCGTTGCTGACAAGTGTCGAGCCGATAGCAGGAGGCTTGGGGAGAATATGGGGCTCCGACGAGAGTTCCTTGGCCTCGCTCGTGTCTCGCCCGTTGAGGAAGCCGCAGACCTCCCATGCGATTGACGCAAATTGTTCAGAGTGTGCCTTTACATCGTCATTGTAGAACTCGGGATCGTTCAGAACGGGGGTGATGTCGCTTAGGAAGTAGGTCGTGTTGTACTTGGGCTGCAAACCGTCTTGCTCCTCGAACATGTAGAATGCTTCGACGTTGGGCGCCGGTGCTGGGGGAGCCAAGCTGCTCTCGGGGACTTCATCACGACCTGGACGGGGCTGAGCAAAACGCATGATGATGCCAGGGACCGCCATATTGTGTAAATAGCGCGACGGCGAAGCTCAGCGGTGGATGAGCTAGTGTTCTGGGTCAAGGGGGAAGCACAACAACAAAGGTAACCCGGTGGATAATGACACCGCGTTGAACAGGAGTTTGAAGAACATTCAGAAAGCTTCAATCTGGTTTCTTTAAAGCAAGAACATGACAATTCTGCTAAGCAGGTATCAGTCATACATCTTAAAGATGCTGTGACGCACATCGGACATTGGCAGGTACACCTGGACAAAACGCGGACTTGTCCAGGACATGCAAAGCCGAAGACTGGAGAGGGGTTCCACCCATGCTACCCCATCTTCGGAACTTCACTGGGAGAACATTTGCGATACTGTCTTGCGGTATGCACTGATTTTCGGGCCGATACTCGCATGGGGCATGCCGTTTTCACCATCGTACAATATACCGATGCCAAAGAGTTAGTTTAGGACCGAGATAATATATTCAGGCAGCTTGGGTTCCGAGACATCGACTTCTCATGACAGTGAATCGATTTGGCCTTTCACACACCAAATATCCAAGATCTGAGGAGAGCAACAAGTCTTAGACCGGAAGGAAGATCAGAAGCTTTTGCAATGCCACGCATTCCTCCTTTTGACCAGCTGCCCCTGCGAGAGGGAGACCCTCAGTACTCGGCTTGGGGTCTATGGGGCGAAGAGCCAGAGAAAGCGGCTCTGGGCTCGCTCAACTATCTTACAGATGAAGTTGTTCGAGAGGCTATCAAAGAGGTTCAGACTGGTGAACGAGTCGGCTTAAAGTAAGTGATAACATCAAGCCGCTTTTGTGGTCGAGGTTTAGCAGCGCGACATCATATGCGACTACGTGATCCACTCCGCTGACAATTGCAGTCTTCCTCTAGATCTCATCAACCCCCCTTTCCTAGGGCGTGTTGGCTTCGAGCACAAGATGATCAACAAGAGCCCTCGTGTCATCAATGATGATATTGTGCGTACTCTATCGGCGAATATTGGCAGTAGTGATGGGGAAGCTAATAGAGATCGTCTTACGTCAAGATCACTTTCAATACACAGGGCAGCTCTCAATGGGACAGTCTTCGACATTTTGCCTTTCAAAAGGAGAAAAAGTTCTATAACGGGTAGATCAACCACTCGAAACCGAGATCTACCAATGTGTTTCGCTAATCTATTTGCGTGCTACCAGGGTCACACAGGAGCAGATCTATTCTGATCACCAGACGAACTACAATGACCTTCAACCCTGGACAGATCGCAACTTGGCAGGCCGAGGTGTTCTTATTGACTACGCCTCGTGGGCTGCGCGCCAAGGCATCTCAGTGGAGGCATTCTCCTCGCATCCTATTTCGATCAACGACATTGAGGCCATTGCAAAGGAGCAGGGTGTGACCTTCCGTCCCGGTGACGTCCTGTTCCTCAGGACAGGCTTTGTTGCCGCCTACAAGTCCGCTGATGAGAGCAGACGCAAGCTAGCCGCTGAGGGCAAATGGGTTGGGGTCAGCCAAAGCGTCGAGGCGGCGGCTTGGTTCTGGGGAAGGCAATTTGCAGCTTTGGCAGCAGACAACCCTGCTTTCGAGATGATCCGTGAGTTAACCGCGGCATTGGGATGAAATTCAACATTCATTAACGATATGAACAGCACCGGTAGACCATAGTTTCTGGCTTCACCCGATCTTCCTGTCGGGTTGGGGAACACCTATTGGAGAACTGTTTGACTTAGAGAGCCTGGCAAAGTTATGTGAGAAGAACAAGAGATGGACCTTTTTCTTCACATCATCTCCTTTGAACTACACTGGCGCGGTCGCGTCGCCGCCCAATGCTACGGCCATTATGTAGAGAAGCAATGAAACGTATTCTTGTCTGGACCATGCACATAGATCTAAGGACAGGCCAACACCGTATAATCATATTACCATGCTATCGAGGTGCGAACATCAAAGTCAAGTTTCGACTTCAGTGAGGTACTTGCCCGATATTTCCTTTGTTGAACGGCGTCGTTCCAGTGAACCGGCGCTGGCTTGTACCCCGCAGTCAAGACATCCCCCCGGGACACATGAGAGGCATTTGCGTTTCCGTTACAGAGTGGCCAATGTGGATATGTTTCAGGGAAAGACATCCTTGGTATGGGGCTGCCAGCCCAAGGGCGGCCCGGCCGGTCATTGTCCTGAACTTGCGTTGTGGGGCAAGTGGGCGTCTGAATAGTTGACGGAAGTTCATCAGAAGCTACCTCAATCTTAACAACCAATATCCTTGTCACATCCTTGCCCTGGAACACGGAAGGGCTATCCCACTACCTAAATCCGATGGGCTTGATGGGTAGACAAGTACTTCTGTTAGCAGTCCGTCAACTAATCTGACCCTCACTTGTGGGGTTCAGCTGGACATTGATTTCCGCCACCGATCCAGCGATCCAACCCACCACCAGCCCCATGATGACTCGAATCACTTACAATGGGTCAATTTCTACCCCGCGACATGGACACTGGGATGTTGCAATGGTCTGATGAACATCCGATTCACCAGACCGATATAGGAGAGGCGAGACAAAGGTGTCCATATAGGTTGAGGGGTCTCGACGGAAACCCAGAAACACTCTTCATGAGGCATTCAATCGAGTAAAATTATACTGTACCACCCGTGAGAGAGAAATGGCTTCGATCAAGGCTGTCGACGAGCATGCTGGCCAAAATGGCCGCGCGAATGGCCACCCAGGCAACTACTGCATCACAGAGACCAATCTTGGTGAACCTCGCGATTTGAGGGTCATCACGATCGGTGCCGGGGCTGCTGGTCTGAATCTGGCTTATCAGATTAACAGGCACATGCAACACGTCACCCATATTATCTATGAGAAGAACCCAGAAGTCGGCGGTACCTGGTACGAGAACAAATATCCTGGCTGTGCCTGCGACATCCCGTCGCACAACTACCAGTTCACCTGGGAACCGAATCCAGAATGGAACCACTTGTATGTCACTGTCCATATTGATCACCATCTGTATGTTGTGCTCACTGAAAAGCTGTAGTTATTCGCCGGCTCCTGAGATCCAGGAGTATTTCCGGTCGCTGGCCAAGAAACACGAGCTGTACCGTTTCATCAAACTCAACCACAGAGTCAGCAGCGCCGTTTGGAACGAAGATGAAGCGATATGGGATTTGAAGATCGAAAACATCAGTGACGGTACTGTTGTTGAAGATTGGTGTCACTTCATGATCAGCGGCTCTGGAATTCTCAAGTCCGTCAAGCCCTCAAACCTCGTGCTCTACACCAGTATTCACAGTTCTATACTGACCTTGGTGTCTTTTGTAGCAATTGGAAATGGCCAAACATCCCAGGCCTACAGACCTTCAAGGGCCCGCTTCTTCATAGTGCTGCGTGGGACGCAACGGTAGACTGGCGGAACAAGACCGTAGCTGTGCTCGGTTGCGGCTCTTCGGGAGTCCAAATCGTACCTACCCTTCAACCTGGTATGTTCTTGGTCTCATCTTACAGAGTTTCATGTCAATTACTAATTCCTCAATAGATGTAAAAGAAATCGTAACCTTCTTTCGCACGCCGACCTGGATTACTGCCGGCTTTGCACAGAGCAAGGCGGGTCCTGGCGGTTCTAATTTTGAGTGTAGGTCTCCTCACCATAGCTCTATCCTCGCGTGTACTAATGAGATCCAGTCTCCGAGCATCAGAAGGAGATATTCAGGAACGATCCGACAAAGTACCTTGAGTACCGAAAGGATGTGGAATCCGAGCTCAACAGTCGCTTCAAATTTGTAAGATTTCCCATCGCGATATGTGCACCCGTAGCATCGCTAATAAAGGCATCCAGATCATCAAGGACAGCCCTGAGCAGGAAGAGGCCGTCAGGTTTTCCATTAATGAGATGACGGAGAAGCTAGGACGAGACTCTCCTCTGCTGAAACATATCCTCCCCGACTTCGCTGTTGGATGCAGGAGGCCTACACCTGGAAATGGGTACCTCGAAGCACTCACCAAGCCGAATGTGCGGGTAGTGACAGATCACATTGTCGAGATTGTTCCGGAAGGTATTAAGACTGCAACGGGAGAGATTATCAAGGTTGACATCTTTGTCTGTGCCACGGGCTTTGATATCTCGTTCTGCCCCAGGTATCCGGTTGTCGGCCAGAAAGGCATTCAGCTCGGCGATCAATGGAAGGTAAAGCCAGAGGCATACATGTCACTGGCAGCACCAAACTTCCCCAACCACTTCAGTATGTTCTCGGGAGTCCATTTGTCCTTTGGAACCAGTGATGTACTAACATGATGTCATCAGTGTTCCTCGGACCAAACGCGCCCATCGGTCATGGGTCTGTGTTGCCCATCTTGGAGCACGCGGCCAAATACATGATCCGAATGCTCCACAAATGCCAGACGGAAGGCATCAAGTCAGTGTCCGTGAAGAAAGAGGCTGTTGCGGATTACAACGAACATCTGGCAGAGTTTATGAAGCGCACGGCATGGAGCACGCACTGCCGCTCGTGGTTCAAGAACGGGACAGTTGACGGTCCCATCGTCGCTGTCCACCCGGGCAGCCGAGTTCACTGGTTCCATACCCTTGAATCACCGCGCTTTGAGGATTACGACTGGGAGGCTCGTAGCAGAAACCGTTTCGGATACTTGGGAAATGGATTCTCTGTCAAGGAGCAGGACGGTCGGGACACCACATACTACTTTGACAACCCAGACGAAGGATACGAATTTGTAAAATATTAAAGGTGGCTAGTGAGACAAGCGTGGTGAATGAGCAACTGCTTGGAGAGTACGTAGTTCTCTAATTGGCATGTGTCCTATCCTGAGTTCTCGTCTACACAATCTTGAAGCATTCACAGTCCATGCTGGAAGAGACGACTTACCAACTCTCATGTGGGTAGCCTCTGTACCCCATACCCCTTGGAGGGTGAGCGTTCTTGGAATGGACAGCACTGGATTTGCTCCCCTGCACCCCCGCACGGACATCGATGTCCGCCTCGTAACAAGCCGACCTACTGTTAGGTGTCTGTGCGGTATTGGAGTGACGGACAGTGTCTCTGTCCTGCTCGCCCACGGGTGCTAATCTAGCTGTGGTGAATCACGTCGCTTCGGCTAACTACCAGTTTCTCTACGTTCATCATTCAAACTGAACCGTCGCTTGAAAGGACTTATCATGGCACCGATAGAAAGCTCTTCCAGTGCCAATAACTCGCCATCCTACTATGCCCGTGCGAAGCCGAAGCCGAAGCGCAGGGCTGTCGTGGCATGTACGGCATGCAATGTTCGCCGTGTCCGCTGCGATGTAACACAATCGCATCCCTGCTGGCATTGCCGCACCAGAGGAACACCTTGCGAGATAGCAGAGTTGAGGCAAGTAAGTGATCATCCATTTTCCTCCCATGGTGAAACCTATGACTAAATATCACGGCAATGCAGGTACGCCCGGTCTCAGGGGCTCAAGTCCAAATCGGAAACCCCGACCTCGCAAGATGTAACAACATCTCCCACAGCCTCAAAGCTTCATTTCGAGGATGAAGACATACCACCAGGTCGACAGTGCCAGGGTCAAGACCCCACAGGTACTGTGGAAGCCGGTCCATATTGTAGTCCAGTAGCAACACCGGAGCAGAGTCATGCGCTCCTCCCAGTTGAAATAAAGGACGATGAAGAGGCGATGCTATACGCCCGTATGGCTGACCAAGAGCCTGGGGTACCCTCCCATAGCTCTGTAGCCAGGTCCAATGCCCTGTACCTGGGCGAGGCTTTTACTCTGGCTTTCGTGGTGAAGACAGTCTGCAGTCCGTCAAGCGTCACTGACGAGCCCACCAAAGTACACTTTCCGATTCCTTCCTCGACCACAAATCGCAGCCAGTTACACAACAGGCAAGCCTCTCTCGATACTGATGTGCTGGCATTCCTCCAGGCGCGCGGCAGGCCCTGACGATCCCGCCGCAGCGTACCTGCGATGCATAGTGTCAGCATTCTTTCGCTCCGTTCATCCTGGGTTCCCGGTACTAGACCGTAGTGCCTTTGAGCTGCGTTATCATCAGGGCACTGCGTCTCTGTTCCTGCTTCAGACCGTTTTCTTTCTTAGCGCTACTGTTTGCGACGACAATATCTTCGAAGGATCGCAAATCGGTAACCGAGCTCAAGCGAGGAGGGCTTTCTACAATCGGGCAAAGCTTCTTTACGATGCTGATTACGAAACGGACAACACCCTCCTGACCGCCTGTCTCTTCTTACTCGGGTTCTGGTGGCAGCGACCTCAGGAACAAAAGGATAGCTGGCACTGGCTAGGGTGTGCCATTAGCCTGGCCCAAACGATGGGAATGCATCGATCAACTGAACAGTCATGTCTGAGTCCCAGAACACGATCCTTGTGGAAGCGTATCTGGTGGTCCCTGTATATACGGGATCGCCACGTGTCGGCTGCTCTCGGTCGGCCCTATCGCATCCGCGATCAGGACTGCAATCCCGAGCCACTCGGCGAAGCAGACTTCGAATTTGATAGCCACACCACAACCGACATCATTGCCAAACAGGGGGCATACCACATCGCTTATACCCAGAATGTGTCATCCTTAACCATCCTCCTCGGCCGCATCCTCACCCTGCGATTCTCGCCTATCGAACATTGCGCCCCTGCTGACATTGAGGATGTCGGGGCAAGACTGCGAGATTGGGAACAGAATCTACCGGGGGTAGTATTGCAACGATCCATGAGCGGCAAGCTCGGCGCTTCATTCTGGACAGCAATGTTGTACGCAAGCTTTCACAACTGCCAGATCCTCTTGTATCGGCCGACTCGAGAGCAGGGCATAGAGGGTGGCCTGAACGAGGTTGCAATACGAGCAGCCGACTCCATCACTCGCATAGCTGAAGACGTATTGACCGCTAATACATTAAGAAAGTGTCAGCTGCACATGATCCCGGCATTGTTTGCGGCTCTGTCGATTCATGCTGTTGTGATTCAGCGTGAGGAGACAGTCCATCGGTTGCTGGCAGAGAATCGCTCCCGGCAATGCATGCTGGCTTTGAGGGAATTGTCCAAGTCCTGGCCTGTGGGAGGCTGGATATTGGGCCTTTTATGAGCCTCATGGGGAGGCTCACTGGCCGGCAGACTGGGCTTGAGCGGTCCGCGCAGCACGGCAGGCCAACGGCTACCACAGCTTCGACAAAGTCTTTCATGCCGGCCACTTTCGAGCTCAACTCTGCAGCCCCGTCAACAATCCCAGACATAGAAGGAGTCCCACAGTCTCCACATTCCTCGTCTATAGATGCCAGCATGGTGGAAATCTAAGCGCCAATACTTGAGCAGGGTCTGTTCGACTTTGATTGGATGCTCCAACAGTCGCTGGACGATATCTCGGTCCCAGACTTCTTTACTGACACGGATGCACTTGGCGTAAGTGAATTAATGTAGTCTAATGCAACTTGCGCACTATTCATGGCATAACTTGATGCTCCAAAGTGCATAATAATATCTCTGTAAGAGATTTCCATGCAAAAGTGTAAGTCCCATCTATCTACGACTATTGAGCGATTCATAGATTGGTCGTGCCCTCAATGTTCAGTACCTCGAGTCGACGAATGTGGCGACGTCTCTCAACGCCGATCCAGCATTCTCATGCATTTCCGGGTCGAACATGATGAATCCGTGAGGACTGCCGGGAAACAACTTGAGACATGCTTCTCCCCCGGCAAGGACCCATCTGGTGGTCATAAAGGCAGAGTCTTCCAAGAGGCAATCTTCCGTGCCGCAGGTAGTAAGCATCGGAGGTAGCGGAAGAGCTTTTAAGTCTGCGTAAAATGGAGAGATACTCGGAGAGACAAAGTCCTCAGCTGTCCCATCGGGTAGGTATGCACCCCGAAACTTGGTTAAAGACTCTTTGTCAAGTATTAGCACTGGATCCTTTTGAAAGTGCATGGTACCCGGTTGCCAATTCAGCGCGTACACGCCGTAATGGAGCAACAAACCCTTCAGCCGGAAGTTCGCGTATGATTCGACGGGAGATTGGAGTAGTGATAGAGCAGTCAACATGGCCAGATTGGCGCCGGCACTCTCTCCCCCAACGAAAGCGAGCTCGGTGCCGTATCTTTCCGGACCGTGGTTGATAAGCCACTGTGCGACATCCAAACAGTCGTCTGGACCTGCCGGGTACGGGTGCTCGGGTGCCAGTCTGTACCCGACTGAGCAGCATATGAGCTGACACGTATTGGCGATGGTCTCAAGGTATGAGTCCGAGGATTCTTCATCATTCAGGACCCAGCCCCCACCATGGATATGGAGGAAGATCCCTCTAGGCTGGGTACTCGTATCCTTGGGCCGGAGGACTCGACACTGGATCGATCGATCCGCGTCTCGAGATGGAACACTAATGGTGCTGGCCGAAGGCACAAGGGCAGCACCTGGCAGAGGCGTGCAGCCTGCTTTGCGCAACCAGCGATACTCGGCTGCGCCAATCTATGACAATAGGTTGTCAGCTCGGGAACTCGCTGCGTGCTTGTCCGGCATGGGAATGAATGGTGCCAATTACATGATACCATTTGGGACACTTTGCTTCCAGTTGTTGTAGCTTTGAATTGAAATCTCGCGTTTTATTGCTCATGGACGAAGGGGAAATCTTGAGCACATCAAGCTGCAGGTCACTCTTCAGAACTGCCGTGCTGGTGCCTTGATTCGCGTCCTCCCCGCAGTTCGAGTGTGTTATGTCGGCGACAACATGCATTGTTCTGATTATCTCTGATAAATGACTGGAATTTTCTGCTTTCTTGAGTCAGAGTGGCCCAGAGTGAAGACACAAAAGAGGTCCGATGAGCAGTGCATTCACAGAAAGCCCGGTTCGCTGAAAACAGTTCAGATATGGGCTCGGTTTTCTGCTCGGTCAAGACATGCCAAGCCGACTATCATTGTGGGGCTGGGTTGGAGAAACAATTCCGCAGCGAGATACGATGGCTTGAGTGCTGCCAGTTACGTGTTTTCGTCGTCTAAGCTATGCTACTTCTCACTGGAGTACGTGTAGAACCCACTTCCCGACTTGACCCCAAGTTTCTTGTCAGCAATCATCCTTTTGAGCAGCTCTCTCGGTTCCTTTGGGATACCAGGTCGGGTTTCAGCATAGTGCTCCTCAATGTCCAAGACAACATCCAAGCCCACCACATCCATCTGTTCACAGGGCCCTTTGGGCGTTTTCAGTACGTCTTTGAAAATGGCATCTATCTCTTCAGGGGTAGCAATGCCCTCTGACACTGCTAGGAGCGTCTCGCGCTTTATCGCCGCCCAAATCCTGAATGCAGTTAGAGATCAGACGAAGCAGTACCATTCAAGATACTATTGCACACCTGTTGTATATATAGCCCGTAGAGGGCTTGCGGACAATAAAAGGCGAGAATCCGTGACTGCGAGCTTCCTCCGCGACCTGAGACAGCACTCCGGGTTTTGTGCTTGCAGAGGCCATAATCTCAAGTGCTGATAATAGGTTACCACCGGGCCTCAGCCTTCCAGACATGATTACGATTCAACTTACCCGAGGTCTCGGGAGGCCAATCTGTGAGCTTTTAGCATATGTAATGTTTGCACTGCGATCGTTGTCGACCTACATGAGTGCAAGCTTATGAAATCCTTGTCGCCTTTGAGAGTCACATCTTGGATAATCTCATCAATGGTATAGCTACTTGAATTGGAGGCTATGATGATTCCAGCAGAGGCCAACTTGTCAAGATCTTGGATGATACTTCGTTTGAGTTTCAGATTCTCAGGCAGACACTGAGTTCGCCATGATCAGCCAACGCATCAACCAACAGGAATATTATTCGAAAGCAGGAATGGTACATACCTCGACAAGAAGCCATGAATTTCCCATAGCCTCAGTCAAGAGCTCTGGCTTGTCCACAGTCACCTTGCCCCATGTGTCAGACGTGATGGACGTGCTCTGCCAGCTATCTCGCATCTTCTGGATTTCAATGCCAGCTGATTCACACTGCCGCTCGTCCTTGTCGATCAAGTATACTGGTCGACCCTTCCGTGTCCACTGATCAGGGTGTTAGAGTGGCCGTGTATTCTATCAATCCGGTACTGGGTATCTTACCATGAACGCAAGGCGTTTCCCCTGGGTCCCAGCCCCTAGAATGGTCACGGCAGATCGAGCCCGATTCATCTTGCTCTCACTGATTGATGCGCCTTGTGATATCGCAAGTACGTCACCTAAGATCCGTTGGTGTTGGTTTTCAAGATCTATGTGTTTTGATGCAAGATGCTTGACTGGAAATGATCTACGGTGAGTGCACGGGATGCTGGACGCTTGGTTCTGGTGTCTACATGATTGCACTGGCGCCACCATGACGTAACCGACGACTTAACCGACAAAATCAGCTAGCTTCTCAGCCCCTAATGATCAAAGTGAAGGGCATAACCGATGGTAAACAAGATCGGCGGAGATGCCTCGGCACAGCGGCGAAACAGCATATCCGTTCCAATTAATTTCAGCACTCCTCATTTCCACTCTACATCCCACAAATTACGCCAGTGATGGACAATCGCATGGACGTGGAGTGCGAACATTGTCATCCGCTGAGGTGGGCTCGGACACTGATGTCCGGTGAGTGGGTTAGCCAACACAAGTAATTAGTTCTAGACTACCGTGACCAACACCACAAGTGATGGTCATATTAGTTGACAGACTGCTAACAGAAGTACTTGACTATCCATCAAGCCTGTCCGATTTAGGTAGTGGGATAGCCCTTCCGAGTTCCAGGGCAAGGATGTGACAAGGATATTGATTGTTAGGAATGAGGTAGCTCCTGATGAACTTGTGTCGACTATTCAGACGCCCACTTGCACGATTGGGTCTACATCAGGCATCTACTAGCACTGACCCGTCTTGTGCAGGATATTAGGGAGAATGTTGAGGGGTCAGATGGAATGGTCGGCCCATTGACACTTGCCAGTTGAGTCTCGTGACGTCTCAATCTTAGCCATGCCTCTTCCAATAGCCATATCGGAGTTGATGCTGGTGTTGACACCTGGCATAGGGAACAACTTTGGGATGTTAATATGAAAGGCGAAGCTTGGTTCGAATCGCTTTCACCAATTTATGTTGACTACATACACACTATGAATGCAACCTACTTGTCTAGACTGACTGGCTACCAACCAGCATACTTTGCAAGGCTTCCTCAGTATCATACTTGGCAAGTAGCTTCGTCTTCAAGGCCTCAACTTCATCCTTCTTCTCCGCCCTAACACCATCCAAGACTTCCTTTGTAGGACCAATAAGATTTGCATCACTCAGCCCCATAATGACAGCCATTAATGTGAGGCTGTCGCCCATGCTTGCGAGCTCTCCATCCACAGCCAAGCCGTTCACAATCTTCAACAGCCTCTCGAAATCAGCGTCACCAGGCGTCAAGGTGACCCGCAGTACAGAGTTGCCATTCCCACCAACCTTGTATTTGTGGAACCGCCCGGGTTCGACAACAACCGGCTTACCGACCTCGAGGTCCTGGGCTGATGATTCCAAGAGGTCGAGATCAGGTTCAGAGCTGCTGTAGACAGCAATTGACCCGCTGATCAGATTAAAGGTCTCTGAGAAACGGTTGTGAAAATGCGGAGGCACTGTCGTGCCTGGTGTCATGGATTCGATGAAGATTGTGCGGGCGCCGCCATTGAGGGTGGTAGACTCCTCGAGCTGGAATTGTCGCTTGTCCCAACGTCGTTCAGCTGACATGATTGTATCGTTCAAGTTAGAGACAGCCTATGGATCAAGGTTTTGGTTTATTGAGAGGAACAAGGAAGGAGACCAACGGGTGTATTTATCCTCAGCGGTCTGCACACATCATTCCTTGGAATTTAGTGCTGACCATTCTCCACTTTGAAGGATCACCTTTGTGCAGATCCCCCACAGCCAGCAGCTTATCAACACAGGGGCAGACCTGTTATCCCTCCGTTTGAAGTTTCTCAAACCTCTAGTACGAGCTTGGATAAGGGCGCCAAATGGTAATTATTGCATCCATCCAAAGCTGGGTGCTCGAATAAAAGTCTTGATCATTGATATTGCGGGACAGGAGCCACTGATCGTGATGTAGTTGCATGTATCCAGCCGGCAGTGAGGCCAATGAAAGCTTGTTTGCCGGATGACTCCTCTTTTTGTCCCGTCCGAAATGCGTGAAGCTTAACACCCCGCACTCGCTCCTGGGTTGAATACGCAAGGAAGAGTAGGTTCAAACGAGCCACGGAGAGATACATCGTAGACTCACACCCCTTCAACTAACTCAATCACCATATATAATTGATGAAGGGACCTACAGTTAAAGATTAAAGCAATACTAGGCCAAACTGTGTCAAAGCCTTGTTCTCTTTAATAAGGGGTTCAGCTTCGTCGCACGACCTACCAAGATCACTTCGCATCTGAATATCACGGACCGAAATGAAAAGCCTACCGCCAAATATTGTGCTCACCGAGGCCAGCGCGGCTGATCTACCAGCTATTGCTGAAACCGCACGAGTGGCCTTCCTCAGTGATACACACACCCAACTCAAAGACCTCGTTAACGGTGGCAGCTGGTTCACCTCCTCTGACGCCCAACAATGGCTGCAGAGCCTACTTGACAACCCGCAAATCGACATCATTGTGGCCAGGAACCAGGAGATTCCACCTGACCGATCCCCAACAGAGGTCTACCCCGCGCCCATTGCCGGATTCAGCATTTGGGGGAAGCGCAACTACGACGATACCACGAACAGCGCGCCCGCCGCGCCGCCGGGGCCCCGGCCCCCTGCACCAATGCACCCTTCGCTTCCAGTGCACCGGCCTCTGACCGTGCGGGACCTCGAGTTCATCACGAACCAGTCTATGGCCGACTGGCAGGGTTACTTCTGCCCTCCCAGCGTTAGGTGCAGGTTCGTCGTGAGCTGCTCCGTCAGGCCCGAATACCAAGGGCGAGGCATTGGTGGTGCGCTACTTCGATGGGGCATAGACAAGTGCGACGACGAGGGCGTCTACTGTTGGGTGCAGAGCAGCATGGGTGCCTTGCGGGCGTATGAGGCCGTCGGGTTTACGGAGGTTGGTCGGCTCGAGTTGAATCTGGATGATTTCTCCGAGGGACACTCGAGACACGACGGCAAAGGCTGGGGGATATATGTTTGGCCATATATGCGCAGAGAGCCCACGATTCTACGAAGCGGTGACGGGGATGCCTGAGAAGCTGCTGGATTCCTGAAGTCTTGTGGAGCCGGCCGGACATTGTATCCATGGGGAAATATACGTCTATACCATGGATATGTTGAACGAAGCCCAGTCGTCTTGTTTATAAAGCAGCCCTATCAGGACACTACCTAGGATCTTTTAGTGTTGGAAGCGGAAGTCCAGTCTCTTGTTGCCCTCATCCTTAGTTGTGGCCAGGTACTCCAGCTGCTGCTCCTCCGACATCGCGTTCCACTTCTTGTCCCTGGACTTGTTGCGCCACACGTAATAGACCTTCACCAAGAGATAGATGCCGATGTTGCCAAATAGAACGCCTAGCAAGTTCTTGTTTCCACGCTTATACTTTGGGGCGTCATCTGGAGACCCAGACTCGTCAGGGATCCGAGACAACAACCAGGATTTTGCTTATATCTGGGTTTGGCTCACCAGCACGATACATGTTTGAGGCTATGATTCCGCCTGCCTGCACAAACATATTGTAACAGGCTGCTGAGACTGTGCGAAGCCGTACACCGTTTGAGTTGCGTGAGTTCCAAGCAACCTGAATAGGATGGGCTTTGTTTGAAGACAGGCCTTAGTATGTTTCTGGAGGGCTCATGACAATTGCGCAGACGTACCATTTGGGAAACTCAGGAGAAGCGTCACCACAGTCCAGAGAACCCACCGATTGACGCCAGAGTAGTCGAACACATTAAGATAGATCAAGAAAGGGAGAACCCAGATCTGACCAAGCAGGGCCGTAAGGGTCAATTCCTTGATCGCCTCGGCCAAGTATACCAGTCCAAGCATAGTAATCACTATTGATATATACATTAGTCTCCCGTCCCCTTCGCAGATGGG
Source organism: Thyridium curvatum (assembly GCF_004353045.1). Lineage (NCBI taxonomy): Eukaryota > Fungi > Ascomycota > Sordariomycetes > Thyridiales > Thyridiaceae > Thyridium > Thyridium curvatum. The sequence goes on along the minus strand of NW_022156803.1, from coordinate 153,872 downwards.
TACACATATGGAGTCCTTACTGTGCATCACGGTGTATGGAATCGTCAGAAGATTTGTTTGAAAGGTATCGAACCCCAGGTCGCGCAATGAGAGCGTTAGATATTGTTGGACTGGTGTCATCGGGATCTGGAACATCAATCCAAGGATGTACAATGGCCAGAGGTCGAAGTCCTTGAGGCTCTGCCACAGAAGCTTCGGCGTGATTGGTTCGCGGTTGTGCATGCTGCTTTTGTTTGGGTCCTCTCGTAGAACCCTGTTGACAATGATCTTTTGTTCTCTGTTGGAGTGGATTTAGCACTTTGACTCTGGCATCTGAATCACAGCCCTGAGAACGTACCTTTCACTGAACCATCCGTTCTTACCCCTAAACCGGCTAGCTGTCTGGCAAGGTCCAGGAGGCATGAGAACGGACGCCACCAGACCGATGACAAGAGTAAGTAGTCCCTGCCCGCTAATTTCAATATTCATCCGTCTTCGAAGGTTTTTGTCAACCACAAACCTCGAGCAGAAATAGCCAACGCCACCCGGCGTAGCCGCCAACGCCCCTCATGTGCAGAAGGCCATAGGCAAGAATCGCGGAAAGAATATCGGCTATGCTCATAGCGGTCCAGAAGTAGCCGAGCCGGACAGTCAGCTCGTGGTGTTTGTAGAAGTATGAAAGGTAAAGGATGATCTACCGCACGGCTGCTTGTTAGTACAACCCATTGAAACATGCTCGCCCTTTCACCTTCAGATCAAGAACACAACTTACATCAGGTATGAAACCACCCTGAAGAATGGCCAAGAGCGCTCTGCAGACGAGGAAGGACTTTTTCCCGGATAGCCAAAATTGAGCCGCAGCCACAACACTCCACAGAACCATTTGCAGGGGAATCCATCGATCTGGGCCCATCCATTTGGACACTAGTTGAGAGGGCAGTTCGGCGCAGAGGAAGGCTAGTTTGAAGACAGTGTTTCCGAGGTTATAATCTGATACGGCATAGTGTCAGCGCAATCTCAAGTCTTTCCCCTGAGACGTTCAGCATTACCATCTCGGGTCAAGCGGGTGTCATGCAGGAAATTATCTGACAACGCTTGACCAAGATTCGCACGATCCAATTCCAGCGCCATGAACATGATGCATGTAAAGACCATGATTTTGATGTCGATCTTCCGGACGACTCTCGCCTCCTCTTTCCATGTCCATCGTTCTTTAGGATCGAATCGGTGATAATTTTCCCTGAAATAGGTTCGATTAGAAACGCTCTTTCTCATGAGATGGGTCAAACTCGGTGTAGTCATATAATTACCAGTCCTTGCGAGGGTGATACTGTTCGGCCGTTGCCGGATCATCGAACACGCTCGGCTACAGGTCGCAAAGGCAAAAGAACTGTGAGCACTCCATGATCTGCGATTGAACTTGATGCATGTGGTTAGATCGTACCTGAGTGGCAATCGCATCTAGGTCTATGCCCTTTCTTCTTTGCCAAAAGAATCTCCGCTTCACTTCCGGAGCACCCAGAGTCGGAGTTGTCACGGTCAGACTTGAGGTTGACGAGGACCCTTTGTCATATGGTTTCTTGGAAATGATGACGGTAGCCATGATTCTTTCGGTGACTCAGTAATTCCAGGTTCTCGGTGCTATACTGAGTAGAAGGCAGCATCTACGAAAGGATATGTAGTCGTGTTTCTGTCTGTACGATCTTTCGATTTGTTGCGGGACACTGAGACCTTTTGTACTCGACATGGATATGCAAAGCTCACAGTGACCAACATGCCGGGCAGCAGGACAAGAAAAAGTCGCCAAGACAGAGCGTGGAGCTGAGGAACCACTCTGAAGCAAACAGTCCTTCTTCTCAAGTGTTCCGACAATGGGGGGAGCTATGATCCAGACCGTCCCCGGGGCTGTATTGATAGAGGGGACCTAGGCTTGAAAAGGAAGTAAAATGTTGACGACAGCAAGCCCGTTGTAGCACCATCCAACACAGATTGCCATAATGTGCTGCGAGGGGCGGACAACACCAGCAACGAATAGATTGCGTCTTTGGCGATCTGTCAACCGCCAAGGCGACCCTGCCATTGGAACACCACCGCCATGTGGACATGTCATACCCAACACATGCAGCAAATGGGTCCGAGGCCTATGACGTGATGAGGAGATAATATCTCGCTCCCATAATATGACCTCCAGAATCCCTGGAGAGGAGTGGGATATCAAGAAGGTGTGATTGCCGGTCCTTGGCATCGCATGCTAGGAGTGCGATACGTCCGGCATGTAGAAAAGACCGAGGAGCGGAGGAGATAACGGCCCTGAGCCAAATCCTCTACATGAAGTTTCTATAACTTCTTCTTCTTGTACGTGCTATGATATGCAAAAACGATACTACAGCATCCAGGCAAAGTGTAACCGTTGGTACATTCGAGATGAAAGGCTGGCACATGGCCACTGCGTAGTCTAACTACAGTGGAGAAGCACTCAGAAATCGAGTGGTCCACACGACGGCCGGGTTGGTCTTGAACGGCCGGAACCACTTAGTGGACTTGAGATGCGACTGAATTCCGGGGAAATCATCCAATCACGCCTGTTGTATTAGTCGCAAGCGATATGAAGATAGACCTAAGCGTCGTGTTCCATTCAAACCCGGCATTCTCACTGGATGCAACTGTTCAATAACAGGGGTTGCATCACGTCAGTTCGAGGTTTTGATTTTGAAGCTGGCCGGGAGCGCTATGCAGTGGGATTGCGTGACTGGTTCGTGACTTCGGCCGAAGGTGACGCGATCCACCTCCACCTCCGTCCCCCACCCGGGGCCGAGGCGGCACGATAAGGGAATGCGCCCTCATTCGGCGTAGCAAATCGTTACAGTCAAATGATGAGTTTCTCCGGAGAGTGCTGCTGTCTCGCGGAATTGGCTTGTCTCTGCTTTAGAGTCTATGCTAGTTCGTCTCTGGAGCTAATGAGGATTCGCAACCACATTCCTTGACAATGACACCCACTCATACAGATATTGTGCGATATAAGCGTGGATTTCATCCTTCTTCATAGCTGATTCATAACGCAAACACATTACACGACTCAAGCCCCTCCCCCACAGCTAACATGAGTACCTCTGAACGCTATCTCATTTCTATCCAGACAGTCCCAATTAGCAATGCTTTGAGGGATTGCGGGTGCTTTGGTATGACGGTCATATCCTGGGTCGAGTGAAGTCCTGAACTCCGCGTCAAGCGCACCGAGGCATCCAACCCCCATGCTTTGGTTGACAGACGCAGGAGAATGCAGGTATGGCGAGATATTGTAACATCATGATGCTCACCCTCCATCGGGGAGTTCTAAGCAACAGTCAAGAGTCTAGAATCGGGGAGATAGCTCCCACCCATGAAGATGCTCATCTTATATAGATCCTTAAATATCAACCTCACAGTATCTTGGCTGGATCATCATCACCAGTGCATTCATTCTCGGATGTCTACAAGCATCTTTAGTAAAGAGGAAGAAAATCAGGAATAGTCGTCACTCCAAGACTACTCAAGCCTTTCCCACCAGTCACAACATGTCGCCCTCCGCCCTGGACGAAACGCCTATCAGCATCAACTCGAAGCCGAACAAGACAACGCCACTGCAGTTGTCCGGGTCCCTTGACTCGTACGAGTCTTTCGATGTGACCCCCATCATCGGCAGAGAATTCCCTACCGCCAACCTGGTCGACTGGCTCAACGCCCCCAATGCGGACGAACTCATTCGCGATCTGGCCATCACGAGTACGTCCCTCTCTGTCCTCTGCTTCCTCATGTGTCCGCCTACGGCGCCCGCACACAAGCAAAGCCCTTTCGCCATTGAAATTCTTCTTCACCTGCCCTAACCACCTACAAAGTACCTCAAAAGCTGACAAGTCTTGCCCTTCCCTTACAGTCTCCCAGCGTGGGGTAGTCTTCTTCCGCGCCCAGGAAAACCTCACCAATGACCTGCAGAAGCAGCTTATCCTGCGCCTCGGCGAGCTCTCCGGCCGACCCGAGACTTCTGGCCTGCACATCCACCCCATCCTCAACTCGGAGCGCGAGCTCGGCGGCGAGGACCCGGAGATCAGCACCATCAGCTCCGTGCAGCACAAGAAGTTCTACCGCAAGAACTCGTCCGACGAGATCAGCCCCAAGAAGCAGTCCAGCGCCCAGTGGCACAGCGACATCGCGTTCGAGCCCGTGCCCGCCGACTACACCTCGCTGCGCCTGACGCAGCTGCCCAGGACCGGTGGCGGTAAGTGACCTCTCTCTGCATCCCCTGCCTACAAGTGTGCATACACTGACAATGACTCCCTCCCCATAAGACACGCTCTGGGCCTCGGGCTACGACATCTACGACCGCATCAGCGAGCCGTACCAAAGGTTCCTGGAGGGCCTGGCGGTGACCTTTGAGCAGCCCTACTTCAAGCAGGTTGCCGACCAGTCCGGCTTCAAGCTGTACGACAAGCCGCGCGGGGCGCCCGAGAACGTCGGCCCCGAGCTTAAGGCCGTGCACCCCGTCGTGCGGACCAACCCCGTTACGGGCTGGAAGAGCATCTTCCCCGTCGGCGGCCACGTGTCACACATCAACGGCGTGACGCCCGAGGAGAGCAAGAAGCTGCTCGACTGGTTCCTCGAGCTGGTCTACAAGAACCACGAGCTGCAGGTGCGGTTCAAGTGGCAGAACCCCAACGACATCGGTAAGTCTGTTGGGCCTTTGAGTTCGTCGCAGCTGGTGTCGAGAATACTGACCTTTTTTGTAGCTATCTGGGACAACAGAAGCGTGTTCCATTCCGCCACCTTTGACTACGACGAGCAAGGAGAGCGCTTTGGTAACCGGGCAGTCGGGTTGGGAGAGAAGCCTTATTTCGACCCGAACAGTACCTCGAGGCGGGCTGCCCTCGGGTTGGACTCATGGGGTCTACACAAGCCTACCAGCGCGATCAAGGAGTAACCGCACGAGACTTCAGGTCAAACAGCATTGCTCAAGGAAATGCATGCCAATTGGTCGACACATGTGGAAATCCGCACTCTCAGAGTTGATCATTTGTACAAGCAAGACTGGCACCCATGACATACCCTCATATAATCATTTCATAGTCCCTCAATATCATAATAACAAGATTGATGCTGTCAACGCAGACACCAGCAACGAGATCAACCACCCCTTGCCAATCCTGTCAGCTCCTGAGCCATGAATGCCAAGGAGCTCGGCCTGTCTGCTAAACGTAATATTCTGTGGCACGGACGAGTTGTAGCAGTTGCCATTCTGCAGGTCGATGTTGGTCAAGTCGTCCGGCGTGCGGAAGAACATGAACAACTTCTGGTCGAGGCCCTTGAACCCGCTCGTGTCGTACGGGAAGAGGTCGTCCGGATCTGTGGCGCTCGTGTTCCGCAGCAGGATGCACTGCACCTGGCCAGGGAAGTCCTTGACGAGGCCCGGGTAGTCGCGCATGATGTCCGAGTTGGAGGTGTCCCCGACCAGCACGATCTTGCGCTGCGGGAAGGTCTGGAAGAACTTTTCGAGGAGGAACTTGCGGATCGACAGCGTGGCGCTGACGTCGCTAAAGTTGAGCGGCCGCGTGTCGAAGGAGCCGCCGGGGTAGGTCTTATAGATAAAGTCCATGTAGTTGCGCGTGACCTGCTCCGGCGTCGTGGTCAGGTAGTGGAAGTGCATCGTGGGGTACTGTCTCGCCCATTTGGCGTAGATGTCTGGCATGTTCATCCACGGGGTGAACGGCTTGGCAAACGAGTTCAGCAGGCCGTCTTTCGGCTTGTAAATCTTGGTGACTCGCAAAATATCGTCAATGTCTGAAATGATGGACAATCCCGTCGGCGGGACGAGGTACGCCGTGGCGTTGCCGGTATTGGTTCCATTGGCATACACATTCAGCCGTTGCACGCTGGTGTTTGTGTCACCTCTCATAAGACCATTCAGCTGAATCGGCACAAATACGTCAAAGTCACCTTGGTCGGTAGTGAGATAGGGCAGGTTGACACTCTGTTCGCCGCCACTCGCTGTTGTGGCACCGCCTCCGCCCTTTTCACCATCGGACCCAGCTGAGGGAGCCGGCTCCAGGTGCATTGTAACATTCTGGTCCTCTTGTTGTACCACAAATATCGACGCGGTCATGTTACGGGCATTCGCCTGTTCGTCAGGTGGGAGCTGGTCGATGTTAACGTCGACTAGAAACTTGTTGGCTAAGTCGTCGATGGTCTTCTGGTCGGTCGGGGGCTGCTTGTACACGTTTCCGTGGAATCGCACGTTCCATGAACCTCTGCTCCAGTTGCCGTAGGGAGGAAGGTTGAGCACCTGGGTTGGGAGTGCAGCTAGCTGCTTATCATCGACGCCAAGCGAGCTTTGGACTTTATCCTTGGTAGGAAAGTCTTGAAAGAAATTCGGTACACCTTTCCCGTTGGTTAGCTGCTGAACTGTACGCTCGATTGAGCAGTGTTTGGTTCTTTGATGGTCTTACCCGACGCAACATATGACGGCACGGCCGACCCAAGCTTGGAGAAAACCGAGTCTACATCCGACTTAAGGTCATCCAGGACGCCCCTCTGCTCAATGAGAGTCCGTGTAGGAAGGTCCAAAGTCGGAGCCGGCGTGATCATGGGATGTCGTTGCTCGACAGGCATTGGCGATGCCTGAGTAAGATGGGCCACCACGACCATGCCCGCTAGCACTGTAAGGGCCGCCATGCTGCCAAAGAAAAGGCCAGTGTGACTTTGAGCGGGTTTGAAGGCATAAACGGTGGCCGTGGACAGCGCGACGGGAGGCCGGGACGTCTGTAAATATGCGAAGACAATTCTTCGATCAGTCGCATGTGCAGATCGACACTACGTCATTCCAGACAGGGGTGCCAACTTTCTTGGCGGGAAGTGTCCCTGAAAGTGCGACCTTATCACATTTAGTGCCAGTTTAAGAGGCTTAGATGGATGACCTGAAACGCTCTGTAGGAAGGTCTAGAACCCTGAGATAGAGGCCAATAATCTCGCGCTTATTGAGAAACAGCATTAGCCCGCAAAGTGCCCAGTGCAGCATTACAATACCCTGTGAAGACCAGTGTCTCCCCTGTCCGTACTCAGAGTCTAACCGTAATCAATCAAGCGGCAAATCCAGAGCAGGTTTGGCTCACCTAAACAGATCTTCCCTCTCAGTCGCGATCATTGGGAAACAGGCCCAGCCTTTTCCGCGTCTATTCAACAAGCCCGAGCCCTCCAGATGTCCTCACTCCCTCTCCAGTCACCCGAGGAATCGTCTCTCGTGGAAGCTGGGTTCCCATATGTCCATGATCCGCGTCGACACGATGTTTCCTGAAAAGCTTGTCATCCTGCTTCAGAACTAGTCACCTCGTCTTCTTCTGTGGCAGTTGAAGTGAGCATCGAAGCTTCATAGTCCCGGGCGATTCCCTTTGGCAGACGCGTTAGCAACTCTGCATTAACGGGGCCACGCTCGCGAAGAGTGGCAAGGCCAACCCCACCGGATTCTTGCGGTTGTGATCTTGAACGGACAACGAGGGCATCGACGAAACTTGTCGCTTTCCCTGGCCTTGTACGCTCGGACTCTCAGTCCTGGAAGGGAGAGCTGGTCTGTTAGAGCCGTTCCTCGTGACAAGGTCTTGGGAATTTCCGCCCTTGCAAGAGGACGTGGCCGCTTAGGAAGAGCGCAGGGCATCTATGGGTGTCCCTTGTGTATCATATAGAGTAGTGTGAAGACAAGTATCCCCTTTCGATGATCTGCTCCTTTGAGCCCCAATAGAAGGATCAATATGGGAAGGAAGGGTTGTTCAGAGGAACATACCGAGTCGAAAACAAAATTAAAATTTTTCAAGCAATCTTCCATCTTCCTAATAGTGACTTGCTGAGAGAGTGCTACGTCCTATATTTGACACCGCCCTGCCTAGATCGTGGTCCTGACGCCCCGCCATTTCCTATCATCCCAGCCACCCTTGAATTTGCTCTTTCCTTGTCGCCTGATATTGTGCATGGCTCATTCATTCCCTTAGAGCAGGGTAAATCCCATCGTTTCATATCCTCAAGGCTTGTATTTAGGGGGCGAATCTTCGGGGATATCAATCACGAAATCGACAGGCTCGCATCGTGGTGTTGAAGTCTGCTCCCGTCGATTCGATGATACTGCTCCACATGTGCATTCTGGACGTCCCTGTCCTTCCCTCCTTGGATATTCGTGACCTGACGAGGCAGTGAGGGCCGGTAAAGAGCGAGACTGCAGAGGAGCTCTCTGACAGATCAGATAGAAGACGACGGTAATATAGATTGGCCATAAGATGGTGGTTGCGGTAAAGAATATTTTCCAGAGGTGACGAGACAGCCATGTATCCCGGCGAACGTGCCTTGAGATCAGACCGAAGGGCGAGTCATTGAACTTCTTGCCGTAGCATTTATCAGCTAGACACGTCAGGAAGCCACCTATTATAAAGGCCCCAAATCCAGCCAGTATGCAAACGAACCAAATTCGTGCCGTCGGTGCCATAGGGGAAAGGTTCGTGATACTGCAGTTGGTCGTTGGCGTGGGTATTGGTAACAGCAGAGCTCTATTCGTGTGATATAATGTCGGCAAGGACGATTTAGAATCAAAGAATCTCGCCGTCGCAGTTGATAGATCTGGCCTACAGTGCTCTGAGACAAATCTCTCTCAAATGCAGAGATCTTGCGCCCAGCACGCGTGGGTTTTGCACTTATCAAGGCTCTCGCCTCGGTTATGTCATAAGAAACAAAGTCCGGGGTTGAAAATTCGAGCCTACCATGGCTGTAAACGCTCCGTCTACACCACCGGTACCAGCACACATATGTATGTTGAACAGCCACTGAATATCACTTCCCTCAAAAGTCGTGTTTAACCAAACATGAACTGAACGACTGCTTCTGTAAAGTCTATCTATCTTCTGCTGCTCTGACCGCGAATCAAACGAAGGATATAGGTTACTGCATAACAAAATGGAGTGGCCGCGCTCATAACCTGTAAACACTCCCACTACACCATATGTACCGGTACCAGCACTGTATGTAATGTAGAGGTATCTAGGATGTAGTCGCTGGATAACAATAATTCTTAGTCCGTTTCCTGCCTCCCAACCATGGATTCATAATTTCGGTTTAGATAGCTCCTGAATGAGCTAATTCTTAGTTGCTCCGAACGACCAGAGCAGTAGCCATCACCCACTAGAGCACACCGAGAAACCCCCGAAGCGACGCTCGACTGCTGTTGCGCTCAAAACATGGAAGATTTCTGTACAGTTACACAGATAGAGTGGTACCATAGCTGATGAACCAATTCAGTCACCTCCCTCTTTGAAGGGACTTAACAATGTGATTGAGTATCTTCCACGAACGAGACGACGTGAATATTGTCTCAACGAAGTCACCCCGAAATCCTACAGCGAGCAGCGAATCGGGACAAAGGAGTCTTGCAAACAGAAGATTCCCGTTTTGTAGGGTAATGGGAGGCAAATCAAGGTTAGTGGCACACTTGCTCTGGGACTCGGAAGGGTTATCCCACTACCTAGGATACGATGGATAGTCAAGCACTTCTACTAGCAGCCCGTCAACTATTCTAACCATCGCTTTGCAGGTTGGCGATATGCATTGATCTCGCGTTGATTTTAGATAATTTGCACATGGTACTATTCGTGTGATTCAATCATGATCATCACAACCCGCTCTCTGTGAAGCCCCTCCAAACGATTGGACGTTGCCCCTCTTGAGGCTGACAATAAAATTCCTTCAGCAACTCAATGAGTGCCCTGACCCACAAGTTTACCGTCTTCAAACTTCTCTCTTGGTAACTATGGACAGTCAATAAAAGATTACATCGCGATGCCTCGATGTGAGTTCTGCCGCGCTTTCTTCCTGACTCAGGAGCAAGTGCAAGTAGAGTTTCAGCCAAATTTGGCGGTGCTCAAGCAGAATGCAGAACATGGCTGCGACTTTTGCCTTCTCTGCTGGACAGGTTTCCAAAGAACATGGTCAGCGTCTACCATTGACTCTATCCTCAACGGCATGGCACCAGAACACGTCCAGAATTTCGACCCAACACTCTGGTTGGACCTCACGTTTCAAGGGGCCTGGCCAGTCAACTTCCAGCCGGAAATACGCGTGTCATGTGGGTTTGAGGCGGGCCGGCTCAGCAGCATAGGGTTGGAGACGATTGACCTCGACATCTTCGCGTTAGTACAGATGTCACTTCTCCATGAGAACAAGCTAATGAACCAATCAGAAAAGAAGGGACCCCGACAAGGTCACTTGTTCCGGGGCGAATGTTCACCGTGGACCATGAACCCAACGGCTACCTACCGTGGATCAAACGGTTTCTTCACGGGTGCATGAGTTCGCACCCGGACTGCACAGTGGAGGGACGAGTCGACATGCCGATAAGGCTGATTGACGTGGGCAATCCACAGAATGGGACTTGTCCGCGGCTTGTGATCACCACCTCTGATATGCAGGAGAAATATCTTGCTTTGTCCTACTGTTGGGGTCCTGCAACGGATACCTTTACGCTCAACTCGCAGACCTTTCAAGGAATGATTAGCGGCATCGATGAGTCTCGCCTGGTAGCGGCACATCGTGACACGTTGCACCTGGCCCGTCTACTAGACATCCAGTACGTGTGGATCGACGCATTGTGCATCATACAAGGGGACAGCAAAGATTGGGAGCACGAGTCGAAGCGCATGGGCAGCGTGTATGGCAATGCTGCCCTGACAATCGTCGCAGGCAGGTCAGCCGACGCGCGTGATTCTTTTCTGGCCAATAACTACAAGCGCGCGGTTCCCGCATGCGAACTACCGTTGCACGAAGCGCATCTCGGAAGCGTGTCAGTTGACCTGCGGAGATCGCGAGACTTTGGCGCTTCGGAGACACGAGGCTGGTGCCTACAGGAGAAGTACCTCAGCCGTCGCCTCGTCATCTTTGGCAAGGAACAGATCTACTTGTCGTGCTACCAGCGCCACTACGCCGAAGGGGGCTACGATTGGTTCGACCCCGGCAGGGATGCCCTTCATGACCCTGCCTCGCTTCATACTTCCTTTCAGACAGTCCTCCGTGCGGCTACTGGGGATCTCGAGTCGAGAAGGGCAGTGCTCTTCCGGCACTGGGATGCGATACTGGGAGACTTCTCGAGGCGCCAACTCTCGAATCCGCACGACATCTTCGCTGGTATTGCCTCCATGGCAGCCACGTTCTCACAAGCTGTCGATTCTCGATACCTTGCTGGGGTGTGGGAGTGCGATCTTGTCCGCAGTCTACTCTGGATGCCAGGCTACCTCTGGGTCGGTCGACGGTTCCCGCCGCTTACGAGGCCGCAGCCGACAAGATTCGCACCATCTCCTGTCGTCAGGGCCCCCACGTGGTCTTGGGCAGCGGTACAGGGGGCTGTCTACAACACTCCTCGAGATTCTTTTCAAAATCAGATCGCCAGGGCCAAGAAGACAAGCAAGCAGCCTATCAAAGTAAGGCCGAGACTCCAAGACCTTGATCGGTGGTCGGCAGACACCTCTTGCGGTGTGAGCACTTTGCACATGCCAAATTGCGAGCTGCAACTTCTAGGACGAGTCGTCCAAGGTATTGTCCTGCCCGACTCGCCCACACTGGAGTTCGTGAAAGCACTCCGGAAACGACGTCAGATCCATCCCGTCATGTCGCGGCATGTACGATTGATGATAACGAAGGGGTCAGATAGAAAGGCTGTTGAGTCGGATCCAACACTCGTTGCTGCCTTGGGGGCATTTGATATCCCAGAGGAGAGCACTGAGGAAGTGTTGTGTTTGCAATTAGCCACAGAGGCACTGGGCCTCATGCTCCGTCGGGGAGGAGATGGCAAGTTTCAACGCCTAGGCTTGTTCCAGCTGTACAAGTCGGACTGGTTCGATGACGTTGACGAGACAGATATAAGCCTCGTGTGAGACGATGGAAGGTTGTTCTTTCACTTGAGCTGAAGTAGTCGTTGAGCGCTTGAACAAAGTGAAGATACTTTGCAATTACCCTGCGGAGCCTTCTTGCAAGTCAGTCTGTCCAGTCAGGAGTGACGCTATTATAGCCTCTCGGGACGATGCCACCGAAACAGCCCATCCGCTGCTTGGCAAAGGGCAATCCAAGCCACCATTGATAAAACATCAGTCAGCAGCCTTCTGGACAAAACTAGCGTGGACATATGGGGCTCTGGCAAACGAATCTGGCCTAGAGCCGGTTGTTCATCTGGTGATCTCAGGACAAACGCCGAGCCCTTCCGGCACCCCGCACATCCCCGCACGCCCACAATCGTCCCATTCCACGGGGTCGTGCTACCCGGGTTGTGTTTCCATGCGGGGATATCGGCCTCCTGAAGAACGTCCGAGAGCTAAGGCCCAAAGTGCTTCGTCTGAGGGGTTTGTCAAGTCTTGGAGGTTTGCCTTCAGGGAGACTCGTACTTTAAATGACCCCGGGCCCGGTTCCCCTGCTCTGCAACAGACTGCATCCTGCCTATTCGTGACGTAGATTCTTCTCCAAAAGTTGAAGACTTCTCGCCGTACCTATCGAATATTTCCCAGGACTTGTCACAATGGTAGAACGGCCGTTCAAGAAGGTAAGGAAGCCAATCCCTGCCATCCGTGGGCTCGCAACCCCCCTCGCCGCTGCACAGAGTACCTAACATCATGCCCCCCCTCGGCGGCAAAACAGGTCATAGTCGTGGGCGCCGGCCCGTCCGGCCTGCTCCTCGCGCTCCTGCTCTCCAAGCACGGCATCCCCGTGCACCTGCTCGAGGCGTCGGACCGGCTCGACGACCAGCCGCGGGCGGCGCACTACGGCCCGCCGGCGATGCCCGACCTCTACCGGGCGGGGATCCTGGAGGAGGTGCGCCGGCGCGGCATGACGCTGAGCACCATGTGCTGGCGCAGCCCGACGGACCACAGCCGCATCGCGGGGTTCAACGCGGGGGTGCTCCGGGACATTGACGGGCAGGACCTGCGGACGACGTGCCTCGTGCTGCAGGACCTGGACCAGCTGATGCTCGACGAGTTCCTGACCAAGTACGGCGGCGAGGTGAGCTGGCGGCACAAGGTGCTCGACGTCGGGCAGGACGGCGGCAAGGCGTGGTGCGAGGTGGAGACGCCCGAGGGGAAGAAGAGGGTCGAGGCCGACTACGTGGTCGGGTGCGACGGGGCCAACAGCCAGGTGCGGAAGAGCCTGTTTGGGGACGACTACCCCGGCTGGACGTGGGATCATCAGATTGTCGCGACCAACGTGAGTGTGCCTAGATGATATGTGATATGTGTGCATGTCTTTTGCACAAAGTATGAGTGAGACTGACAGTTCCTCTGCTCTCGGCAGACGTACTACCCCTTCGCGGAGAAGTTTGGCTGGGAGGACGCCAACTTTATCATACACCCGGAGAACTTTTACGTACGTCTCTACTCGGACAGAGTGCTCTACTCTACATGTACTGGTACTGTACTGACACTACAGCCCCCAAACAGATGGCGGCGCGCATCACCAAGGACGGCCTGTACCGCATCACGTACGGCGAGACGCCCGGGCTGACCAAGGAGCAGCTGCGCGAGCGGCTCCCCGGCAAGTTCAGGGAGATCCTGCCGGGCCACCCGGAGCCGGGAGACTACAAGGTGGTCAACTTTGCGCCGTACAAGATGCACCAACGGTGCGCGTCCAAGTTCCGGGTCGGGCGGGTGATGCTGTGCGCCGACGCGGCGCACCTGTGCAACCCGTGGGGCGGCATGGGCATCACGGGCGGCTTCGTCGACGTGGGCGGGCTGTACGACTGCCTGGCGGGAATCTACGACGGGCGCGCCGACGAGTCGATCCTGGACCTGTACAGCGAGAAGCGGATCGACAAGTACAAGACGGTCATCGACCCGGTCTCGACCGAGAACTTCCGCCGCGTGCACGACAGCGACCCGGCCACGCGGCTCGGGCGCGACGAGTGGCTGCAGATGTGCAAGAGGGCGGAGACGGACGAGGACTTTGAGCGGGAGATGCTGCTGGGCGCGATGGCGGTGCGGTACGACTTTACGCAGCACTACAAGGACGCGGGCGACAAGAAGTGAAGTGAGAGTTGTCGATGGGATGGGCGGAGAGTGTTTGTTGTTCGTCGATACATGCTAACTAGGTAGTTAGTTGTTGAATATCATCATGAACAGACCTGCCGCCGTCCGTGTAAGCCACACACACACATCAGTGTTACCCATGTGAGCAATGACTGCATCCGCGGGGTCCGCGTGGTGTGCAACGGAAAGCTGGCCAACTATTTGGTCGTGCATAATTGCGCTCTTCCAAGGGCACAGAGAGATCCATGGATCCCATGGATACTACCTAATAAGAGGCCAGAGATCAAATGCTTGTTTCTCCCAAGTTGCCCCTTTGCAGGTTGCAGGCGTCGGGGGCCGCGGGCGCGTTGTGCCTCGGTCCAGCCCCCAGCGCCATGCGTGCTAGAAGCCAGAAGGGTGGGAGCTAAAGCACAGGCTAGCCCCAGAGCGACTGGCCGCCGTCTCCGCTGTCAGAAAGCGGGCAAACGATCCATTCGTGCACTAATTAGTTACGGAGCAGTCGCTGACACTGGCTCTCCATTCCTCTCCATTTGCTCTGCTGCTTTGAGAACCTCAGAAAACTGCTGCCAACACAAACACACGCGCTCAGTCCTTTTCCTTTCTGTCCCTTTTCTTCTTCTTCCCAAGTCATTCGTTGCTGAGACTTCAGGGTCCCTGGGAGGCATCTTCTTTTTCCCTGTCCTGCTTGCTTTCCACCGTCACTCGTTTTCTGGTCCCCCCCATTCCCATCTGTTGTTTGGCGGCGATCACATGCAGGATGCGACAAAAGATCTTGACGGACCCGACCTCGAATATCTGAACCATGGCGCAAGAATTGGACCCCATACAGACCGGCGCGAGCACCGCCGGACTGACCGGCACCTTGAACGGTGCCGAGCAGGACGTGCTCAAGTTTGGCGGGCAGCAATTGACGATCGGGAAGGACTCTCTGGTCATTGTTGGTGCGTAGCATCTCCAAGCCGTCGCCGAGGTTGCTCTCCCGCGTCTGCGCGGGCCAAGGCACTCACACCAAGAAGCTTGCTCCTAACGGCTCCCACAAACAGACAATGCAGCACAGAAGAAGAAGAACAGAACGTGTGGTTTTGGCTCAGGTATGTCCTCGAATCTCCCTCCCCGGTCTCGCCACCACCACGAAAGGATCAATGCTGACGCACCCCCTTTCCGCAGCCTCCGACCCCGGATCCCGGTCCATCCCCCTCTACAACATCCTCTGGGCCTCCCTCTCCGACGACAGCCGCACTCTGACCATCGACTTCGCCGAGCCCGCCTCCAAGACCCGCCTGCGCCCGGCGACCCTCACCTACACCCTGCCGGAAGCGCCGGAGCCGGAGCCGGAACAGCAGCTGTCCACCGCCGAGACGCGCGCCGCGTGGGTAGAAGCCCTCCTCGACAGGTCGTACGGCCCCGCCGCCCGCCGCAAGCGCGCCTACGTCCTCGTCAACCCGCACGCCGGCCCCGGGGGCGCCGACAAGAAGTACGAGCAGCAGGCGCGCCCCATCTTCGAGGCCGCGCGCATGCACCTCGACACCGTGACCACGACGCACTCGGGCGCCGCCGTCGAGCTCTGCCGCGACATGGACGTCGACGCCTACGACGTCGTCGTCGCCTGCTCCGGCGACGGCCTGCCGCACGAGTGCTTCAACGGCCTCGGCCAGCGGGCCGACGCCCGCCGCGCGCTGGCCAAGATCGCCGTGTGCCACGTGCCCTGCGGCTCCGGCAACGCCATGGCCTGCAACCTGTACGGCACGCACAAGCCCTCCCTCGCGGCGCTGGCCATCGTCAAGGGCGCCCCGACCCCCATGGACCTCGTCAGCATCACGCAGGCCGGCCGGCCGCGGCTGCTGAGCTTCCTCTCGCAGGCGCTGGGCATCGTGGCCGAGGCCGACCTCGCCACCGAGCACCTGCGCTGGATGGGCGGCGCCCGCTTCACCTGGGGCTTCCTCGAGCGCTTCCTGGCCAAGAAGGTCTACCCCTGCGACCTGGCCGTCAAGGTCGAGATCGAGCACAAGGACGGCGTGCGGCAGCACTACTCGGCCCGCCAGCGCGGCGACAGCTCGACCTCGGCCCTGGGCGCCGCGGGCAAGTCCTCGTCCGTGCTGGCGGGGGACACGACCTCCGAGGACGCGACGTCCTCCGCCGCCGCGGCGCCGGGGGCCAGCGAGGAGGGCCTGCCGCCGCTGCGGTACGGGACCGTCGAGGACAAGCTGCCTGAGGGGTGGGAGATGGTTCCCCACGATAAGATGGGCAACTTTTACTGCGGAAACGTGAGTCTATTCCATCCCTTCCCAACCTCTCGCGGAGATGACCCAAGCTGCTCACACACGGGCAATGTCACAGATGGCCTACATGGCCCCGGACGCCAACTTCTTCTCGGCGGCCTGCATCAACGACGGGCTCATGGACCTCGTCACCATCGACGGCGACCTGCCGCCCCTCAAGTCGCTGCAGCTGCTGCTCTCGGTCGAGGACGGCCGCTTCTTCGACAACCCGCTCGTGCAGTACCGCAAGATCACGGGCTTCCGCATCGTGCCGCGCGACCAGGCCGACGGCTACATCAGCATCGACGGCGAGCGCGTGCCCTTTGCGCCCTTCCAGGCCGAGGTCCACCAGGGGCTCGGCACCGTGCTGTCCAAGCGCGGCGAGTACGAGGCGCCCGGCCCCCGGAACTGGGACAGGGTCTCGGCGACGGACCGGTTCATGGCTTGAGGCGAGTATGCGTGTGTGTGTGAGAGAGAAGACGAAGAAGATGATGGGGAAAGGATGAGAATTAGGATTGACAGTGCTGGGAGTGAGTGGTAGCAGTTATGTGTGGCGGGATGAGAAGACAGCGGCGTGGACGGAAAGATACCCCCCATAGACCGGGACGAAGCCAGAAGTGCGAGTAGAGGTGAGGCGGACGATTGGACAATGGCTTCACTGTGTCGTTCCTTTTGAGCGGTGCTGCGATCATTTTCGCTGCAACTTCCGGTCCTTCAGAAACTCGCGCAATGTATAAACAAGTCGAGCATTCATTTTATGCACATGATACCATAAGTCAGAGGTAGTCTGTTTACATACATAGCAATCCTGTATCAAAAGACAAAAAAGGCACATGAATTGGGTATGATTCTGTCAAAGTTTCCCCATCTACCCCAAGAACGCCGGTGAACGCCACTCTGCAGGAAATGAATGTCTCGTCGTTGCCAACGAGACTGGCTGGCCAGGCCACATCAGTCAATTCAATCGTTGAAGCCATCCCAGTCGGCATCATCCGCCTCGTCCTCGTCCTCCCCGCCATGGCCCTCGATCCCGCCCCCGCCGACGTTCCAGGGCAGGCGCTCGTCGGCCATGGCCTCGCGGGACCGCACTTTGACCGACGTCGTCGTCGTGCCCCGGTGCAGGTCCTCCACGACGCCGTTGATCCGCCGCAGGATCTCGGCCGCCTGCGCGTCGCCCGAGGCCAGCAGGCCGACCTTGTCCGCCTCGTCGACCCAGACGTCCAGCACGTGCAGCTTCAGGCCCGCGGGCACCGTCGGCGGCAGCAGCTCCGCCTCGTCCGGGCCGACGCCGAGGCCGGCGTCCTCGTCGTTGATGTTCTCGCGCGTCGAGAGCGGCCACGCGCGCAGCGAGGCGAGCACCTCGTCCGCCCGGCCGGCGTCCCACGCCGGCTCGCCGCCGCCGTCGCGCCGCATGTACCGCAGCTCGGCCTCGAGGACGCGGCGCACGAGGAGCAGGAACTTCTCCATGCGCAGGACGTCGATGCCCGTCCACTCGCGGGCCATGGTGGCCCAGAAGGCCGCGAGCCAGACCCTCACGGCGGTGCCCTCGTCAAAGTGGTCGAGCAGGCCCGCCAGGTCGTTGCAGAGGGCCTGCTGCGGGGCCGGGCGGTCGGCCATCCAGAGGGCGTAGAACAGGCCCTTCCAGAGCTTGAGGGCGTCGAGCAGGGTGAGGGCGGAGGAGGCGCGGCGGGCGGAGAGGAAGGTGCGCAGGGAGGCCAGGGACTGGTCGCGGAGTTTGCGGTCTGTGGAAGACGAGATGGGCGAGGGTCAGCATGCATGTGTGGAGAGGCTTGAAGCATCGCGAGGTGAAAACGGGCATGAAGGGGAGGGAGCATACCGCTCGAGGCGAGGTTCTTGATGAACGGCAATGACCGCTCTTGGGAGACCATTGTGGGCGGTACGTGTGGGTTCACGTCGGCTCTATCACGAAGGGAATATCTCTTGGGCTAGTTTCCAGACTATACGAAGTCTGTCGAGGCAACTCCGGCGAGTCAATGGGAGGAGGTTCCGAAGCTGCGGGCTGGGTTGATGATCTTGGCGGTATGAAGAAAAAAAGTTTGGCCTCAGTTGCGATAACTACCCCGCGATAAGATAACAGATGTGCTGGAGGCGGCGCGAGTCGGCGGCCCAAGTCCACTAAGAGACTCCGCTGGCACGAAGCCTCTGACAGCCAGGCTCAGGGTCCGAGAACGCGAACAGACGCCAAGATTCCAGTGGAAGAAGCAATGATATCAATGAAGCTCTCCCCAAACTCACTTCACACATCGTAGACACAGACAGATCAAACCCACACTTCCCTCTCCCTCAGCCCTCTCGTACACACAAACACATAACCCAGCATTCTCTCCCCTTGCTCGCCCTATCCGTCCCCCCCTTTACGCTCTCCTCCCGCCCAAAGCCCGCCCGCCAGGCGCCCTCCTCCTCGCCGTCGTCGCCGACCCCCACAGGAACTCGTTCACGAGCATCATGACCCAGATCTCCTTGACCTTGCCCCAGGCCCACACCTTGTAAGGCCGGGGCGTGGCCGGCCACCCGAGCGCCCACAGCGCCGCCACGTCGAGCACGACGGCACACCGCCGGAACAGCTCGTGGTCGCCAAACTCGGCCGCCGCCAGCGCCGCGGCCTGCGCGGCGGCAAAGGGCCAGAACATCTCGGGCCGCCAGACGAAGAGCACCGTCTCGGCCATGACGCCGCCCGCGTCGCGCTCGATGCGCCCGTTGCGCAGCGTCGTGCCGCCGCCGCCGCCGCCCACGGCGGGCAGGGAGACGACGACGGGCCGCTGGACGCCCGCGACGGCGTACTGGAAGTAGGCGGCGATGACGAGCAGCAGGCCGGCCACGCAGCGGTCGAGCAGGAAGGAGATCTCGGCGTCGCGCATCACCCAGGCCACGGGCGTGAAGGGGATGGCGGCCGAGACGAGCAGGCCGGCCAGCACGAGCGAGGCGAGGCGGCGGGTGCGCAGGGCCGAGGCCGTGGGCACGAAGCCGTGGGTCCGGCTGGGCTCGGGCTGGGTTTCCGCCATTTGCTTTTGTTCGTTTGTAGTTGAAGCAAGTGTTTGTAGGGTTATATGAGGTGAGTGAGTGACTGCAGTGCTCTGACCCGAGACCCCGTCATGAAGAATCAAAGAAAAGAAACACGCGTCGTGCACGAGGGTAAAAGGGGCGCGTGTTGAAGTCTTATATATAGCTCTGCACACGATCCTTCACCACCACCCAGGACAGAATCTTCCAGCCCATGCCCACATCGAGCGAGGCAGTTGCCTGGCTGAGCCGAATCTCCGGTCTTGTTCCGCCTGTCACAGGCAGCCAGACAGGGGTAATCCTAGATTGACCCAACCGTGTAAGCGCTTGGCCTCTTGTAATTGGGCCCATTGTGCTCAGACTGTCTAACCTGAATGCAAGAGCTGCGCCTCGGTGCCAACGACAACGACACCATATCGTGACATCCTGCAATCTAAGACGTAGACCAATAAAGCTGGTCTTGAAATAAAGTTGACTGGGAGGCACGCAGTGCAGAGCTCACAGCTATTTCCAGACATCGGGTACCTGCAAGGCTTCAATTTCCCCCCTTTTATCTGCCAATGAACCCTCTCTTCTTTTCTTTTCTTTTCTTTTCTCTAGTCTTAACAAACCCAAAAGCAGCAAAAAAACATGCCATATCTACCAAGTTGGAAGCCTCCCGAGAGTCATCGGGCATAGCTTGCAGACACGTCTTTGCAACTTTTCTCTCCACCATGTCCATGATTCGATGCCCATCATGCACATCCCACCCCCGTCCGCCCATCCCATACGCTCGCCGCCCTCTCGTCCTTAAGCCCCTCTCCTCTCCTCTCCCCTTCCAAACTCCCTCCTACTCTTCACGACCCCCACCCCCGGCCCATCAACCTCGCCCGCAGAGGTAAGCCGCGGTCCTCCGGAGGACCAGCACTAGCACCAGCACCAGCCCACTAGGCAAACACCGTCGCGCCAGGCCACTTCCCCCCCGCCGCCGTGCGGAACGCCTCGAGCTCACCGCTCTTCCAGCCCTTGAGCACCTCGTACGCCTCGAGCGCCTCCTCGAGCGTGACGCCCTCCACCTCGAGCGCCCCGGCCGCTGCCCTCTCGCACGCCGCCTTGTCCTCTCCGAGCGCCCGCGCCGCCTGCGCCGCGGCCAGGACGTGGGGCGCGCTGGCCCCGTGCGCGGCGCGGAACGCGTCGTTGGCCTTCTTGAGGTCTGCGCCGGGCGGCGGCGCGGCGGCGGCAAAGTCGGCCTTGATGACCGCCTGGACGGGCGCGGGCAGGCCGCCGAGCGTCTCGGCGTCGAGGGCGTGCCGCAGGCGCAGGGCGTGCAGGTGCACCTTGGGGTGCTCCGCGTCGAGTGCGTGCGCGGCGTTGAGGCAGCCGAGCGCCAGCACATACTTTCCTGTAGAACGGGTGAGGGTGTGTCAGTGAAATGGCCCCGGATAAGTTCCAGATAGAACAAGATTCAGATAGGAAATGCAAAAAGGAAAGAGATAACTCACTCCTCCGGAGGAAGACCTCGAAGCCGGCAAACTGCGCCTCAATGTTCTTGGGGCTGAACTGCAGCAGCGGCGTCAGGAACTTCATCACGTCGTCCAGCGGGTCCTTGGTCTGCGCCAGCTTCTTGCCCTCCGGGTCGTCGTCCTTCTTGGCCGCCGGCTCCTCGCCCTTGCCCTTCTGCGCCGCCGCCGCCTTGTTGGGGTCCTGCTTGGCCGCCTTCTCCGCCGCCTCGCGCTCTGCCTTTTGCGCCTCCTTCTTGGCCTTCTTGGCGGCCTTCTTCTCCGCCGCGACGTCTGCCCCGCCGTCCGCGGCCGCCCCGGAAGCGGAGCCGTTGACGCCGTTGGCCAGGCCGGCGCCCGAGGCGTCGTACATGCTGACGTAGAGCTTGACGGCGTCGAGGGCCGCTCGCGAGTAGAAGGGGTGCTCGCGCAGGCGGTCCTCCCACCGGATCATGTCGACGTACGCCCGGATCAGGCCCTTGCGCAGCGAGAAGCTGTGGAAGTCAAACTGGTCCTCCTGCCAGATGTCAAAGATGTTCCAGATCTGGTGGAAGCGCTTCAGGGCCAGGCCCGTATTGCCTCGCCTGGCGTGCGCCTCGCCGTCCTCCGTCAGGAACCACACGCACTGCATGTCCAGCAGGTCCACGAGCGGGCCGCCGACGGTGTCCGCGCGGGTGAACAGACCCATCGTCTTGAGGGCCTTCTCGTTCTCGTTGTTCCTCAGCTGGTACTTGGCAGCCTTGCTGTTGATGTAGCGGTCCTTGATGTCGAGAGAGCGCGCGTAGTCCATGGCCTCAGATGCCTTCTTCACGTTGCCGTGGTGCTTGTATATCCTAGCCTTGGTCATGGCAAAGTCAACGCTCTTGGGCTCGAGCTCGATGGCCTTCTCGCAGTACTCCATTGCCTTGGTGAGGTCCCGGCTGAGGTGGTAATTGTAGTGCTGCGCCAGGAAGTAGAGGGCAGCAGCCTTGCCCTGCACCTTCTTGCCATCTTCGGACTCGAGGTACGCTTCTGCCAGCGCGGGGAGGGTCTCCTTCTTGAAAGAGTCAGAGTAGAGGTGCTTTAGGTTAGCAAACGTAGAGGGAACGGCCTTGTTCAGCATCAGCGTGAGGTATCTGCGAGCCGCTTCCCGGAACTCGTCTCCTAAGGTCAAGGTCAGTCCGACTATTGTTAGTCGGGTGAGGAACGGAACGACGTACCACTCAAGAAGTCCAGAGGTATCCTCCGGGCAGCGTCGCATCTCGCATACTTGTCGGCGTATTCGTCAAAGATGGCCTTCTTGGCCTTGGCGTCCTCCTCGATGCCGAGGGCCTTGATCAAATCGTAGTAGTACTGAGGGTGTTCGGAGTTGCGATCCAGGAGAGCTCTGTAGGCAGTCGCCGCCTCGTCCTTTCTTCCAAGCTTGGAGAGATACTCGGCACGACGCTCCATGACAGCCAGGCGGTCGAGGTTGTCCTTGGCGTCCGACTCGAGGTGTTCCAATGCTCGCTGGGTGTCTCCAGTCTCGGCGATGATCATGTTGCGGTACATGACAGCTTCCGAGTTCTCGAGATCAGTCTTGGAGGGCGCGTTCTTGAGGGTATCTTGATAGGTGGTCAGGATGTTCTCAGCCTCCTGCAGCTCGCCGGCGAGGTGGTGGGCGATGGCGAGGCCGGTCCAGCTCTGCCTCAGCTGGGGCTTCGCCTGCAACATGGCGTGCCGGCTCTGGACGTAGCCCTGGTAGTCGCGCATCTGGATCTGGAGGATGGCCAGGTCCCGCTGAATCTGCGGGGACTCGGGCTCGAGCCGCAGCGCAAACTTGTAGGCCTTGATGGCCTCCTCAAAGTTCTTGTGGGTGCGGTATAGCAGGCCGTAGACGTGCCAGCAGATGTGCGACCTCATGTCCACCGTCAGGGCCTCCTTGCCGAGGGCAAAGGCCTCGTCCGTCTTGCCCTGCGCATTGAGGATCAGGGCCTTCATGGCCATGGTGTCGCCGTGCCTAGGGGTCTTCTTGAGGATCTGCTCGGCCGCCTTGAGGCCGCGCTTGTACTGCTTGTCCTCATAGTTGCGGATGACCTGACGAAAGAGGTTGGCCTCTCTCGTGCTGAGGGGTTGTGGCATCGGGAAGGGTTCGCTCTGGTCTCACGGTCGAGACTTGGGTGGTAGGTTCGCTCGAGGGTGAGTGACTGGGAGCAGCTTTCTTAGCCGAGGACTCGTGGCAAGCAAACGAGGAGTAGGGCTTCATCAAGGAGACCAACCTGTTTGGTATATGGGCGCAGCACACAGACGCAGTGATTAAGGCTGCAACCGGCTCGAGCGTCAGAAATCAGTCACACTCGTGACACAGCAGCGCGGGCGAGTCGACAGCTTTCAGACGAAAATAGAGTCGTTGTCGGAGACGGTGCGCACACTCTAGGTCTACCTCCAACTCCAAGAATACCAGATCAAAAGGGAGAGTGCGTGCCAGCAGGAGGGTTCGAAGGTGCCGAAAGTCGGATCTAAATGTCCCCTCGAGAATTAAGGTCTTTGTCGATGAAACGAAGCTTTCGATTGGTGAATCGGGCTGGGGTTGTTCCAGGTGGGGACCGAACCCCAAAAGTGGTGCCTCGAGTCAAGCTTTGAACTGTCAAAACGCTGCGCTTCGGCGATAGACCCGAGATTTCGAGCTGCTTTGCGCCAGTTTGTCCACGGTTGGCCCCGCTGGTGGTCTCAAGCTTCTATCTCTAACTGCCTCATGGAGAAAGATACTTTTGTAGACTGCTCCATGGGTCTTGAGAATCAGGTATTGTTCTCGGCACCAAGGCATGTATTTATTGCTCATTGATGTGTTATCCTTGTGTTGTCCTGCTGTATGAGGTATGCTCGTCAAAAGTGGTGATGTGTAAGAACTCCGAGTATCCATGCATCCAAATGTCCCAAATAACTCCTATCGATGCATCCTATCCAGGCTCTTCTGGTGTCCTCTCTTCAAGGACCGTTCTGCTGTCCGTGCCGCTGCGCCCTCCACTTGCCCAGCGCAGCCTCCCACGCCTCCTCCCCGCCGCCGAACCCTCCTCCGGCCGGGTCGCACCGCTCCCTCACGACCGCCCACGTCCTCGCCCGCACGATGTTCTCCACGCCCTTCTCCATCCGCAGCAGGGCCGCGAGCCGCTCGGTGCGCGCCTCGGTGGGGAAAAACCGCGCCGAGTAGGGGTCGAGCCGCTCGTCGATGACGCGCTCCCGGTCGCGCTCGGCCTCGGCCTCGCGCAGCGCCGCCGAGGGGTCGTCCGGGTCCGGGCTCGTCGCCACGGCCGCGCAGTAGTGCAGCACGTCCGACCGCGCCTGCCACGTCGGGAACAGCACCTTGTCCTTGAACGCCGCGCACCGGGCGCCGTCGACCCGCCCGCCGCGGGACGAGAAGGCGGCGCCGGTGCCGCGCTGGTGCGTCGAGGCCGGGTCGAAGCCCGAGGCCGAGGGCGTGACGAGGGCGTTGAGGTTCTGCGTTATCGAGTCGTCGATCGCGCTGCGAGAGAGCCGGAGGAACTCTGGTTTGGGGGGTTGGTCGCGTAGTTAGCACACTGGGCTTCGAGGGGTGGGCACGGGAGGGCTGATCGGAGGGGTAATTACCTCGGAGCGCCAAGCTCGAGAAGCAGAATTGCGGCGTCAGCGCCGGTTGTGCCGGTGGCTGGCTCATGATGGGCTCCTGGCCGACACGGCGTTGCTCTTCCTTCCCGGCGTCCTTGACAGGAGCCGGCCCTTGGGACCACAGGAACTTGGCCAGGTTGATGACGTAGCACTAGAAGAAGATCTCGTGTTTTTTGCCCGGGTTCGATTTGCCGTAGGGGTACGTGATGCTTGACTTCTGTGGTTTGGACGAAAGACTGCTGGATGTGGTGGTGGTGTCATGGAGGAAAAAGCTATGACATCGACCTTTGGCTCGGCAGCCTGCCAATTTGGCATTGGGGAAGAAGTGGGTCACATTCCTAATTCAGCTTCACATGCAACCACTCGACGATTGAGGCAGATCCAAAAGAGCTTCACGGTTTGGCTGGTAATAATCGATTTTGTGAAATAAACGCAGTACAAGTATTGACCGCTTGGTAGAGCGTATTCCAGTAGGTTAGTGCCTTGGTAACGGTCCATGCGGCTTCGAGTGGTGAAGATCCGAGAGCATGCTGACAACCCTACCTGTCATTGTACTTGTATGGGCTCTGCCACCCAGGCTTGGACTGCCTTAGGTTTGTGTCGAGATCATGTTCACTAGATTCGGAGTTGGATCAAGTGAATGTGGCCTTTTCCGATATGGCGTCATAAGCTGCGCTTCACACTGATTATCGCTTTGAGAGGACGGCTTCTCGTCGACAGGTATCAAGGCCATCAATGCCACTTACATCAGTCCTAGCCCATGATCAGCCATGTTGTCCGTGGCCAATAACGCCCCTGATATACGAGCATCACAAACAAAACACAACCGACTTGTGGGACGAGAATAGTGATTTACGGTCTACAATAAGCACGACAGCTCCGGCGCGACCTTCAGCAGGCACATCGCGGTTCCTCCACTCATTATGACCTCAGCATGTGAAGGCTTCCCGATCTGTCCTACTCCGTACATCAATACGAGTCCTGTGGTCGCATCGATAGGTACCTGCCTCTGACATCAGACACAGACACAGACGCGGTCGCGTGACGAGGCCTCATCAGGAAGATTGAGCAGAGGATTGAAGCTTCTTCCCCTGCTCTCTCTCATGTGATAAAACTGGACCACCGGCCCGACCCCCCCGTTTCGATCTGTGGGTAGGATCCGCCCAACACATGGTGCGACATGGGTTTGAATATGCCTCCGGAAAGGAGAATATCAAGAGCTAGCAATATTCTTCCTTCAGCTATGCACAAGTAGTACTTGTAGGGAGTACATTTCGTAGGGAAGCGCCAGGGAGGCGAACGGAGCTCACCTGCCACGCGACACGCACGAAAGGATCACACCGAGGTGACGTCGTGTTTCTGGGCGGAAAGGCCAGAGAGTCCGTGTCCGTGTCCTGGCAGATCTCGTTTCCTTCTTCAGGACGTACTCGGTGTGACCACGGGCTGGCTTTAATCCAGCCGCAAAAAAAAAAAAAAAAAAAAGCTACCCTCTCGGATGCGCACCTGTATGTGGATGGGGTCAACATACATTACGCGAAGCAGGGCTGGATCTCTGGTCTAAAGGATGCAACACCTCCTTGATAAAGAGCCTAATAATCCATATTGACTTCAGCCGCCGCGATCCCAGGTCTCTGCCCACACACACGCGCGCGCAGGCGCGCAGTAACAGAGGAGTGTGACGCAGAGTCTATGGAGGGGGAGAACCGTACATCTGGGTACCTCCCAGCAACCCCCGATATGTACGTACGGAGTGCGTGTGTATCTACGCGAGCCGGAAAAGAAAAGCCGCAAAGCTGCCTGCATTCTTGTCTCGGATGTGCAAGGTGCAGCGCCAACCACCAAGGGGATGATCAGGGTCAGGGAAGTTGGCCGAAACGGCCTCCTCGCAGCTCTGTACACTAGTTACCATTGTTTCGGCCTCACAGGCATGGTAATTGTGCATGCATATATGCATGTCCTCGCCCGGGCGGGAGCTCGGCCGTGCAAGAAACTCCAAGCTCGATCGACATGGGCCCTTCTTGGCCGAAGCAGGACCGGTACCGAGCCCGTTGAGGCCGAGGCCCACAACAAGACTGATGCTCTTCATCGACATACAATAGATGAATAGACGATGACGGGCATCAAGTCTTTCTGTCGGTGCAGCATCACTTAGCCAAGGATGAGGCGCGGTAATTTCATCAAACACTTTCACGGTAGCGAGTAGAGAAGCCGACAGTGCAGCATACACACCTCTTCCCCAACTTGCATGGGCTCTTCAGGGGTGGGCCGGGCTGGTGGTCGTTCTTCGGAGCTGCTTGTTGCTGCAGGATTGCGAAACAGGAAAAATGAAATATCGAGCTGCACTTGCAGCTGTGGCTCGGCCGCAACCTTGTTCAACGCCATGCGCTGGGGCCTTTGCCCCGAGGCCGGTCCGTGGACTTCATCCAGGAGAAAGCAGTCGTGTGCACGACTGTGATTCACGACTCCGTGGAGGTCAAAAACAGAGCCGAGGTCAAGCCAGGCCAAACCAAGTTTCCAGTCCAGGGACCTGCGAAGGAGAGGCGTAAAGAACTGCACGGATACAGTGCAAGGTGAGAAGAGCACGCGTGCTACGACCCCACATGTTCGTGAGGCGCTCGAGACGGACACGTTGTGCTTGGCGGTGAGGGTGGTGGTGCACCAAGAAATTGCGCCAGGGCCGACCCGGGGGATCGAGCCATTGGACGAGAATATCCCGCCGAGCGAGCCGTGTGTAGAAAGCCACAGGAGGGGAGAAAGGCGAGGAGCAAGAGCAAGACGTAGCGAGGGAGCAGAAAAAGAGATCTGTCACATACCGCTGGCGCGTCTTTGTGAGATATGCGAGGTGGGAAAAGATCCCGTCCGGGCCTCGCCTCGAGAGGACGGACGGACCATGCTGGAAGATCGACGCCAGGATGGTCGAGTCAATTCAACCCAAGGCGGCAATCCCCCGTCACCACCCCGAGGCGTCGAGGGCTGACGGATAATTCATGACGATGCAGAATGGCCGAAGTGGCCTCGTCGAGATTGGGGATGAGGGCACAGTCCGATCGATCGGGCTGATGGAGGACTTGGAGGCTGCCGGCGTTGGTGTTGGTGGCCATCCAAACTGTTGGACACGGCAAAAGGAAAAACGGGCAGCAGATGCAGGAGATGATGACCGGCGAAGGATGTGGTGTCATGGATGCGTCCAGGATGATGTCGAGGCCAATTTGTCACGCTCGACCTTGTCTTCCTGACGAGCTACATGCAAGCTGGCCCCTCGAAGGTGCCCTGTTTCTTTTGTGATTTTTTATTTTTACTTTTATTCCTACCTTTGTACCACCCTCCCATTGCTTTCCTTACCTCCTTTACAGTCAGTACCTACCCTTCTTGTCTCTAACGTACATTACGCTTCTCCAGGATAAACTTGCCATATCACGCACTCCTTTTCAATAATTATCCACCACGCACGTTGCCGGCCTGGTCGCTTCGACCCGCGCGGCTCCAAAATTACCACCGAGCCCTGCTTTGATCCAAGACTGCCTGTATGCCTCTTAAAGTCTTCAGACTTTATTCCAAGATTTATTCCAAATACCACTGTGGCTGGTCATCGTATGGATAAGTGTATGTAGTCGAGCCTTGATGCGACACTGCGAATATATGGGGTGCACATAGGCACCCAGCCTGTCCCTGAGGCTGTTAGCTGTAGCCTCTTTTTATGTTCCAGGGTTTCTCTCGCCAGCTTCGCTACAGGGGATCGGTGCAGCTGCACAAATACGTAAGGTGGTATTTGCAGTCGAGCCACAGAGGAATTGACTGGGAAGGGTCAGAAATGCAACCCTGAGGGCAATCTTGGGACGGGCTGTGGCCCCCCCGGTCGCCGCGTCCAAACAGCCTGTTGTCCGCCTGCTGCTGTGATGTGATCCCCTTATCTATTTTCCAGGAACAGCGTACCTCAGTCTAACTTGTACTCTGTACGTCTACTTGTACCGGTTCCTGGCTCTTTGTGTTCCTGGCTGGGCCTCATGGGCGTGGTTGTAGCGAATGTGCTCCTTTTCCCTCGACCCACCTCCCCGTAGGTATTGGTTGACTGCCAGGCATCGTATCGTGCTCTTTCCAGCAGCCGCGCAGCCAAGATGAGCCTTAGATCCCCGGTTCAGGTCCCAGCCACCTGACCAGACCGTACGTGAATCCAAGACATTCAGAGACACTCTGCGCTTGCTCGACGTGCCGGCTTTCTCCCAAAAAAAGGGGTACGGTACGGTGATCCCTTGTGCTCACGCGCACGTCGTCCACCCGCCCAGGCGGCGCAAAAAAAGCATGCGAGATGGTGAGTGGACAACAAGATGAAGCTTGTCTTGTCACGGCCTGTCAAAGTTCCACGCTTGGTGTTCTCTTGGGTCGTGTCGACCAGTCAGAGGCTGGCGGATTCGTCCCCGTCGTGACCGCTGACGCTAGCCCACAGGGCCCTGCTGGGATGATGCTCCAGCGGAGGTTGGCACGGACGGCCGCGCTGTTCTGCGCTGGGTTTAGAAGGGGGGGTCCTCCTCGCAGGGGATTGGTCGGGCGGATCACGGATGGATCAGTGATCGCGCGAATTTGCTTCCACCGGCTTGGTTTGGAGATTGGAGAGGTCAAATCGAGGATAGCATGGCATGGCGAGAGGGCCAAAAAGAGGGTACTGTACACTCCCTTCCCTCACCCCTGATGATGGATTGTTTGTGAGACCTGCCGCCCTTCCAACTTAAACTTTCAGCGCCGCTCCGAGCAGCCAGTGGCCATCCGTGGAATGAGCACCGCAGTGCACAGAGCACACAGCATAGCACAACGCCATGCGAACCATGACGGCATATCTCGAATTGTGCCCGCCGCGATGATGGACAAAATAACCTCGAGACTAGGTTCGAGCTGGGGTTGTTTGCCCCTATCCAGAGTCGAGACTCACCAGCCAGTCTAGTCAGGATATCCTTGATTTCCGCCCCGACCTGACTCTTTTTTAGTTGTATCCTCTCTCTCCTCTCTCTCTCCTCTCTCTCTCCTCTCTCTCTCCTCTCTCTCTCCTCTCGTCTTCTGTTCATTTCTAGCCTTCTCTCGGCCGGGTCTCTGTCCAAACGCACCCCCTGGTCGTGGCCGCTCTGTTCCTTGCCCACGCCCCCGGTTCAGCCATGTCCTCTGGAAGAATATTCCACACCCCCTGCCTGTACTTGTACGTAACTCCAAGGCCTTGTAAAATGAGGACAAAGAAACAGAGCACCGGGCCGGCCTGAACGTACTCCGTAAGGTACTCCGTAATAAGCGGGCAAAAGAGAAAGGTAGAAAAGCAAGTAAAAGTAGGTACAAATACAGTAATCATGAGAGACTTGCCCAAGAGAGAGTGAGAGTGGGAAAGCACGCTAGCGCTAGTGAACAAACCGCCCAAGCTCTGCATTGGCCTTGCAGGTAACCCTGTCAGGAAAGAGCTACTTCGTACCTACCCGCATCGCTTACCACCAAAACCCAGCCCAGCCCGGCCGAACTAGTCTCCATTTTGAACCGCGACAAATTACATCTCGACAGAGAATCTGCAGGGCCACCACACGCAGGCAGAACAACAACATCCAGCAGCCCAGCGCCAGCCAGTACCAGCCAGCACGAACCACCGCGCAGAGAGGAAGGGCCCGAATCAATTGACCGACGGATTGATTGATCGATCGATTGCCTCATGATTCGCTCCCGGGGCAGCCACACCAGCTGTCCGCCAGAGAACAACGAACCACCACGGACGCCCTCTCGTCCTCACGCACACCCCCCTCCGACTCTCGTTCACGCCTCACCCTCACCTCACCCTCCTGCTGCTGCTGTTACTCCTCCTGCTCCTCCTGGTCCTGCTGTCTCTGTTGTTGGATAGCCTGCTACCACATCGCCTGCTTGGACGTACGGAGTAGGCCTAGTTATGCCCGCGCCTATGCCTACGCCCACCCCTGACCCCAAATCCATACCAGAGGAAACCCGGCCCACGGTCGCGCGCGTCCTATCCCATCCCCTGGTCGTTTTTCCACCCCAAAGCCTCTTCCCATTTTTCTCGCTCCCCTTGTTGAGAATCGTGGCTCCATAAAAATCCCAAATTAAAACACCAGAATGGCACAACCGCCTCTCCAGGCCTCTGGACCGCCCAAGGAGGGCCGCCAGCAGCCACATCCGCCAAGCGAGCCTCTTGCAGACCAGGGGCCGGAAGATAATACTGCTCCTGCTGCCACCACCACCGGCTCTGAAGCTGCTGGTCCCGCTGCCGTTACCACCAATGCCAATGCTGCTCCTGCTGCCACTCCTGTTCTTCCTGTTACCCTGAACGGGAGTGCTGAGGGCGCTGCTGCTGCTGCCGCTGCTGGTGGTCCTGGTACTCCTGCTGTCGTGGATGCGGGCGCAGCTCAAAACCCCGTGGCTCCTACTCCTACCTCTTCCCTGCTGCCACCTCCATCTACAGACGACGCGGCTGTCTCTACGAATGGTGTCGAACACAACCACACTCGGCATCCCACAGACGCCTCTGCATCCTACTCGGTGCCCGTCCTTCGAGAAGGCAGCACCGACGCTGCTCCCTCTTCCACCCTCGACCCGACCCTCTACCAACAACAGCAGCAGCAATCACCTGCTACCGAGGCCGCCACCAACGGATACGACCAAAATCACGCGGCCGTCACAAACGGGGGACTTCTGTCCTCTGCGTCCTCGCCCTCCATGTCCAACCCTCACCAACCCCACGGCCTGCCTCGCCAGAACTCGGGCTACTCAAATCCGACCTCATACTCCCCTCCCATCATGAACCCGGCACAGTTTGGTTATGGACCACCTCAACCGGGTCAGCCAGGCGGAGACCTGTACAGAACCTCTCCTGCCCCTGGGGTAAATCCTGCTATGTCTCTTCCTAGCATGCGCAGCATCGATCCCCTCCAGCAACAGCAGGCTCAACAGGGGATACCAGTTCCCATTCCCCCGACGATAGGTTCGACTGGCGGACCGATGGGCTACTACCCGATGCCTGGCTACGGCATGCACCACGACATGCGATTCGCCATGCCGCCTCCGTTCGGACACGATCCCCGCGTTACTCTCAGTGGAGGCCGTCATAAAAAGGTACACTTGAGGCTGCGGATGGACCGAGATGCTTCCCTGGTTTGGAACCTTTGGACTGACTGTGGCTTTGCCTGGGCTTTTTTAGGAGATCAAGCGGCGAACGAAAACGGGTTGCTTAACTTGCAGAAAACGCAGGATAAAGGTATGTTACCGATTCTTCCTTTCTGTCCTTGTCTTCTTCATTCTCCGCTGTTTCTCCCTGCCTCTTCACACATGTTTGAACTGGACATGGCAAAAATCACCCTCAACCGTACACGGGCATGCTTGCAAAGACCCTACAATTCGCAATGCCTTCACTCGCTGCATCTTTATACGCCGGGCAGCAGTTGCAACCAAACAGAAAAAAAAAAGTGGAATGGAATAGCAATCCACCGGGGGAGATTCAAGTGTAGTCAAATTATGCGAGAGATCTATCACTCGCTGGCTCTCGAGCCGGTCGATTATGCCCACCTCGCTTGTCATCGCTTCCGCATCGCTCGCTTCAAGGGCCGATAGATGGAGCTACGCCAGCAAGCGAGCCAGCCATTTTACGCCGTTACTCCAAATTCCATCCCATCTTTCTCCTCCACCACAATCCACCTTTTCCCCCCTCCATACCTTGCACCACACACCACCACCACCACCCAAACTTCCTGCTCAAGCAACAGGAGCCAGAACCTGTTAGCGTTCGCTTATTCCCCCCCGGCTCCCTGCCAGTCTCGGGCTTTTCTGTTTGGTTGCCTTGCCCTCAGCCCAAACGTCACCGCTTCTCCTGTCCTGTTCGTGTGTCTGCTTGTCTTGAGAACGATCATACGCACGTTCACGCCTCTGACCGATTCAACCCGCCAAACAGTGTGACGAGACGCATCCGACCTGCAACAATTGCAAGAAGTCCAAGCGAGACTGCGCCGGCTACGATCCCATTTTCAAGCAACAGCAAGGGCCCCTCCCCACCATCCAGCCCGCTCTCGGCAGCACTCAACAACAGCCTCCGGCTCCGACGACACTTGCAGCTGCGCCGACAGTCCCTTCCTCAGCTCCTCCTCCAAATCCTTACGCACATCACCAGGCGCCCGTGCTGGCGAGCTCATACCACACGTCCTCAACACCCCAGGGCCAGCTCTCCTACGACCCCGCCCTCTCCTCTGCCCCGCCTACCGCAAAGCAAGAAGGCTTCGAATACCCTCCCGCGATCGACCCGGCGCTTGAGGGCACGGCTAGGCTGCCACTGCACGATCCCTTGAGACCACTAGATTACGGCCAACCTAAAGGTGGCGCACCCTCTACCGTCCTCCAATCTCAAGAGTCACCATTGACTTACTCAAGTGCTCCAGCAAAGGATATGAAGGTCGATGAGCTTATCGCCCTGGGAGGGCCGGCACCCCCACCGCCGGCCGCCCCGCCCACTCGGGAGAAGCTGGACGAAATCACCAATATCTACTACGACATCTATATGACGGGCCTCAAGGAGTTCTTCGAGACGACCTGGTTCAACTTCACTCCCCAGGGCCCAAACCCCATCAGCATACTGCATAATAACAAAACTCTAATGGACCTCCTCACTTCTTTCCTCGACTCGCTCGCCAGCATCAAGTCCAACGACCCATCAGAGATGGTCATGACGGGCCATCTCGAGACCCGCATTGTCTGGGCCCTCGCTACCCTTGTCTATACCATCCCCGCCGCCATCAATCCGCCCAAGGATGAGCCCCTGCCCACCAACGACGCGACCGAGACACGGAATCGCGTTGCTGTCTTCGAGACACTCCTGTCGGGCGGTCTCCTCGTGCGCAACCCCTGCATGCCACCACCCAAGACGGGCGATCCGCTGCGCATTCGCGAGTACGAGTTCTGGCATTGGCTTGGCGAGTACTTGCGCCTACAGGACACTCCGCAGAGCAACCTCGCACCTCAGCGCGAGCAGGCACTTGCCCGCCTGCGGAACCTGCTGGACGGCAGGGAGAACCGCGATATCCTTTACTCGATGGTCATCCTGAGAGAGCTCTCGCCCCAGTTCCCGCCAGGCTACGAGGCGACGCTGCCCAAGCACCTGGACGAGACGGACCCGCGCAGCAAACTCGCCGTCGCGGCCCAGTTTATCCGCACCGAGGCTTTGGTCAGCGGCGGCACGACCAATGTCGTGCGACGGTTTGCCGAGCTGGCGGCCAAGGCGTTCATCTCGCCTGGCGCCAATGCCCGACGGGCTTGATTTTTGATATCTTGTCTTCCAAAAATCGATCAAGCCGGGGCCCCTATTTCTGTACCAATACTAGTTTTGCAGCCTTCTTGTCTTACTGCCTTGTCGTTGCTCACTACCTTTTTCTCCCCTATGTCGATATAGACTTTGTGTTCTTCTCTCGAGCGAAACGACACCAGCCCATTGGTGTTCGGATACTTTGTTTCCTTGCTATAGTCATATCGGCGTCTTGTGTCACTTTTTCTTTTAATCCTTCTGATCTGGGATTTAAAACAATCGGTTCCAAAAAGGGCGGGCGGGATTCAGGGTTCTTTTCCAAAAACCAAAATTGAACGAGAGAGAGAGAGAGAGAGAGAAAGTGGGAGAGTTACTTTGAAAAAGAAAAGGCGGTTCGGTTTCTCCAGTGTGCTTGTGTATATTGAAAGAACGAATGGAAGAAGGAAGTGTGGATGGATATGTTGGTGTTGGCCCAGATTGCGGGACAACCAACATGCAGTGGCCTCTCGTTGCAAGCCTTTGGGCCCTGTATCCTCCTTCCCCTCGGTATCATCCTTCGAAGGACATGATAAACAGACCTCGAGGCAGCACGATGCGCGAGCTGCGACAAAAGGCATACTATATATTAATAAAGTGGGGAAAAAGAGAGAATTCCCCACGCCCCGGCGTGGTGAAGGAGAAGGGCTATGGCAGCCGTTCATTGCCATTACAAACTTGTCGGCCTCTTTTTGTCTTTTGTGTGTGATTGATGACTGCCTGTCTTCCTGCCATTGCCATCAAAGGTGATACGTAGGGTCTCGCGAGAGGAAGAACCGTGTGACAAAGTCGTTGATTCCACAGTAGTCATGGCACTTCTTTGCCAGCCTCGAGCACCCATCCCATCACCGAGAGCAAAGCCGAACCAGGGTACTTATTTTACCTGGGTAACCACCACGACAGCCTTCATACTCAGCCAGTCCATCCGCTCATGCCAATCCATCATACACATCACTCTCACTGAGGCACAATGTGCATACACGATGACTTGGGTAGCCCGGGCAAATGCAGCCCCCTTAAGATCCTCTTGACCATTTCATTTCAAGAGCACAACTTGTGTTGTTGTGTCCTGTTTCAAAAGGTGTAAAACCTAACTAGCTAGGCACGGCCCGGTTGACGGGCACTTTGATTCCTCTCCTGCTCTCTCTCTCTCTCTCTCTCTCTCGCTCTGCACTTCCCATAAGAGGTAGGTAGCTTGTTTAAAGCTCCATGTTCATGACGAGGGGGCGCAAGTTGGGGACATTGTTTTCTCAACGCCCACCACCATACATACCCCTCTGCTCATTAGTCCCTCGACGAGGACTTTGGATTTGTCGTTTGTAATGTTAAAACAAAAGAAAAAAAAATCAAAAATAGAAAACGCCATTTTTGTCCTGCTATGGGGATATCATGCAACTCTCTGTGTGTTGAGCCAACGCCGGTGCTTTTGTTGAAAAAAGAAGTCTGGTTGCCGAAATACCCCCCCCTTCCTTCCGCCGAAAGAAACCCATAGATATTTTGCCCTCATGCGCAGGTCATGCTGTGTTGAAAACATTTGCTCTCCCGGATTTCCCCCCTTTCTTTCTATGACATTATATGCAAATGGGGCAGCTTAGTAGCGGTAGTGGTCGCTCTTGAAGGGACCCTCGACGGGCAGGCCGAGGTAGTCGGCCTGGACCTTGGAGAGGACCGAGAGCTCGACGTTGCAGTGGGCAAGGTGGAGCTTGGCGACCTCCTCGTCGAGGATCTTGGGCAGGACGTAGACCTGGCGCTCGAGCTTGCCGTCGCGGGCAAACTCAATGTGCTTCTTGGTGAAGGCAGCGTTCTCGTTGTTGAAAAGCTGGATCTGGGCCAGGACCTGGTTGGTGAAGGAGCAGGACATGACGAAGGAGGAGTGGCCAGTGGCACAGCCAAGGTTGACCAGGCGACCCTCTGCCAGGAGGATGATGTGGCGGCCGCTGGGCATCAGGAAGCGGTCGACCTGGGGCTTGATGTTCTGGACCGACTTGGCGTTGGCCTTGAGCCAGGCAACGTCGATCTCAATGTCGAAGTGGCCAATGTCTATGAAAAAAAGAGATGGGTGTCAGCAAGAATCCGAACAGCAGAAATGCCTCAACATAGAATTTGTCAAAAACTTACTGCAAACGATGGCATCGTTGGGCATCTCGGGGAAGTGAGCGGCAGTCAGGATGTCACGGCAGCCAGTGGTCGTGACGAAGATCTGACCGACCTTGCAGGCCTTCTCCATGGTGGTGACCTGGAAGCCGGCCATGGCGGCCTGGAGGGCGTTGATGGGGTCGATCTCGGTGACGAGGACACGGGCACCCATGCCGTGCAGGGCCATGGCGCAGCCCTTGCCGACATCGCCGAAGCCGGCAACGACGGCGATCTTGCCGGCAATCATGACGTCGGTGGCACGCTTGATACCGTCAATGAGGGACTCACGGCAGCCGTACAGGTTGTCGAACTTGGACTTGGTGACGGAGTCGTTGACGTTGATGGCGGGGACGAGCAGGGAGCCGTCCTTGACCATGCGGTACAGGTGGTGGACACCGGTGGTGGTCTCCTCGGAGACACCGTAGCAGCCCTTGAGCATCTCGGGGTACTTCTTGTGGACGAGGGAGGTCAGGTCACCGCCGTCGTCGAGGATGAGGTTCAGGCTCTTGCCGTCCTTGAAGGCGACGAGCTGCTGCTCCAGGCACCAGTTGTACTCCTCCTCGGTCTCGCCCTTCCAGGCAAAGACGGGGACGCCGGCAGCGGCAATGGCAGCGGCGGCGTGGTCCTGGGTGGAGAAGATGTTGCAGGAAGTCCAGGTGACCTCGGCACCGAGAGCGGTCAGCGTCTCGATGAGGACGGCGGTCTGGATGGTCATGTGCAGGCAGCCGGCAATGCGGGCGCCCTTGAGGGGCTGGTCCTCGGCGTACTTGGCACGGGTGGCCATGAGACCGGGCATCTCGTTCTCGGCGAGCTCAATCTCCTTGCGGCCGAAGGCGGCGAGGGACAGGTCGGCGACCTTGAACTTGTGGGCGGGAGCAGACATTCTGGCTACTGGGAGGGGTAAACAAGGTCAGCCAAGATTCTTTTTGGTTATTATCATGTGCTTGGAGACATCGATTGGTTGATCGGTGCGTGTCCAACAGAGGCGAGATTGCTTACCTGGGATGATGCTCGTCTAATCTGAAGGGATTGAAGAAGGGAGAGGGACTGCATGTTTGGATCTGTTAGCAACAGACCTTGATGGGCGGTAGTGAGAAAATCTCGGCGGGTAGCGGGGCAACACGGTTGTCTGACGGGCAGCTTGAGCTCAGCTCCACGCTGACACCAGTACAATCAATCGCGGGCTTTCTGCTCCCGGGACAAGAAGGTCGTCACCGAAACTGGGTACAGATGGGTATACGTACGTTTGGATGAGGGTAGCAGGAGAGGTGTATGGGAGAAAGAGAAGAATGGGAAGAGAGAGATTGGAATGAGGAAAGAGGAGAGGGGAGTTTTTGTGAGGGAGGGAGAAGAAAAGGTGGCAGTATTGTTCCAGAAAATGGCCGGGCTGATAGACTAAGATAAGCTGCAGGAAGGAGGAGAAAGGGAGGACGGACACACAGGAGGAGGCGAGGAGGGACTGGAGGGACTGGAGGGATAGGTAACTAACTACCTTAACTACAGGCATGGATGGGCATGGGCATGGGATGGAGAATGTACCTACCACTCGGGACACACCAGACACACGCACACACACACATGCACATGCACATGAAGGGAATACGGCAACAAACGGGACGAGGGGCTGATGCGGCGGGTTTCCAATCAATCAATCAATTCATCCACAGACGACAAGAGTTGCATGGATGCAGGCATTTACAGCTGGCCCGGTCAGCAAACCACCTACCTCGACTTCATTCTTGTAATGCCGGAGATACAAACAAAGGCAAGGTAAGGTACCTACATCTTGGGAGGGTGTTTCTCTGTCTCAGCCAGCAGCATATGGCCACGCAGCATCACAGCTCGAGGTACCTCGCTAGCTCTGGGATGCTCAGCTGTTAGCAAGGGGAAAATCAAAAGTCCCCTGGATTGGCGCTCGACTTGTCTCTCTCCCGCCCGCCGCCTCCTGCCCCAAAGAGCTCCTCGCTTCAATCTCGCATCCATCCAGTCGGCTTGATGGGGGGGGATTGGCATAGGAATTTGGTGAATGGTGGGGCAACAACAGCACTCAGAACAGAACATCAGCAGTAGGCATCAGGCATTGCTCAAACAGTTTTGTCGGTGAGATTGATCTGTACAGACGGGGAGAAAACCCCGGTCCACCCCTCACTAAACTGCTTTGGGGAGGACCCCTCTGTATCATCCCTGTCCAGAGGCTCGCAGGGGGACTTGGTCCCGCCTCAGCACCCTGTCTCTGCCCGCCAAACACA
Organism: Thyridium curvatum; assembly: GCF_004353045.1. Taxonomy (NCBI): domain Eukaryota; kingdom Fungi; phylum Ascomycota; class Sordariomycetes; order Thyridiales; family Thyridiaceae; genus Thyridium; species Thyridium curvatum. The sequence continues at coordinate 115,784 of NW_022156803.1, read as the reverse complement.
GGCGCAAATGCAATTGCCGTGTTTCTGGCATCCCAACCATTCTCGACGGTCTGCATAAGCGGCTGTCTTAGCACGAGGGGCCCGATGGAGACGCAGATAGGTTGAGCAGGTATCCGTAACTTGGCGAAAAGGATCGGTTGTCGGCCACCGAGAACAGAGTAGGAACATATTGAACAAACACGTGTAGTTGCGCATGGGCAAATGTCTCGTTTGTAGGTGAGGATTTTCAGGTATCTACGTCTATTGCTATAGAACCAAGAAAAAGTCTTCCCCCAAACTGCAGTCAATGCACTGCTGTCTTGTCATTAGCCTTTACCTAGACTGAGTCCCCTAGGCAAGGAGCTGGTAAGACTAAGACACGGTCCAAGTCTCTCAGCTCCTCGCCAAATTGGCCCCTTGCATATCATTTCATACAGGCAGGCGAGGCTGGTAAGTTCCTCAAACGTACGCGCCGAACGAAGATCGCTCGAGACGGCAGTGGTAGCGTGTAACTTTGTCGTCGACCGGCTCTCTCTGATGCTTCCCCTTGATATCTCTTTTTGTTCCTTTGAACGCCAAGCCCGATGCACGCAGATACTTGACAGGACGAGCTCACTTTCTTCGCGGAGCCCGAACAGCCTGCCTTGCACTCTAAGAACCGATTCTCTTTTTTCAGACCACCCCCCTTTCCACCAGATCAAGATAGCACTTGACTCTACTCAGGGACCAGGTTTCCCCTGACGGCAAACATCTTGGCACTGACGTTGGCCGTGAAGCCGTCCACCTGCCGGCTGTACTGCTCCACCTGCCTGGCGTTGAGCATGCCCTCCAGCCGGCTGGGCTCCTGCGGCAGCTTGAACAGCTTCTGCCACTCGTCCTCGGGCAGCGGCTCCTGCTTGGCGGCGGCGCGGGCCGCGTTCTCCGCCTTGCGCTTCGTCTGCCACGCCGTGATCTTCTGCTGCTCGCGGCCCAGCGACCTCTGGTAGTACTGGTGGTTGTTCAGGTCCGAGTAGTGCGACTCGATGCTGTCGAGCAGCAGGTCGCACGTCTTCTCGAGGAAGGGGTCGATCGAGAGATCCAGCGAGTCTAATGAGGGGTAGGGCGGGATCTGGATGTTATCCCTCTGGATGTCTGAGAGCGCGGCCGGCAGGTCGACCTCGGGGTGGTCGGGGGGAGGAGCGGGGATCTGGTGGAGGAAGGTCGTGAGCAGGTGCGAGTTGTGCACCGTCACGGGCAGCTCAAGGAGAATATCCTTGAAGGTGAGCTTGGACTTTTGAAGGCTGTGGCGAAGGTAATGTTAGTATCTAGCCATGCCATGCCGAGATGTGAACCGCAAAAAATCATGCGCTGCGGGGACTGGTATGGTATGCGTACCTCTCGGTCGTGAACTTGCCCTCCTTGTAGGCCGCCACAAAGGTCTGGGTAAGGCGGAAGGCGCGAAGGCTCAGGCTGCCCTGGGAGCTGCGGCTGGGATCGTGCACGAGGGCAACGGTGACAGGGCTGGCCTGCTGGTAGTGGTGCAGGTTCTCGATGAAGCTGAGGTTGATAAAGTTGCCCATGGTGGCGCTCGTGTAGAAACCGACATTGTTGGCGTCGACGTTGACCTCCTTAAGGTGCCTGATCATCTCGTTCTGGTACGCCATGTTGGACTTTTGGCGAGGCGCCGCGGCGGCGAGGGCCGAGGCATCGTTCTGGTGGCCGTCGAAGTTGGCGACGTCGACGCTGGGGAAGGGGAAGGTGTTGGAGACTTCGAGCAGGCCGTCAGTGTCGAGACCGACGATGGATCCGCTGGCAGACGAAGGGAAGGCCGATGCGCAGTGCTTGGCGATCTTCATGACAACCTATACGGCGACACAACCTCATGTCAGTACACAGGCCTTTGTCGCCCAATGAGGGGTGGGGCAAGGGCAGCCCTCGTGGGAAAACACGTACCAACGCCTCCACCTGCACCGCCTTGAAGGGTGAGTCTTTGAGGTGATCCGCCATGATTGCGAGCCGGTCGAGCAGTCGGATGCCGATGAGAACGGGAGTCGTAGCTGGCCGGGATGTGCGGGTGACGTGGGGTAAACCGTCTTCTCTCGTCGCGATGGCGTCGAAATCGAAGTTTTGCAGATTTGGTTTGTGGGATTGTGGGCTGAAGGCGGAGAATTGTGGCAGAAAAGGATCCTTGGCGAGGTTTCAATGTTCTCTGTGGGTGGGCACATCGAGCGGGCCCCGCCAAAACCCAGAGACGACAGCAGAACCACCAGCATCAGAATGGGAATACGTTGTAATATCTTTTCATTCTAATAGTAGTTCACACCTGACCCCGGAAAATACTAACTCTAAATCCAATAACGCTTTTTCGCCAAGAGCACGCTCATAAAATAACCAAACAGTCCGCCCTGGGCTTCAATCATGCTCCTTCGTCCAGTCCCGAATCTCCCAGCTCGCGATCCTATCGCTGATCACCAGGCTGTACCTCTCGATCCCCCACTCAGAGTACATGGCTCTTGTGGCTTGGACGGCTTTGGCATGTTCCGGCCCTGTTCCCGCAATGAGCGAGTGCGCCCGGCTCCTCCAAACGCAGGTCGCCAAGTTGCGTCCATACCGGTCTGGCGAACCGAACCAGTACCTTGTGGGATGGCTGTCAGCAAGATCGCCAATATGATCTCAAGCTGTGCCTCTAGTGTCGTGAATCTGCAGTGTGCGTGACTCACTTTAACAAGCCCCCTTCTACCATGGCTTCGGCATGCGCCGCCTTGTCCATCTCGCCGAGCCTGCCGTAATCGGTGGTGGGCGGGATGCGTGACCGGAAGACGACGATGTAGAAAGACGTCTCACGCCATAGGTAGTCTTGCTCTTTGGCACGGGTCTTGAGGTCGGCCATGATCTCGCCCCAGTTGAACGTATCGCGGTACGGGGCGGTGGCGTAGTCCGCCCTCAGGGGGTTGAACTTGGTGAGTGACTCGGTGAGGAGGCGGCCTTCAGGGTCGAGAGCGGAGAGATCGATGCAGTGCTCGCCATCTGTATAAGGCGAGACGACGAAATTTTTTGATGAATTGCTAGACACCTCTCTGGACTCGGCATACGGTGGCGGCGCTCCCAACCTGCTACACATGATGAGAGCAAAAGTGTCTGTCTTGTCGAGAGGGAATGTTCCTTGAGAAAAGAGAGGCTCTTATAAATCTGAAGTTCCGTAACAATATGCAAAATAAGAGACTTTGAGTGATAGGGCTGGTATATGGTGTCTAAAGTTCTATATGGCCAAGAGATGATGGGAGAATGGATAGGTTGGGCAGAACAAGGGAAGCAGGCGGGATATCTAGATTCCAGAGCAGGAAGCCCACACTATCATCAACAACGAGAGGGAGAGAGGGACGACCCTGACTCATGCTTGACCGAGAATCGCATCCTCAAAGATGCGGTTTCCTTCTTTATGTGCAGCCTAGAACGATCTTGCCGGAGTAGTGAAACGGTGAGCTGGCCCTACCATCGGAGCACGCCATCAAGGATGGGATGGCGTGGAGAATCAAATAATATGGCGTCTTTCGGCGACGTCTGGTAATGGGAGCACAAGTCATCATAAAAGAAAGAGAAAAGAAGAAAAAAGAGAAACGAAGAAAACAAAAATAAAATAAACACTTAATCAATCTGCCCAAGGTAAGGACTGGATATGATCCGGTACTCAATTGGACCCTCCTTAGATTATGCCAGCAACCTGGAGGTCTCGCATTTCAAGCTCTCCATTAGGCACCTGCAATATCTCTCCCGAAGAGAAAATCCACGGGATTCGACGAAAAGCAAGTTCTTCCTGAAGTGCATTGAGGCTCAACAAGATGCCTGCTCGCGATTGTCGTGCTCATTGATCCAGTGGCCAATCAGCCCCCCCGGTGAGAAGCCGCACGTAGACATCCTTGCCACATCGCTCCAATTGACGTCAACCGCGGCACACCATCTTTGCAAGTGAACAACGCTCAACCACATTCTGCCACAAATCATAAGTACCTAGGAATACAGGATTGTTTCCATCTCAATTACAAGTGTGGGTTTAAACAGGCGCGGGAGTCATCGTGCATCTTCAACATGAGATTATTTCAGAGCATGGCAGTGTAAACGGTATCAGCATACTATTAGACATGATTGATTTCGTCGAGTGTATGTATGTACTAGACAAGTATCTCCTGCAACAGCTTTTGTGATATATACTGATTATAATATGGCCCTCGCGGCCCCAGTCTACAGCCCACGGCGTATGCACAGTACTTACAAAGAGAGGGCCTCCAACGCCGGATTCCAATGCGCCAACCAATGCTAATGCTTTGAACGAGAAACCTTTGATGAATGCCAAAAGGAGTAATTCCACCCAGTGCCTCTGCCGACGTTTAAAACGGCTTCTGCCCATTAACGACACACCTAGTCTCTAGAGTCAGCATTCGGTGGCGTCCCCTCGTTGGCGCAGGCATCTCGAGTCGACACTTACATCTCAACATATGCATGGATATTAGGATCGTTGAGGTCATTCCTCACGCCCATTAGGTACATCTGCGCCTGCTCATACGACCACTGCCGTAAAAAAGTCACAAAGTCAGCAAAAAGAAATAATAAAAAAAACCAGATCGCACATAGCAGAGCGGCACACCCCAAATCTGTCATCGGGAAAGAAAACTCACCCCGAGTATCGTCGTCAGGCCCCTGAGCGCGAACCCCTCCAGCCCCTGCAGCATGAACGCCCTGTTCCAGGCGCCCCACTGCTTCAGGTCCGTGTGCTTGGGCCACATACCGATGGGCACTTTCACCCTGTGCTCCCGCACGCACGCGAACCCGGCCTCCTCGGCCGCCCGCATCGCCACCTCGCACGCCTCGGCCGACCTGCCGATCTTGCGGTACACCTGCGCCATGAGCCCGCCCCACTGCGCCAGAGACGACCCGGCGGGAAGGCTGTTGTCGTCGCAGCGGATGTGCACCGACAGCTCGACGTGCTCGAGCCAGCCGCCGGGCCGCAGGTGGCGCAGCACGCGCCGGTCGAGCTCGGCCCAGTCGGGCACGCAGCCGACGAGGGCGCGCGCGTGCACGAGGTCGAAGGCGTCCTCCGGGTAGGTCCAGTCGCGGTTGATGTCGTCGATCTCGAACCGGCAGTTGGGCGGGATGTACGAGGGCTGGATGGGCGAGATGTCGACGCCGATGACCTCGGCCGAGGGGTGCTGGTCGGCCAGGTCGCTGGGGAGTAGCCTGTCAGTACTCCTTCTGTGACGGGGAGTGAGGGAGTGAGGGAGAGAGGTAGGTCTCTCTCGGGCGCGAAAAAAGATGTGCCCCTTCGACGGCGGGCAGGCAGGCGGGAAGAGCTTACATGACCCAGATGCCGGTGCCGCAGCCTAGATCGAGGATCTTTTGCGGATTTTCCGGTAGCGGTGCTAGGTATAACCTGTCGTTCAAGATTATGCGGTACATCTCATGGCTAGAGCTGCTATCAGCTTCATCCTCGCACGGCAGGCCGACGGTGGGTGGGCGGTGAAGTCAGACTCACACGAGATCCTCGGCCTCTTGCTGCTTGGCATCGTTGGGAACGCTACGAGGCGACAGGTTAGTCGGCCGGCTGCCCCAGAAGAGAAGGTACCCTTCCTTGACATACCAATACAGCCCGGCACCGAAGGCATGATACCTCCTCCCGTGCTCCCATTTGTAGTGCATGATGGACGACTTTAGGGATGTCGTATCTGTCGGCGCCATGCTGAGACAGCGTGTTAGCAAGCACGAGGGCACGGCATGCATGCGGGAGGGTAGCACATACGACAGCGCATATGCCGAGTCCCAATCAGCTCCGTCCTGGGGGGTAAGGGTCAGCATGGTTGGCATTCACATAGTGCCGAAGATGACCGGTGCCCGTACCACTTCAATATGCCTCTCCGCCGGCTCGACCGCGATCGGGCCAAGCACCCTCTGCGTCGTCATTATGTCGAAGAGAAAAGAGCTGCCGCTCTCGGAAACGTATGTTCGGCCCAAATATATCCTTTAAAAAATACCGGAGGCGAGCCTTTTTTTTCTGTCGATAAATCCGCACCGAAGAAAATCACATCAGATCCGGTACGAGGGGTGGTAGCTGTGTGGTATGTTGGAACACGAGTGCCAAGGATGGGCTCGGGATGCGGGCTTTGGGTGTGGTTTTGAACCGGCCGAAAGAATGGGAATCACGTCAAGGTCTCAGCTGGGGCGTGAACCCGAGGGACAAGAACAGACGCAAAAAAAGTCAAAAAAGAGGCCTATGGGCAAAAAGTGCTAGATAACCGCGGGAGTGCGAGTCAGCGACAGCCGTGATGCGCCACCAGATGTCGAGCTGTCGATGCCAGACCCCACAAGAAGCGAGACAAGGCCCCATTCCTCAGCGAGATATAAGTATCATATGTAGGGCCGCCGCACGGAAAACCCCAGATAGAAAAGAAGGGAAAAAGGCCTACCTATCTTGGCCGGCCTTTAAAAAAGAAAAAGGAGCACGCACCACACCCACACGAGCAGACGTCGGCAAGTGGCCCTCCATCTGGCGTGGGGCTTCTCGAAAGTCAATCAAACATTAAAACACGCCTGTATCGCGATCGTAGAGCAAGGTCCAGGGGGCGAGGTTGGGCCTCGAGGTTCTTCCTGTCTGCAGTCGGGGAACGGACCGCTGTGGATGGATGTGTGGATAAGGGCTTTTGTCTTTTGACAAGGCCATCACATGGCAGTCCGCATTGTCATTGGCAAGCATGGAAATGATATCCAGCAGAGTTTGCCTTTGAAGTGGTCTAGCGATGCACCAAGGGGGAGCTATCTCGAGCTTCTCCACCATTCGCCTCCTGTTTGTGCTTGACAGGTCTGGAGTCCGGCAGGAAAATTACCGCTTTGGGGAATGGACCGCTCGAGGCTAAGGACGAGGTGGTGGTGGAATGGAGCGATCAATGATGGAGGTGAACTGACAGGTACCCTACTAAGTTTCCGCGCCGGCCGATTCAGGGCACTCTGTTTCGTCTCGCCAGCGACTCGCGGGCGTCTGGTGTGTCATTTTGGGTGCCCCTGATGCATGACCTCTTGACGCAGAGCTTGCTGTCCGGATGCGGTATATGTTAAGAGATGCCCTTGCCATGATATATCCGGAGGGATGATGACTCGGTCAAATACCAAGCGAGAGCACTCCTTTCATCATCGGTCGAGGGCATTGAGCTGAGGTGCGGAACCCTGACCCCAGACGGAAGCCAGGGGTACTGCCGAAGGTCCAACAAAGGGACCACCTCGCGCACCCTGGCTCCTAGGCAAGCCAGGTAATTGTTTGACCGCCAAGACTGGCAGGCAGGCAGGTTGCAGCCCTATTGTGTTGGCGAGAAATGATCTGCCACCTGAACCCTGGTGATCTGTGACGAACCCCTGATCTGGAGTGCCCGAAGCGGCTAACAGCGTCGGGGAAAAGCCCATCTGGCGAGAGGGTTTGTGGTCACGCTCTCGAGTACGAGGATCTCATATGGCGGCACTCCCCACTCTGCCTCCTTCGGCACTGCTCGAGCTTGTCCAGATGTAGATGGAGATGCAGATGCAGATGCAGGTTCTGACTGTAGACCTCTGTGTGTCTCTCGCTTGGGAGGGAATCTGGTCAACGGATGGCTGAGGCGGCTTGGCTTGGCGCTGCGACACGGCCCTTAAACTCTCGATTAGCGATCGGCGACTTGTTGATCTGCGACAATGCCACCGCAATTCCGCAGTTGTTGAAACTCAACCAGCCCTCGCTTGCCTTGAGCGCGGAGAACGCCGCGTTTCTCGCTGTAACGGTAGCAGTAGCCCTGACCAGGATGGGGTTCGGTTTAGGTACTTGTACTTTCTGCCAGCTGCCTGCCAGCCCCAACCCAGGCACACAAACGGCAAGCCAACCTTCCAGAAAGCATCTCGAAGATCAGGTGGCTTGCACCTCCACATCCCCATCCGCACAGCCCTACCACTGTGCCACACAACGCCCCGGAGCCAGTGACAGTGACTGCTTGACTGGAGTCTGAGCCCTGTTGAACCCTCCAGTGTCAGTCGGAAGATCTGCCTGTGCCGCACTCGACAACGTCATCGAGCCGACGAGCCGGACTCGCCAACACAAGCTTTCTCGATAGTTATGTACGGAAATGTGTATGCCAATTGATTTTGATTTGCTACGCCATCGTTGCCTGACCGGCGGGCCGTAATATGATTTAAGACTGCCCTCCTCAAGTCGCTCAGAACATCAAATTCACAACTGCATTCAAGCATGCACAAGTACAGTAGCTACCGCAAGACAACACCCGACAATCATAACCCAGCAGACCCAAGAGCTCCTCCACAATCATGACCTCAATCGCATCTCTCAGCACCACCACCACCCTCCAAGACAACGGGCCCTACAGCCTCAACACCGGCCCTCACGCCCCGCGGCAGTTCCCGCCCGAGGTCAACCTCTACAGCGGCGGCACCTTCAGCCGGGCCTTCTACCTGGGGCCGCACCAGGAGCAGCCGCTCTACGCCGTCTCCACCCACAGCGGCTGGTCCGGCAAGGCCGACGTCGTCCTGCACGCCACGGCCGACGGCGCCGCCAAGAGCCCCGTCATGGCCACCTACAAGGCCGACGCGCTCCACCTCCGGGCCGCGGTCGTCCTCCCCGGCGGCGACGAGCGCACCGTCAAGTACACGGGCCTCACGGCGCGCGGCCGCGCCTTTGAGGCCGCGACCGGCGGCGGCGGCAAGCGCGAGCAGTTCGAGTGGTCGACGGGCTGGGGCGGCGGCAGCGGCCGTGGCCTCGGCGCGAGCGACACGCAAGGGCGGCGCCTGGTGCGGGGCAGCACCGGCGAGACGGTGGCGACGAGCGCCCCGGCCGCCACGAGCGGGCGCAAGCAGTTCGCGATTCAGTTTGTCGGCAGCGGCGCGTCCGGCGAGCTCGGCGAGGAGTTTGCCGTCCTGGCCGTCATCTCGGCGCTCGGCATGTGGGATCAGTCGCGCAGGAGGAACCGCACCGGCCCCATAGCCGGCGCTTTCTCTGGTGGTGGTGGCGTTGTTAATTCTGCCAATGCCGGAATGTAGGACAACAGGGCAGAGGGGAAGCAGGGAGCAGGCGACCAAATTGTCTTGCTTACGAGAAGTCTTTTTTTTTTCCCTCTGTGAGCTTTGAAGCTCTTTTAAAGGAGATGGGACTCGTGAGCTTTGCTGCTTTTGCACGCTGGAGATGAGCTCATTGTCCCTGCTCGCGCGACAGCACCATGGGCAGAAGTCAAGGAACGATGTACGAATGAAGGTTCGCGGGATAGCGTTTGGAATTTTGTTTTGAATCGTTTTTAGAATACCCAATAGTGTACTATACGCTCGCAATTGAACTTATCACTGTCAATGCCTTGTGTCCTTTGATACAACATGTCGCGAAACCGTCCCGATCACAGCAAAAGAGTACCGAATCATACACCATAGTCATAAGCCTCAAACAACTGAGGTCATCCATGTACTCAGGCACGTTATGTCATGGAGGACCTGGCCTACATCATCCGTTGCTTTTCGCTAGGGCTTCATCACAACCTTGAGTTGCGTAAATTCGCCCATGCTGCCCTCACCGGTGAATAAATCTTCCAAGCCTTGCGAGGCTCTATTGTCTACCCGAACCATAGTCCGATAGCTACATTTTAGAAATGCTAATATGAAGTTAGGTGCCACTGGAGTCCATAAACATAATGTCCAAATCTATATACATGTGATGTCACTCCTATATACATAACCCCTTCCTCTGGCGTTGGTTGACCTATATACCAAATTACGATACGATGGCAGACATGTTTTGACATCTCCTCCTGCGCATGACAGCTGCTGCTGAGGCAAGCCTGATGGAGGCGTGTCAGCCCCCTTCGCTGACGTTCTCAGCGTCACTGTCGTCAGACGGGTATTCGTTCTCATTCATGGCCCCTATTATCATCGCACGCATTCCCCTTTCGTGATACCGTCGGTCGACAATGTCCCATTCTCCCGATATATCGTTGTCGAGATAGGACAGCCGCCTTTTCCCCACAGAGTCGTGGCCGAACCGGATGAATTGTAACGTGACATATGACCGGTTGTGGCGTCCCTTGTGTACTCGGTCAATGAGGGTTCGAACCGCCGAGTCGACACCGCACATGTCTGGTTTGGAGCCAGAGTCCGGGCTAGCGGCGGGAGCTCCCAGTCCGCTGGAATAATCGCTCTTCCCACTCCATACTGCATTCGTCAGAATGTAAATGCTGATCCCCGTCTTCGGCTTATTCAGGGCTCTCATGATCCTAGATGTTTTCGCCGCACCGGCTGACGCGGGCACAAGATCGTCGATCAACACGCTGAGAGCCAGTTCCATCATGCATGTATCGCCTTGGGGTGAGTTCATCTTGACCTTCTCGAGTAGTTCCGTCGATCTTTTGCTCTTGAACTTCTGTGTTGGTTTCGATGTGAATCGGAGCTCTACGCCATCCGGATCTACTCGTTTAACGACCCATCCAAGCGCCTCAATGGCATTCTGGACTTCATGCCAGTACTTTGTCATGCTCTTCGAGTTATCAACAAGAAATACCTGTCTAAGGAGTTAGCTATCATCGTCCGAAGCCTTTGGGAATTCGGAAGTGCTGCAATTCACCTGATCTCTCCCTAAAAGCGCATTTGGTATCCCAGCCAACTCTTCCGGTAGTTCTTGGCCGGAGCGTCTTCTGGCCTTCCACTCAAGCAATTGTTGTATCGTAATATCCGGCAGTCCCTGGCGCTGGGGAGTATTCCTGCTCAGCTTTGGATTGGATGGCGTCGTCGACTGTGGTTGACTGATCGACAAGGCATTGAGTTGTGTTCCTAGCTCTTCAGCTCCAGTTTGACTTGCTGCAACTGAGGCTGCGGGATCGTGAGCAAGATATCTTGCATGAGATTCCACTGGCGGCAACTCTTCTCCCTCGTTCAGGACTGTGAAGTGAGAGCCGTTATGAGTAGCGGCACCTGGGCCCGAGGCAATGGTATAAGTGTGACGCCGTGGCTGAGTAACTGCATCAGTCTGAGCAACAGTGCTAGCCCTCGGAAGCCCTGTCGCGTTCTCAGAAGGATAATGGTGATTCATGCTATCTTGTTGGACTGGAACAGACCCAGGAGCGGTGTAATATTGGTTTGGCTGGGGTCTCTGCGTGGTAGTTTGGTTGTTGGTGTGGTCCACGTACACGGATGTTCGACCGGGAGAGTACGGCGAAGGAGATGACTGCTGAGGAGATGCTGGTGTGGGATGGATCCCTGGGGGGGTCGGTTGGGCTGTGAGGGTATCTCGAATCGGTGAATTGTATGATTGAGACGAGTGAGGCGAGTGCATAGACAGTCTTGCCAACTCGTAATTCGACTGATCATGATGGGCTTCCGCTCCGAGCTTCCGCAGCAATTCCTCAAAACGGTATTGGGCCTGGCCAGCATTCAGGCGGTTTGTTGGATCCCCTACCAACAGATTCTCGCAGATCCATTTGCATAGCGAGTTTGTTACGTTGTCGTAACAACGACGTCGATCAAGAAGCCTGTTGGTCATCGTATCGAGCGCTCTGAGCCTCTCCACTCCGTTGTGAAATCGACCACGAGCTTCAGGGTGCCCCCTTTCCTCCAGTCGTAGCCTTAGGAATTCTTCTCGACCCCTCTCTCCACAAACGGACCAAACAGCCGTCTCAAAGAGAACACAACCGAGAGACCACATGTCAACCTCCGCGTTTACCCTGAGGTCCAGATCGTCCAGATCGACATGCCACGACATCAACTCAGGAGCTCCGTAAACCTTCGTACTCTTATGGTCCGGCAACGAAGGATCGAGTGTGTCGGTAGTCTTTTCGAAGCTGCTTAGACCAAAGTCGCCGATTTTGAACTTGAACCTGAACTCTGTCGCGTCTCCATCGGAGAAAACAAAGATGTTGGATGGCTTTACATCCTGATGGACGCCTCGGATTCGGACGTCTTTGGGTTTCCGGACACCGTGAATCCGCGCAAGGCCGATAAACAGACTGGAGAGACGCTCCCAGAGCATGAACATCTCCTCACGCGTATACGGTAGCTGGCCTCTCCTGAAGAAATCCAACAGGCTCCCTTGGTCGGCGTACTCCAGCAATATCACGCCTCGGGTACCTTGAACGAATGAACCGTAATACTGTAGAAAGTAATCGGAATTGATCTTTGTGCTGTCTTGCCATTTCAAGGCTGAATATGCCTCTAGCTCGCTGCGAAAAGTAAAGTCGATCTCGCGGGGAGGGTATATCTTCGCAACTAGATTCGTCTTGAGAACGAAGCATTAGGAGACGCGCACGTACAAGTGATTCGACGTCGGAAAGATGCGTGCTTACCGTCCTGGCTTGTAGCCCGCTTGATGATGAAAATTCAAACAGCTCGAGGTCGGCTTCTGATTCGGTACCTGACTGCACCTTCCCACGGTGCTTCAAGGGTAGGATAACTTCACCAGCCAGCTCAGTGTTATTTAGAATCGGGTTTGTTCCCTCAGCTAGCTGCTGAGGACTGAATCGAAAATGCGATTTGTAAAACTGCGTCTTTACTCGTTGAGCGGCATCCGTGGTTCCGAATATGTCGTCGAGATCCTCAATCTTGTGGAACGGCAATTTGGCATCAGTGCGATCTTTGCGGGCAAAGTTATCGAGATACCAAACCACGGAATCCTGAGGGGTTGATATGTACACGAGAGTAGCAAATATCCTCAGGTAATGCCCGATGATGTTGGATTCGTCCATCAACATGCTGCCATTCGTTCCGAGAGCGAAAGGGCGGACGAGATCGGTTTGATCCCAATAGTTTCTCAGTTCCTGCAGAGGCACGTATCCGGTAGGCAATAAAGCGACTGGGGAGATTCGGACGCCTATGTTTTGCTCACAGACCTCGGTTACCCACCGATGGTAGTCGGAATGCGCTCTATGAAAGTCAAACAACATCTTGAATGTTGCAGTGACTGCTTAATCGGTCCCCTTGATGCGTCAGTTGATGGGTTAAAATCACCAGCGCAGAAAAGCCAGCCTCGAAGTGAGAGGAAGATGCCATAAGCGAGCGTGAACGATCGGCGTGCGCGCAACGAGGCGCACCTTTGCGAATGGCTCTTACCAGCGTGTAGAACGACGTGTATCGCGGATCCAACAGGAGCAGGAAAAGAATGTGGCCTAAATGTACAGCACGCTGAGAAGTTTGTTCGTGCGGTGATCAGGCGGAGGCGCGCACACCGAGCGATCCAGGCTTCCGCGGGCTAGGATAAGCAGCTGGTCAGGCTGAGAGGAGAGGGCAGGCTTATGGCGTCACTCGGTCGCATTCGAGCTCTGCCGTACTCAGGTACTCGCTGCTCCGGCGTGTATGTGCGCTTGACAGTCGGGGAAAGCAGGGTAGAAGTACTCGAGAGAGGGATGGTCCGGCCAACATGAACCATTCTCTCTGCATGCAAGTGCAAGCTTCCGTCATGACGCACCGCAGCGGACGAGGCACATTTCGAGCAGCAGAGGGTTATCAGGAGCGGGGACATGCAGTCCTGGCTTGTGCAGGCAATGGTGGTTTGCATGCCATGCGGAAAAAAAGGCGTCGAGAAGGCTGCCATGGCGTGGGCGGACTGGTCAGACAGACGGCTAATGGAGGCTGTTGATTCGCCTGGACGACGCTGACCGTGTGGCAACTGCAGCATTCGTGCATGAGCCACGCCGAGCCTGATTGGAGCCCTCCTCATAGCCTGAGGGCATTGTTCCCAAATCGGCCGAGGATGGTCGAGGGAGGGGTAAGAGGTTGGGGGCCGGACACATGCCGCTCGCTGGAAAAGAGATTTATCATGCAGCTGAGAAGAGTTTTCTCGGGGCTGTCTCGCCGTTCTGATAAGCATGAACGATCAGATGAGGGAATTGGGGAACATGCCCGAGCAGGACGTTTATTAGGGTCCGAATGAGAGTCAGATAACATGCCCTATATTTTGCGTCTCGCACCGAGGAAATATCACACAGTTGCCACCATCCTTTGTCAATTATCTCCAGAGTCATCGTGCCCATCTGTGGCTGCGTCTTTCTCACCACCGAGGAGCAGATTCTCCTCATCCCCTCCTCCCTTCTTGTTTTCTTTCCGCTTAGACCACCAGTAGACACAATACCATACAACAATGACGAAGAACATCAAAGGAAAGCAGATCTTGGCAAAAAGATTGAAATACTTTTGTTTCCACAGCGGGAATTCCATCTCCGGGTTGTTCTGATCCCACTGATAAAGGCCGCTTCCAAACAGAGTCTGTTGGTCAGTCAGAAGTTGCCAAATCTGCGGCAGTCCATATCTTACAGCCACAAAGGTCCCCGGTAGAAATACAAGCGTAACCAGCGTGATTATGTGCATCGATGATGTCTCGCGTTCTGTTTTCTCCGCGATCCGTCCGGTGATTCTGGTGAGTGACTCCATTCTAAGGGCCGACTGATGCATCTCCGCGGTCATCTCCTCGACTCGACTTGATGTCTCTTGAGCATTGACCGTGAATATCTTGTTGATTTCGGTATTCTTGTACTGAAGGATTGTGTTCAGGAGGTTTCGGCCGTCCCTCAGAATGCCTTCTAGCGCAGCGATACGTGATTGCTCCATGCCCAACCGTCGAATACAGCTCGCGGCTTCTTCTCTGAACAGGGACACCTCGGAACAACATCCATTCCTGAGTCCGTCAGATAGTCTTTCGTCCCTCAGAAGTGCGTCGTAATGGGTCACAACACTGTCCAACACTTGCGCGTCCAGCTGCATCATCAATGAGGCCTTTTGAAGCTTCGAGCCGATTCCGCCTAGGCGCTGCAAGCTTTTCACCGAGAACTCCTCGAGAACGGTAAAGTTCTTGGAAGATACAGGAACTACCTCTCTCTGGGGAGCCGGAACCGTTGGGTGGCCTGTCGAGGTGGCAGATGCTTGCGACTGGATGACGGGTAGAGTTGTACTGCCACTGAAAGCCTTCCTGACAGGCGGAGCTCTAAAGCCAGACGAGGTGCGTGATTGCATGCCGGCTTGAGGAAAGGTTGGTCTCCGTTGTGTCGGTGTAGTTGGCGATGTCGGCATGATAGCTTCATAATCCAAACTAAGTTGCTTTTCAACATCTTGGATTGGGGCATTCTCGACCTTCATGAGAATTTCGTGAGCCGCCTTCTCTAGGGATGAAATGAATGATCTCCATCCTTCAGTACACCACTCAAAGAATAGCATGTGCGTAACAAGGGTCGCTGCAAATCGGGAGGAAGGACTCGAGCTAGTATTGTAGTTCCGCCTTCCTGACGTGGTGGCCATATCTGTAATCCTTTCCAGCATCAAGTCGTTGGCTTTGATATTGATCCAGAGAGAGCGACAACTCTCGACGTCGAAAGAATGATAGACTGCCATTTGGCGGAAGGACCACTCTCCATTGGCATCCGACTTTTCAACGCCCCATAAGTTGTAACAGTTCTGTAGTTGTCTCCCGGATCGGCCGAGCCGCGGTATGCTGTAGCTGGTATCTTCAGCTTCTAAAAAGTTCTCGTGGTGAAAAGCGGTGCAATTGAGATCAGAAACGGCAGCCGCCTGCTGGCCAAATGCAAAGACGAGGTCCAAGAATCGAGGCATGACATGGTGGAATGAAAGCAACAAAGTGAACACGTCCTTCGAGCAATCCAGTGGGGAGATGGACGTCTCTGCTTGGATGCATCTAGCATCCAGTTAGAAAGAGACCAAAATATCTAAATCAGTGAGTGAAGCAACTTACATGAAACGACTGAGCGGCTCTTTGCGATTGATTTGGTAGTGTTGTCTTAGTTGCGACGCTGAGTGGCAGGCCCATTTTTGGAAATCGTCCCCGTCAAATGCCTCTAGGTAGTCTATGGGGTACGTTTGTACGGCCTGGAAGAGATCTGTGGACCGAGTTTCGAGCTCGGACTTGTAGGCGGCGAGAGCGTGGCCGAACAGGCGAGTTCGGATACCATTGCTGGGATAATTCGCAGCGCTGGAGCATAAATGCTCCAGCTTGGTGTACTCGTCGAATCGACCAGTCGGCATTATGGATTAAGGACGGGCTTGGCTGCTTCTAGAGCAAGTGAGATCTCATGCCAGAATCAGGACAGTCGACGTTACGTACAGAGTGTATTTATGGGCGGCGAAGAAGAAGAAGAAGAAGAATGCCTTGGAAATTGTGGCGGATTCCCTCAGTCAAGTGTACCTTGAGAACGGCGAAAGAAACCCCGGGCAAAAGAGGCTTATGCCGGTCACTTACCGTCGACGCTCATGGCAAGGAGCGGCGAGGACATGACTTGTATTGGGAAGGGTACTATCGCTGTGAGGGTGTGGGATTCAAGCTGGCCGGGAGGCAGTGATTGAGACAGAAGAGCGTGATACCTCGGGGGGGCTCAGCGCCCAACTGACGTGGGAGGCCAGGGCCAACGAGGATGTCTGATGGATACAAGCATAAACACGACACGAAGGGAGCAAACAAGCCGCAACACCATGGTCCAGCGAATGGGCCCTGTCACCGTCAAAGGGTAGTCACCCGCGGATGAAGAGCAGACTTAATTGCACTACTGGATATTCAAGACATTGGAAATCCAGTAAATCTTGGGGCTTGCTCTCTTACCCCCTGCCCTGCCCAGCAGAAAAGTCCCTGTCCCGCGTCAACCTTGTTACATCCTTGATCATCAAACGCAATCGCAAATTCCAGCCCTGCAAAGCCCGAACGAGATTGAAGAGTCAGCCATCCAGTTTGCCCACTTCTTACGCCTCAACCCCGCCGTCTCTTAAGTCGAAGTGTGTTTTCGATGTGTGCTAGTTGTACCTGAATACGCACCGAGTGTCAGGGGCCGGGAGTTTGCGTTGGGCTGAATCAGCGGTGAATAGAACAGGTGTGACCTACGCTGCTCAGGTTCTGAGGTACGCGCACCGAGTAATAATCATTGGCCCCCACCTAACGTGTTTGCAAATGTCAGAAGACTTTGACTTGTGGACACCAGTCGCATTCAAATGGCCAAGGAAGGGAGAGAATGCCTGGTAGAAAGCCCCGGGGCCTCCCACGGAACGGGGGACAGTCAGTTGTCTGGTGCTCCGCCACGCACGCCACGCGCCGGAAACTAAGCGACAAAGTGGATGGGGGGTGTCTGCATACCTGGACGACAATCTCGGTTTTGTTATTGGGAAACTGATCCTCCAAGTACTGCCTGAGTGTCGCCTCGTTCAGGCGGTACATTCTGATGTACTCGATGACACTCATAGCTATCCAGTGCCTGGGTTACAAGAGATGACAAGAACACGATTGAGAATGGATGCCGGCCAGCAGCACAGCATTTCCCGGGCGTCTCGCCTTTATGTGACAGCGAGCCAGCATGCGGGCCAGCGCAGTGGCCACCCAGAGTGGCTGACCCAGGGAGCTCCCGGGTCATGCCTAAGCCAATTTACTTGAGCCTCATTCATGGCCACTGGACTCTGCCCATTAGATGTTGCAGTGCTTCTGGTGCGCACAGCCAATATTAGGCGTTTGCCGAATGCTCGTGGCTTCCGTCCCTCCTGTACACAAGCCACACTGCGAATCACAATCCCTGCTGAACACGCATAAACTGCACTTTGCTGCAGCTAAGGTCATTCTACCAGTAGATGATTGTAGTTGATTGGTCCCCAAAACGAGCACTTGGCCACCATGCATTCGAGATTGATAGCCCCGATGCACCAGCGGGTCTCTCCAAGCAGAACATGTTGGTGGTGCTAACTCGTTTAACACCAACACACGATGAAACGATATGTTCTAATGATGGTAACTCTGTCGTCCCTGTCGTGATGACCAGACTCAGACGACCAACCTGTCAAGATGTAGCTGGCCGCCACCCAACCAGCCATGTCGACCAGAGGCCAGACCTCAAGCGCATAGATGTGGCATCCAGTTCGCCCTCCGCGGTCAGACTTTCCTCGTAGCGCAAAATTTGCCGAGGCAAGTGTTGACGAGAAAGATATATGTATCGTCGCCACAGGATCCGAGACCACTGACAGAAGTGACCAGTATAGCGGTCGCTTTCTGTTACGCGTACCAGCCCCATCTCCATCCTGAAGCTGCAGCATTGCATGTTGCTGGCAACTTGTGCACGACGACTGCGATAGGTACAATAGCCAGGGAGGTGACACCCAAGACAGGGTTTCCAAAAACCATAGTGCAGCGAATTGCGAAGTGGCAGGCCTGGCAGTGGTAAGAACGCTCCTAGAATTGATAGGGAGACTTGAGAGGCCGTAGACTTCGCTCAATGGCCCGAGACACAGTGGCCCGATGGTGAAGCCGAGAATATCCATCATCGTAGTGAAGAAACCGATGTCTATTGTTCCTCAGCGAAGAAAACAACTGCGAGATGGGCGTACCACGAAAAGCTTTGATTCGTTCTACTAGTATTTGCTGATAACGTGTAATTGTCCATGAGATACCTCGCGCATTAGCGTGATATTTTCCAATGCCTTTGCAAGCTTTCGATCTCGTCGTCGAGGCGTATGCCAGTGGCACGCACCATTCTCTGCATGCATTCAAGCAGTGCGAGCTGCTGAACATTGTGAGCGGTGCTTCGCGATATACCCAGGAGACCAGCAACCAGTATCGGATCCCACTGCTCCATGAAATCATTGCTGGTTGCGATCCCGGCCACCTGCTGGGTATGCCATATGGGTGATGTCGTGTGATCGTTGTGTAGATGTATACTGCTGCTGCCGTTGTGTTGGTCTGGCAGAGATGGCGGACGCGGCTTGTGGCGCAAAAGTGAAAGGCAAGCGATGTGATAGGTAGCGTTGGCAAGTAGAGCCATCGGGGATCTGTAAATGTACATGGGAAGGAAGACTGGTTTTGCTTGTCTATTTGCCTTGCTTTCAGGGGGCTGACATGAAGTATGGGTCGAAGCCAAGAGGGGCGTTCCTGGTACCACTGTTGGCCCTGAGCCCATATACGTCTCCACGAAGCTTGGAAGCCGGCGTAAGCTGTTCTGAATGGGGATGAGTCGGAAGAGTGGTCTGATGCTGGTAATACTCCAGGCCCGGCTTCGGTTCCTTGCTGATGACCTACAAGGAAGAGACACTCTGCAAGGTAAGAGACGCACGCGTCATAAGCCGCTACTAACGAGCTTTTCCGAGCCCTGTCAAGAGAATCCAGGTTTGGACTGATCAGGCCCAGTTGCATGTGAAGCATCCTGGGCTTTTGACTCCTGAAGAGTGCCGTAGCGAGGTCTTGATTTTGATCAGCACATAGAATATTTGTACATAGAGGACAATGCGGGTACGATGTGAGCTTAAGTTCAACTTACCGATTCTACAAGCAAGCCGCACCAAGGTTTTGAGAGGTTCGCTAGAGGCTTGGAGAGTACTTTCTGTACTGATGTCAGGAAATCGAAAGCTTGCCCACTCGGCCGGACGCAATTGGGTGAAGGTTTCAAGGGCCAAGAGCGCCTGGACAATCATCTTAGAGCTTTCGTTTTCCGTAGCAAGCCTGGAATTGATATCTGTCCTAAGTCTAAGACGTAATTGTTGGGGTGCGGTCAAGCCGCCCGCCAGTTGTCTCGTAACTTCAAGATGGCGCAAGGCGAGTACAATAATGGCATTGAAGACGGCCGTGCTGCGGTCTGCAAAACGCATGAGGCTTGTGCTGAAGCCCCTGTCTAGATTGCCGAGATCAATACATGGCACAATGTGATACCTAAAGTGCAGTAGAAGGGCTGTGGCCCCCTCGGCAACGAAAACGTCAGGGGGACAGAGCCTGTCCATGGCTGAGGATTCGGTCGTGTCAATTTCGGTATGAGCCCAGAACGACGGGGTTCGTGATGCTGGAGTACAATGTGGGGAATCTGTATTTTGATGGGCAGGGCTTCCGGCAGTTCTTATTGAGTTGAGATCGAGTTGCAGCCTGTTACTTAGATCGTCCTGATGGTGCGTAGAGTCGCTCGTCGCATCCGTCGCGCTACTCGCCACAGGACCATGGGCTTCAGTCGACACAGTACTGATAGAGGCGGCCGAGTATGCGGAATGAAGGACTTTGAGAGCTGGATACTTGCAAGGCCACCCCCTTGCTACGCAGCTGCGACATTGTGGCTTCTCCTCGTCACCTTGTTTGCTGGAGATCAGTTCACGGGCCAGCTGGCCGGGTACTTGCGCCTTCACTTACATTTTCGCCGCCGCTTTCGACAAGCCGCACAGCCTGTGCGCACTCTTGTCATTCGTGAGGGCTCTGTGCCTTGACCGGACATGTCGAACCTGATGCGATAGCTTTGTGGCTGTAAAAAGGCTTGGGAGGCGCCAACTCACCTTCCTAGACCCTGAAAATTGACCCGACTTCGGATGTTGATCAAGATCACGTGGCTGTAAATGGACCACCGTAGATATAGCGACTAACCTCTCAAACACGCATCTTGAAGCTGTTCTTACCAAAGAGTATTCGCCAGGAAGCCTTTCCGGTGCTCGTTCATAAACCACTCGATCATGGCTGCGCACATACAGAGCCGTAAGGAAGACGGTCCTCGGAGCTCCTAAGCCCCACGCGCGAATGTTGTAAGCCGAGACAACAACGCACAGTCCTCGCAGATATGGACGACGAATACTCGCAGAATCCTCGATTTATTAAGCTACAAGAGGAGCTTCATTACGTTCTATTCACCAGCACATCAAATGTGAGTTCGCCCATTGGCCATTGGCAGGAGTCAGACGGCTCCATCCTTCATGGCGACCGGGACGGCGGGGACTCAGGTGGCGTGCAGCATCGCCAGTCAACGGAGGACGAGGGCGAATTCGACTTCTCGCGGGTGCCTTTGGTTCCCCAAATCAGCCTGATCAACTATCTCCATAATTGGATTCACCAGCCTGCCCCTCTGCTGGACAACTTTGACGAGGAGCGCCATTTTCGGATCGAGGTTCCCAGGCTCGCACGAAGGTCGCCCACCCTTTTGTATGCGATCCTCGCTGTATCGGCTTGTCAGATGGAGCGCAAGTCAGCAACTCGTAAGGGGTCGGACAGCTTGCTGCTATACCAAGAGAGCATCCGTCTCCTCGCGTCCAGCCTGCCCGCTAGAGATAGAGATCCCGCCATACTTGTCACGGCTTGCATCCTCGCCGTTCTCGAGCTCAGCTCTGGCCAGCCGCGCAACTGGAAGCGGCACATCGAGGGCTGCGCGAGCCTCTTTAGCATGTTCAGCGTCCATGGCTTCTCGGGCGGCCTGCTGCAGGCCGTTTTCTGGTGCTTTCCCCGCATGGAGCTCTGCGGCGTACTCCTCTCCGAGGGCACAGAGACCACCGTGATGCCACTACATAAATGGGTACCTATCACAGATGCGCCAAGCCCACTCGGGTCTCTAGGAGCTGGTGAGGATGTGGTGACATCGCTCTTTTTACAGTGTGCTCTCCAATCTCCTGGCATGTGTGCCAACTGGGTTGTATATCTCTGTGCAAGAGCATGCGACCTGCTCTATCGACAGACCCAACAGCCAGAATTACACGCGACTCCCAATGACCGGAATGGTGCTCTCTCCTTTGCCGAGCAGTGGCAACAGCTTTGGGACACACTACAACAATGGTTTGAGTCCCGCCCACCGGCATTACAGCCGGTTCAGCGAGTCGCTGCCGATGACTTGCCGCCGTTTCCTACCATTGTCTTCCACCACTTCGCTGCCATTTCTAGCACTGAAGCATATCACACTGCATGCATAGTCATGCTGGAGATGAGGCCATCAGACGCGGTCACAACCGGTCCCTACAACGTGCCCTCCTGGCACGCCCGAAGAATATGCGGCATCTCAAGGTCTAATCCAAATCTCGCTAATCTCGCCAACTCTATTCAGCCATTGTACCTGGCAGGAAAACTCCTTAGCCATCCGAGTGAGCAGATCGCGATTGCCAGGATTCTCAAATACATCGAAAAGGCCTCGGGTTGGGGAGCTCTGTGGAGGCTGAACGACCTAGAGCGCATCTGGGGATACGAGCCAGGTGAAATCATGAATGCCGTGTGAAAAGACCCGTGGCCAACGATCCTCTATCCCACACCCACTGGCTAATGTCAGCGGGACGGTATTGTTCACGACCGTTAGAACATTGTCGCAGGGTTTCCGGCTGACTATTTCAAAGAAAGGTGTTGCAAAGGCTGTATTTACCGCTATTAATAGTCCCTTCCTTGATGAATGAACCCATCAATCAAATCATTGCAAGGGAAAGAGTTGGTAAACCCGTAAACAGCCTTTGTTAGTTGCTCAAGGTCGAGGTCAGAATGACTGGTCGAGAAACTAAATTCCCTCTCTTAATTTGATCTAGAGCTATGGACTGGACTTATTCTTATGCTATGTAGGACACCACATCTACATATAACGACATCTCTGCTGCCTGTCTAACATATGCAGAATTATCCTCCGAATCATGCTTGCATCGTGAGACCCAACAGAAACCATGTCGGTTGCACCAGATCCACATCACTCCGCAGAAGCAGCATACGAGCTAGGGCGACGGTGTCCGGCACTATTGCCTAAAGTACAGTGACCCGCCAAAAGTCTGGCACCACCCACACCAATCGCCGACACCATTATGGATGCCATATAACTTCAATCGTATTTCAATCCATAAATAAAATTCTAATTAAAATAAAATTTATACCTATAGATAGTTCTAATTCTCCTCTTTAATATTTTATATACTAACTATATACTTTATAAATAGCTATAAGATAATTAGAAAGTGACTTAATTAAGCTTTAAATCTTTATTTAATCTATTAATTACTAGTAAATATATAGATAATATTTAAATTTATTAATATTTAACTTATTATTATCTAATTTAAAGAGATAGAGATAATTCTTATATATCTTATTTTTTAGAGCCTTCTATATATACTTTATAGGATTTAAATTAGAAGAATAAGATAGTTATCTTATTATCTTAATTTTATAAAGCTAAAAGAAGATCTCTATATTATTAGTCTTATAGATTTTAATATTATCTTATTAAAACTACTTAAAGTTATTATAATAAGAAAGCAGTCTTTTTTATAAGACTTTAATATAGAATTAAGTAATATATTCTCTCTTTAAAGCCTAGAGATCTCTTTCTATTAAGATAAGACTATTATATTTATTTCTTTAGATTATAATAAAGATTATAATTAAGATATTAGCTTTAATATAAATTTAAAGATTAATAAAGTCTAGCTATTATCTCTTTAATAGAAATTATTATATCTATTTAATAGAATTATTAATATTATTCTATATAATATACTTATTTAAGAAGTATAATTATATTAAAATTAATTAAAGAAATTCTATAGATTTAAAAGAATATATATCTATTAATTTCTTCTCTTTATCTTTCTATATATATATAAAAAGATATTTTAATTATATATCTTTTATAATTAATTATATTTATTTAATATAATATTATTAATAAATTATAAATTTATATAAGATCTATTAGATAGATCTTTAGCTTATAGAGAAAGATAGTTAGTTTTAAAGCTCTCTTATAATAATCTAAAGCTTCTAATAAACTATTATTTTAATTAGATATTAATTCTTTAATATTATTACAGAACCAACCACCATTACTATAGGGCACTGCCCTAAGGGCGGTTAGCATGATAAGATAGGCAGAAACGCACGGACCGTTAGATCACCCTGGATCATAGTGATCCATCATGAGGACTCACTATAGATCATAGTGATCCATCATGATCTATTATCTATATATACAGACGTATGCCTATCCTTAGATACCTACCCTAGATAGCTCTCTAGTATTTAAAGTATCTCATTTAATAAAGTACCTTTGAGTAAAGCTATCTTAGCTACAATCAACCATCAGTGCTCAGCAGCGCCTATCACTTACTGCTTATATAAACCCACACGCCTCTAGTCCTATAAAGTATTCTTACCTCTTAGGATCAAGAATCATCACACTTTAAATACTAAAGAGCTATCTAGGGTAGGTATCTAAGGGTAGGCATACATCCGTATATATAGATAATAGATCACGATGGATCATCATGATCCATGATGAGTCCTCACGATGGATCACCGTAATCCAGGGTGATCCAACGGTCCGTACGTTTCTGCCTATCTTATCGTGCTGACCGCCCTTAGGGCAGTGCCCTGTGGTAATGGTGGTTGGTTCTGTGACAAATATAAGAATATAGAGCTATTCTTTTTATTAGATAAATTTAAAGAAGTTAATATTAAAATATTACTTAATTATATAGAATATAGTTATATAGAATATATATATTATATATATAATATATTATATTAATATACTAACTAATACTATAATAACTATAGCAGCTCTTTACTCTAGAGTAAATTTATAGTTAAATTGACGATCTTCTGATAGTTATGTTAGAAAATTGCTTCTTTTTATGCCTATTTACAGTAGATATCGGCCATGGAATGATTAAGGGGGTCGTGGTGGTGGTGGTGGTGATCTAAAAAATGGTGTGGGTGGTGCCAGACTTTTGGTGGGTTACTGTAGTATGCGATGGGCCCGGTCTCGGCCACTGTTCGTGTGCTCCTTGGCAACGGACTTCCCGTCTGCGGCGCTTAGGGGCCTGGATTAAGCCAAGTGTACCCCAGTATCGATCATAGTGTCTCTCACTCGCAATAGTATCTCCCATCCAGGGGAGACAATTAGAAAAGAACGAATGCAACCAAATACAAGGCAGATAACCCAAAGGACAAGAAGGAATGTGACGAAGTCGAAACACCAATAGGAATGAACACGGATTCGACCCCGCTAGACCTGCCACAATCGCCAGTAGTGCCAGTCAAATCAGCGAGCACACCATCCAGATCGTCTTGTACAACACCTTAAGAAGCACTTAAGAAGGGCCCAGTACCGGCATGGCTCCATCACGCATAATCCTCGACACGGATCTTGCCATGGGGGCGGGTGCCGATGTCGATGATGGCTTTGCCCTGGCCCTGGCACACGCAGACCCAGACATCCAGCTGGACCTCGTCACGACTGTGAACGGCAACACTGACGTTGAAAGCGCGACTATCCTGACTGGTATCCTGCTCGACCGACTCAACGTCCAAAACACACCCCTTGTTCGCGGCTGCGGCACGCCCATCATTCATACAGATCTGGAGCGCGTCCCAGCACCTCACGTCGCCGCCCTGAAAGAGTCCGCCCGCAAGCCCGATCCGGGCTATGCCCCGCTTGCCATCATCGAGCACGTCCTCGCCCACCCAGGAGAGATCACCCTGGTGGCGATCGGGCCCCTGACCAACGTGGCGATCGCACTGCTCCTCGAGCCCCGCATCAAGACGGCGCTCAAGGAACTCGTCATCATGGGCGGCATCTTCCTGGGGACGATGTACTCGCGCAGCAAGCCGGGCGAGTTCAACGTGTTCTCGGACCCGGAGGCCGCGCGCGCTGTGCTGCGGTCCGGCGTGCCCCAGCGCTGGGTCGGGCTCGACGTCACGCTGCAGGTGCGCCTGGGCATGGCCGAGGCGCAGGACCTGGCCCGGGCGCCGACCGATTTCGCGGCCTTTGCGGGCGAGGCCACGATCAAGTACATCGAGCACCAGGCCGTGCGGTTCCCGGGCCGGCGGCCCAGGCCCGACTCGATACCCATGCACGACCCCCTGGCCGTGGCCGCGGTCTCGAAGCCCGACCTGCTCGAGTACCGAGACATGGCGGTGTCGGTCATCACGGGCGACGGCGAGGCCAAGGGC
This sequence comes from Thyridium curvatum, assembly GCF_004353045.1. NCBI lineage: Eukaryota > Fungi > Ascomycota > Sordariomycetes > Thyridiales > Thyridiaceae > Thyridium > Thyridium curvatum. The sequence continues at coordinate 90,148 of NW_022156803.1, read as the reverse complement.
GTGATGATCGCCGACCGCTTGGAGTGCCCAGACCCGCCTGTGCCCAACTGCCGTGTCGCCGTGGGGGTCGATGCAGAAGGGTTCAAGAAACACTTTTTGGGGCTTATTCATACGTTGTGATGGTGTGATCTATCTACCTTTGGTGATGTTGGAGGAGCATACCTAGAGTTGAATTTCATGACCCAGGGGCATTTCGTATGGAGTCAAGATTGTAACATGCTGTTAGGAATCAGGCATTTGAACAGCTCATTGAATGGGACAAGGTTCGAGAGAGATTCTCCCGGGTATTTGGGTATCGTTAAACAAACTCCTCCTCCGTTTACATAATTTAAAGCACACATGATCATCGCCACCGAGATTGTGAGTCAAGCGTTGGGACCTTCCATAGGGACTTGGGTTTGCACGCCTCATTCAAGCGTCATTGGTCCTGGCGGCTGCTTCTGCCCCTCTCCTCCTTCTCTCGAAGGAAAACCTCGACCTGTGTGACATGTTTCCTGAAATCGCGCGGCTTTATCTTGTCGGCAAACATTTCGTCGATCTCTGCAGGTGTTCGGCGGGCCATCTCAGGAAGGCAGTACCATCCGACAAGGCATGAGAAGATACCGGTGGCGCCAAAGCTAGAAACAGTCGTTAGTTCATGTTGTATCAAAGGAACAAGAGAATGTGCAACTACGCACAAGAAACCAGCTTTCACGTTCCAAGAGTCAAGCATGAAGGGGACGGTGTAGTTGAACATGATGCCGAACAGGAATGAGCCCATCAGTGCAACTGAGCCTGTGCGAGCACGTAGTCGCTGGGTGGGGATTTCAGCAACATAGTTGTATGCAATACCAGCGCCGCCGATGACACCAAAGTTGGAGACGCAGCCCAGGAAAACCTGGGCGATAAGGTCAGCGGACACGAATCTCCCCAATACCAGAGACAAAATAAGATGTCGAATTACCAGGACACTACCGAGCTCCTTGCTCGTGTACTTGAAGCAACCCACAATACCGATGGCGAGCACGGCGACGGCAGCAGAACCGAACATGCCTAGAGTAAACCATCGGCGGCCGTACCTGTCAGAGAAGAAGGAGCAGGCAAGAACTCCGACAAGCTGGCAAACAGCAAGAATGACAGTGACGAGGAATGGCTCCGCATTACCGGCCAGTTGGACTGCGTTAGAGAAAAGATATCTGAATTAGACTGCGAACGCATGCAAATACTGAACAGTAGTACATTTACTTACAGAAGTATGTGCCGTAGTTGTTGGTAAGGCTCTGTCCGACAAGTTGTTGCATGGCCTTGGGCCAGAATGCAATGAAAAGTCGCCAAAAGTTGATGCCCTTAAAAATCTCACGAATCTCGTGCTTGTCTAGAGCCTGATTGAGACGATGGCGCTCCACCGTAGCCACGATGATGGACTGCGGTTGTGGAGATACAGCGTCAGTGAGTGCAACACCCATTGTCCAATAGGCAGGGAATGAGTCGCCTGTATAGCCTTTAGCCACCAGACGACGGGATTACTTACTAGTTGTGTCTTGGGATCATATTCGGGCACGTCCTTATAGGATCTCGTTAAAACTTTCTCAGCTTGTTCATACTTTTCCTTCTGAACGAGCCACCCTGGGAACGAGTTAGCGTGCCTGTAGCCGTTTGAATACAACAACTGGACTAACAAGGACTCTCCGGGACAAGCAGGTTGATGGCCAGCATGACAACTAGCATCCCCCACTGGGTATAGATAGGAGATCGGAAGTCGAGGGGGTTCTTTGCCTTGAGCTGGTCCAAGGCTAGCGGCGCGAAAATGTGCGACATGACGTTCCAGCTGCGTGAAGCCTATTAGCAAAGGTGTCCGAGACATACATTGCCCTCTCTATAGGGTGATTTTAAACTAACAACATGTACGCAGTTGTAAGGAAGCCACGAATTTGGGTGGGCGACTGCTCAGAGATGTATACAGGGTATGTGGCTTGCATCATCCCCAGTCCCATGCCAGCAATGAGCTTGGCAATAGTCCACTGAATCCAGTTAGTGGCGGCCGACTCGATCGCTACTGACTATAGTTCCATTCGGTCAGTATGTACTTCTGGTCCGGGTGACTGGTGTTGCAAGAACTTACAATGACAAGACTGAGCCAAGTAAGGTGCATCGACCATTTCCGACCAATTTTATCGATACAAGCCTGTAGACCGAGGACACCGACGAACTGCCCCGTGGAGAGCATGCCTCCCCAGACTGCGACGTGCGTGGGATTTAGCTTCGAACCCCCCTCCGACATTTGCCTGATGAAACCTTTGTTGGCCACGATCGAAGCGGTAAGGGAAACCTCTGTTTATCAAAAGGTTTACAGGTCAGCGTTGTATTCCTCATATTGTTACGGTTTGACGAGCGTGCAGATCTTGGAAAGCCCGCGAAAGACTGCAATTTCATGAGGCGCTAGAACAGCATGGATACTGTCAGGAAGGAGGCGTACGGTATCCTTCTAGAGCAGAAGCGAAAGCAGCAAGCATGCACATGCTGCCAACTTTCCAGAAAACACGGAGAGCCTTGAGTACCGGCATCTCGTCTAGAGTCGATCGCATCTGGACTGCCTCGCCCGCCGCGAGTGCCTTGTCGATGGCCCTAGGCAGACCGGCAATATCGCTCGCCACTGTTGCCTCGCTGACATGCTTGCTGTAGGCTCCCGTGGCCACGTCAGTTTTGTTGTTCGTTGTCATGATGCTTCGTCGTGTCGGGCCTTGGGATCGTCAGTGCGGAGGTAGAGCCAGGTTCGTGTTTAAGGCGATGGAGAGCTTCTGGATGCCGTTCTCCACATACGAAGAGGAAAGACTTTATTCTATGCGCCCGTCTTTGCCAAGATAAGGTCGCATGTTTGACTGAGAATGTGTTAGTGTGGTCGAGTCGTAGTGGGGATCGTCCATACTGGGATCAATTCCACGGGGTATTGCAGCAGAGCGAGACGTCAAGACAGACCGACTACCAAGGAGTTTCAACTGATCGAACTGCTATGTTGGCGCCAGGCTTTTAGTCTCTTGCAACACGTAGAAATAGTTGGCACTGAGCAAGGTCGAGATAGCCAGAGAAATGCTATCGCCGTAAGTTGTTTCAAGGCGCCATGAATGGCACTTGGTGGCGGCCGTTTTGGCAGCGGAAGCGGCAATCACACACAAGCAACTTGCCAAGACCTTTGGATCCTCTGGGGCCGCAATTGCCAAGCAAAGGTCCCGATGATCGCCCATAGCTAGCCTGCTTGACTGCATAATCAGCCACAAGTAAAAGGTCTAGTCAACGAAAATGTCCTTCAGACAAGCCTAAATTGCAGAGGTCGTTCCCGTCTTCGACCATTCGAAAGGCTGTGCTCTATGGCAAAATAAGAGCCAGCCGTGTAGCCTTGCGACCTCTAAGAAGGCTTTTGCCATGGGATTGTCATCAGTCCACAGCCAACGTGTCAGCTCAAGCATCTTCCAGTACAGCCCTGGTTGGTAGCCTACATGCCTTCTTCAGGAATAGTACGCAATTGCCAGTCTGCCTCTTAAGCCGGGGATCTCCAGGATATCCACTGACTAACAATGGAGATCCCAGCAACACACCGCCATGTCCTGAAATGAACAGTCCTCTTTTGAAGGTAGCGAGCCGTCCTTTTTACTATCAGGGGTACTGACTGTGCCATAACGGGTGTTGTGATTTTGACGATTGCGATTGTTGTGTTCAGCGAGCAATCAATTTGGATCTTTTGAGAATTGTTTCTAATTTGAGATTCCTCTCTCGAGTCTAGTATTGGCTACAGTTATGAACGAGAAAGATCTTATGTCGTTGTATCTGCTTGTCTAATGTAAGAAACATGTACACGCAAAGAATCCTGCCAACAAGCTTGAGCCCACCGCCCAGTCACAAGCCCTCAGATGCCACCATCACCATCCAAGTCCTTGCCATCCTTGAGCCAAACCTTGGCCATCTCGTACGTCCCGAGGTAAAGCCCACTGCCTACAGCCGTCCAGCCCGCCCGGAGCACTCCGCCGCGGAACAGCCCCCGGACTCCTCTCTCGGCGTACACCTGCTTCGCAACCTGCCAGCCACCCATCTTCTTGCCGCTCTTGGCATCCTTGTCCACCTCACTCGCGGCGGTCGGCTTCCCTTCGTCCTGTTTATCTTTCGCATCCCCGGCAAGCAACATCATCCTCGTCTTGACCACGTCCGTTGGCGTCGTCAGCACCGCCGCGACCGAGCCAGACAACCCCGCGCTCACCATCGTGACAACGCCCGTCTCCAAGATCCCCTGGCCCTTGTCCACGCCGCCCTTGCGAGCCTCCATCCAGGCTCGATCACCGGCGCGGCTTCGCCGCCGCTCCCAGATCCGCGCGCGCAGGGCTTCAAACATGGGGAACTGCAGCGCCGTGAACGGCAGGTTGCGCGCCGCGAGCGCCGTGTACCCGGCCCACAAGCGCCGCGCCGCGCCCCCCGGCGCGTCGCGGATCATGCTCAGGGCCTGCAGGGAGGTGCTCCCGCTAGCCGAGGCCGAGGACGATCCTTGCTGCCGGCGTATCATCTGCGCGTTCTGCTTGATGACCTCTGCCGGGGTGAGGACGAGACAGGAGGACAGCTCGGCCGTGCCCGAGGCGAGCGAGTGGACGAGGGACTGGGGGATGATGGAAGGCAGGGAAGCGGAGAGTAGGGTCTTGGACGCCTCGTACACGGTGAAGAAGATGCCCGCTTAACGGCAACGTTAGCAGGCGAGAAAGGCGGGAAGGAGACTAGAAGTGTTCCGTACCTGCGGGCAGGGTAGCTACTATGACGCTGCCCACGCCCTGGTATAGGCCGCGCAAGGCATAGGCTGGAGCCCGTTTGCTACCTGCGGCAGCCGACGAGGATGACGAAGCAAAGGCATTGATGTAGTCTTGACTCTGGATTCGTGTCTTGATCGTATCTAACGGGTAGACAAGCAGGTCGACTGTGAAGGCGGCTGCCGCGCCGGCCTAGGTGGGTGCATGTGATTAACATAAGTTTGATGAGACGGAGATTTAGTGAATGGATAGAGGATGGCTAGTATCCCGGGTACATGTACGCGCGGTTATCGCTGACAATGAATGGACACGACTCACAATCAAGATCTCGCTGTTTGTGCTATTGCTCATTTCATCTCACTCACACCTTTTATCAGATAGCTAATCCTGCGTAGGCCACGATTCGGCTGATAGTGCAGGGTTGAGCAAAGGAGATCCCGTGCGTTTGTGAGGTGTGTATGTGTGTCGAGACTTGAGAGGTGTGTATTGTATGTGAATGACATCACTGGCATCAGTGCTTAGTCATGGTTGGTGCTTGGCCCAAACCAACGATACCAACCTCTTCTCTAAAGCATTCATCTCAAGCTGCAAGACGGAATCAAGACCGATATTACATCCTCATATGGTCATCTGGTTCCACTAATCGTGACAGGAATTGTAGAGTTTCGAGTGCGCCTCTGGTATAATATCAAAACCCATCTCGGGGATGAACCCGAACTGATGAAGGCGAGTTGCCGGAACATATCCCCCGTCCCCTATTTAGCCCTAGTAAAAGCTTTGACGGGTTTTCTACAGGTGTTCGTATGGTCTCCAGCTACCAGGTCCTCACATCCTCATGGCCTGCGCATAAGTGGCTGCGACAGTGGCTACTCGCTCCTTGCAGCTCTACTTGATTGCCCACAATTTGTATCCTAATCGAGGCAGTCGCGCAATAGACCGGAGAGATCCGTGCTTAGTGTCTCTTGGGCTTCATAACCAACACGGTCTCATGTCTCGGGTAGCTGGGATTAAACCTCCGCAACGGACCGGAGGTGGGTTGTGATCCGCCGCTTATGACTCTGTCCCCGTCCGGTGGCTACGATTCAGCAGATCTGTTCGTAGCCGTATGCAAACATGCACAAGGGTCAAGCCTTTACCTAAAAAGCAAGCATTCACCGTCCCATCTAGGCCCCGTTTTCAGCGATACTGGTGTCCCAGTGTGGATGCAATAGCTGCTATTTAAAGTTTCGGCTAGCCCTCGATGACGGCAATCAGGACCGTTGTCCAACGGCGCCAACACAATCAGTCATTAAACGGCATAGTCTGCTGTGCACTCATGTGGTAATTCTGGCGTCACGTCCTTCGATCTCCCCAATCTCCAGACCAAACCACCAACTACGGACTTGGCACCGCGGTCATGCCAAAGCAACGCGAGCTTTTCTAGCGTTCATCAGGGCCTCCACGTCCTCAGATGATGGTGTGGAGGAAACAAGGGAGGCCTCAAGCGTCACATATCTAGCACTTGCACACGTCATGTACTTGAAAGTTGGCTCCCTGTCCCGCCAAATGCTCCGAATAGATAATGCATTAGGGCCGCGTCAATAAGTCGGAAGCTGGCCTGTAGCCAGCGGATGGCTGTTCCCTTACTGCTACAGTCTTCCTAGCTCCAGGCTATCGCTCCTAAACATATGAAAGTTTCAGAGTTGTTCTTAGCCGTCGTCAAGTAGCTCCAGAGGCCAGCAATGCCTAACCATTCCTGCAGCTTGGCGGTCTTCGTGGAGGGGGGCGGTGTCGATGACAGATCCATCATATAACATTCTCTCGTGGCCATGTAACACAGGTTGTCTATGGACACTCCCTTACAAATCACACCGAGTACAGCATGACCACAACGCTCCCGACTGGTCCCAAAACACTCATTCACCACTTCCATATCATTGTGTTTGGTCGCCACGGCACTGGTTCTCCAACGCGAACCCTCGTCGGAAGACATGGGGGCGACCCCAATCGCCGAGAAGGCGGCGGTGGCGATAGGTCTTATGTGGGCAATGACAGCCATCATTCTCCTTTTCATGGCCGCACGATTGTACATGAACATCAAAGTCGTGCGACACATGTATGCCGATGATGTGGTCTATTATATCACCGGAGTAAGTCTAGGAAACCAGAGCACTGGGAAACATGTCGCCTTCGTTGCTTAGGTGGCTGACACTACCTCCATATTCAGGTCATGATGATCCTGTGTACCAGCTTTACAACCATCGCGGCGACTACAGGTTTCGGATGGCCCATGTTGGCGCTTCCTGTCGAGGTCGCGATAGATGGCAAAATGTGGGAGATGATTGGCCAGACGTTCCTCATTGTTGGCATGTCGACTGCCAAGTGCTCACTTGGCCTTTTCCTGCTCAGGATTGTCCTGAAAAAATGGCACAAGATGGCAATATGGATCGCCTCGATCAGTCTGCTCATTGTATCCTCTATCGCCATCATACTCTTTTGGGTTCAGTGTCTCCCTGCCGAGGCCAATTTTGACCCGAGAGTACCTTCTCCTTGCATAGTTGACCCGAGGCCGGTCATGCTCCTCACAAGCAGTACGCTACGACTTCCCCTTCCAGAGCTCAATCCAAATCTGCGGCTGACTTGATACACTAGTCTGGTTGGTTGTGATGGACTTCTTCTTTGCGACCATCCCCTGGGTCTTGGTATGGAACATGCATATGCGAAAGAAGCACAAGCTTGTGATTGTAGGCAGCTTAAGTCTAGGTGTCTTGTGAGTTTCTTCTCACACATTGCTCTCTCTGCAGACTGCAGATGTTGTTAGTAAATACTAATAGATCATTGTCCCCGCCAGTGCTGGCGTGTGTGGCATCATCCGCACGACCAAAATCGAATCTATCGAAAAGGTCAACTATACTGAGGATACCGTCCCCCTGATAATATGGTCGGCTGCCGAGCTCACCGTCACGTTGGTCTGCATCGGCGTCGCCGTCCTCATTCCACTGTACAAATACCTCTTCGTCAGCAAGAGGCGTAGGAGGAACAAGCAACAGCAATCTCGCCGATTTCAGTGGCGCGAGCCGATAGACCGGTGGAGCCGGCGCTTCGACTCGTCCCCCAACGAGCTCACGCGGACGCAGGACAAGTGGGAGAAGCGCGTCGGGCTCAGCCCTTACTTGCCCGACAGATACGCAAGGGGCTCTGCGTGCGAGGCGGGAGAGGCGGCGAATAGCCGGCACAATATGCATCCGGATCCGGAGACGTGGCAATCAAGAGATACGGAGAAGCAGCATTCTGATATAGACCTTGCGCAACTGGAGCAGGTCCACACGGCGGACCAGCCATTGGTGGGACATCATCGCTTCGTTTAAACATACGACCAGCGCTCGTCTAGATAAAAAGTATGATTCACTTGCCTATCTCTTGCGGGTGAAATTCCCGCCTGCCGCAAAGAGAAAAGCTCGCTAGTAGACGGCCATACCACCCAGCAGGGCTGCCCAACTGGTCTGGACCAGCACCACGGCCTGGTTGCCTCCCGACTGTCACAATGTGCCGCTTTGCCAGATTGGAGTATCAAGCCAATGTCGACTATCAGATTCATAAGATCCAGCGTGTGCGTTATCATTGCTAACTAAGTTGGTGTGGCCTGTGTGTTGGCGGTACAACCCCCAAACACTGTCAAGGCTAACTCTGTCATCATCAAGAAGCCACTTCTCTTCATCTTAAGACACCACCTTTCTCCGCCCGCTCCTATGTCTGTCGGCTTGCTGATAGGCTGGCGGACATCATTCCTGAGAATAAGTGGTGAGAGTGGGAGTTCAAGAGGGAGACATGTTGTGCTAGCGAGCGGCAACCTGTCTTGGGTTGCTCTTGGGTTGCTCCGTTTTCTTGATTGGGAAGCTTCTTCAACAGAGATAACTTTTGCCACGAAGCAACAGAAACATTTGTTTATAAGATTCTTAAGTGACATGGTTTTATTGAGGCAAATTCTAAGCCGGAAAATCTGACACGACGCTCCTTGTCTTGTGGTCCCAAGTAGTAGACAAGACGGACAGCAACTGCACCTTGCATGGTTATAAGCGTTATGTCTTGTGAATGAGTGAAGGGAAATACCCTTCGTCGTCGCGCGGAGTTCCCTCCTTGTCCTTCACTTTGACCTGGTCCGCTTTCCCCGCGCTGCCAATGCTCTGCGGGGGCATCGTCCACAGATGCTTTTATCCACCTATGACGTGCCGAAGATCTGCCTTGCCAAGGTCCCTCGGCCGGAGCTTTCGCGATACCACTTCGTTCAATCGGTCTGCATATATAAAACCGTTGTGTGACCCGGTTGTCGGGTATGCGGGTGTGCGCCACACCGCCCTACTCGGCGCACGACAGACGACGTGATGAAGTCCGAAGCTCTTGCTCGGGTAGCAAGTGCCTGCATTACTGCAGTTCTTGCCGCACAGCCGTACTCAACATGGATGACCGACTCTATCATGGCCATCAACGTCCCGAAGACGCGGTACTACACCGAAGCCACCTTCTACCGCGGGGTCGAGTACGTCTACAACGCGACACATGACGAAAAGTACAAATGGTACCTCTCGTCGCAGATCGATGCCATTCTGACTGATAATGGCTCATTTGTCAACTGGAATCCCAACAGCCGCCAGCTTGACTCGATCCGGGTCGGCGAGACGCTGCTCTTCCTGTGGGGCCAGATGGGCGAGGAGAGGTATAGGAACGCCATCGCGTTCCTACATGATGAACTTCTCGCCCAGAAGCGAACCGACGAGGTTGCATTCTGGCACAAGGATCCCGAGTACCCGAACCAGCAGTGGCTGGATGGCCTCTTCATGGGCGATACCTTCTACGCTCACTACACGGCATTGTTTGAGCCAACAAATCAGACGGCCTGGGACGATATCGTTTTGCAATTTGATCTGATGGAGAAGCATTGCAGGGATCCCAAGACCGGTTTATTGTTCCATGGCTATGATCAGAGCCACCAGAGGGAATGGGCCGACCCAGTGACTGGCGCATCACCTCATCTCTGGGACCGGGGCATCGGGTGGTACTTCATGGCGCTCCTCGATGTTCTGGACTGGCTGCCGCAATCTCATCCAGGGTATGAGAAGCTAGTCAACTACTTTACCAGCCTAGCAAAAGCGCTGAGGAAGAGTTGGGACTGCAAACAAGGCGGTTGGTGGCTGGTCATGGATGCTCCGTATCCCGGCATGAAGGGTAACTACATCGAGAGCAGTGGCACGGCCATGTTTGTGACCGGTTTTCTCAAGGGCATGCGGAAGGGTTTTATCAGCCGAAAGGAATACGAGAAGTTCACGCTCAAGGCATATGACATCATGGCGGCCAAGTTCGTAGGCAGAAATGAAACCAGCGGTGCTTTGACTTGGGAAGGCACAGTCAAAGTTGGCAGTCTGAGTGGCAATGCCACTTATGAGGTGAGTTTTCTTGCACCGTCGGCTGCTTCGTTAGAGTCTGAAAGCTAATTTCCCTCCTTTCAGTACTACATCGACCAACCTATTCAACGAAATATGCTGAATGGAGTCGGTCCGTTCATCTATGCGAGTGCGGAGATTGAGGCGTTGAGGGGCCAACTCCAAATGTGAAAGCAGCTATACAAGCCACGATCTCAGGATCTGCCACTGGTACAGGTTTGGCACAATGCCATGCTGTACTTCCTCGTAGCGGAATTCAATACCTGAGTGGACTGAAACTCGTGCAGATAGGAAAGCTACAGCGTGTCCTGAATACAAGTGGGCTGTTGCGCTGGAAGACAGATACATATCGGATAACGACGAAGCCTACACGCCCTTAAAGTGTCATGTACATGTACATGTCATCCGTCTTAGACCTGAAATGGCTGACCGATCCTACATGCGGGGCAATTCTGCTGTCAGAAATATACTTAAACTGAACACCCTCTTCATTTCATTTCTTCTACTTACGAAAGTGAAATTCATGCCAGTTTCCCACGAGAGATCGCCATGGCAAAGATCTCAGACTTTGGACTGCTCTGCTTCGACGTGTATGGCACGCTGATCGACTGGAACACCGGCCTCCTCAAGGCCTTCCAGCCGGTCCTCGACGCCAACAAATCCGACGTCACGCCTCAGAAAGTGCTCGACCTGTTCAACGAGATAGAGCACGAGCAACAGGTCCGCACGCCGGACATGCGATACGACCAGCTCCTGGCTACCGTGCACGCACAGGTCGCAGAGCGCCTCGGCTTCCCCGCGCCATCCGACGAGCAGAACACGGCATTCGGCGCCTCCATCGGCTCGTGGCCCGCCTTCCCCGACACTGCCGACGCTCTGCGCAGGCTGGGCAAGCACTACAAGCTCGTTGTGCTCTCCAACGTGGACCGCGAGTCCTTCGCGGCCAGCAATAGCGGCCCCATGGAGGGGGTCAAGTTCGACCTCATCTTGACGGCCCAGGACATCGGCAGCTACAAACCGGACCTGCGCAATTTTGAGTACATGCTGCGCGAGGCCGAGGGCAAACTGGGCATCAGCAAGGAACGGGTGCTGGTGACGGCGCAGAGCCAGTTCCACGACCACCATCCGGCGAAGAAGCTGGGCCTCAAGTCGGTGTGGATCGAGCGCTCCGGTGGTCTTGTGGAGAATAAGGCCAAGGAGATGCACGACTGGAAGTTTGACACGCTGGGTCAGATGGCCGATGCGCTGGAGGAGGAGCTGAAGGGCTCCTCGTGAACATTGAACGGGTCGTCTCCGCTAAGAACACACGAGAGCTTGCGCCAAAACTTGATAGGCACACACCCACTCATGTGACAAGAAACTCCAATTTGTGATCCAGTTCAAGGAATACTACAGTCACCCCAAAGCATTGGGGGTCTTGATGATAGTAAAAAAGGACTGCTCAACTTGTATTCTTGTAAACCCTTGAAATCTGACTCACGACGCGGCTGCACACCAGGTATCCTTATCAGATACCCTTGAGTGCTAGAAAAGACCTATAGTGTCTGCCCAAAGCATACTACGAAACTGACAGCCAAGCACCGCGGGGGTCTCGTAGCTCTGAGCTAGAGTGCTGAGGATAGAAACGAGGGGCGGAGATGTGGAGGTTGGGCCGGCGAGTTCCGGCAGCCCTTCAGGCCGGATTAGGAGCATGCTCTGGTCATAGCCCCATTGGGTCACGTTAGGACGCTCACCACATGCCAAACAGGGAAGGCTTGATCTCGGTCTTTGTGCACCACTGATATCGGATCTAGGTAGTAATGGCCTTGCCTTTAGAGTATATTGGTCACTGTATGGCAAATGTACCCTAGCCCTTCAAGAAGTAGGGCCTGTTATATGTCTAGTGCCTTCACTTCGGTTTGTGGCAAGTTTGGAATCTCGAGATGAACTCTTGTCATGAAGTATTCCACAACAGCTTGGAAAGATGCTTAGAGAAATGCAGCACAATTACAGGACGACGTCTGGAATGTGAAGTCTTCCGAGTTGCCCAATTTCCTGAAACCCATACTGGAGGATCTTAACCTGACAGAGAAAGACGATAGTTCTCTGATAGACCAGACCTTTTGAGAGGACTGGTGTGCGATAAGTATTTGCACATGCTTTTCTGTGCATGCCTGTATATAGCCCATCGCTCCCAGATAGACTACACCAGATATACGAGAGCCTAGAGATTCATTGGTAACGCACAGAGATTTGATGCAGTCGTGTGGTCGCTAACTAAAGTCACCTGCATGTGCGAGGCTACATTCTGCTCTGGTCTTCAATAGATCAGCCACCTTGGAGAGCTTCATAATGGGAGACCAGAGTACAGGGACTAATCAACACCGGAAATACCTCTAGAACAAGCATTCATAAACAGCGTAAATAGCAAGAATAAGTAGGGAAGGATCATGAGCCGTTGTAGGTCTCGGAAGACCTGGCATTGCAAATAAACTGGCTGTAGGTAGTACAAGGGCTCTCCCATTGCTGGTTCCAGTGCTATTACTGTGCAGCACCCGCGCTCCGCAGTGGCTTGGCCTGTCTTTCTATGGCTCTATTGATGTAAAGGATAGAGTGATCTAGGCATATCTGATAAAAGAGGAGTATGGTTGACGCCTAAACTAGCTCCAACTCTCTAACATCTGCTGTGTGAAAGGCCTTAGAAACATCTCTTCCAAACAGTTTTCCAACACCCATTCTCTCAAACCGTCCTCCGTGGAGTTCTCGTAAAAATAGTACATGATATACGGTATAGAACCCCCAATGACTAAGCCCACGGAATCCTAACCCGAAACCACCGTCATGGCAAGACATTACTAAACCCAACGCGAGTACTTCAAGTCCCCCTTCATACAGTGCCTCCTCCTGATAGCTAGGATGTTCAATTGATGACCAGCCAGTAATTTCTGTCCGATCTGCCATTGTACAGACCTTCCTCCACAAAGTTTGTGCAGATTTGAGGTCTACAGCATCCCCGCAGAGATCAAATAGAGGTCGCATATCCTCATCTTCAGAAAATGTCTCCCTAACAACAAATCGGGCCAGCTTCCCCTCAATTCGTAGTATGGCAAACTTGTTCAGAGTGCTGAATGTGTTTGCGGGTGGGCGACTGAACCTTTCAGCCGTTGTCAAGGGCGTTCCAGAAAATGACAAAACATTACCCTCCAGGGTGCTTGCAGCGAGGAATTTTGCTTCAGGGTAGAGAATTGCCGGGTCTGCTCCGCACCAGGCACGTGTAAGCGAACTAGGCGGACGAGTGCCGACAGGGTTTGTCTCCCACACAACAGTGCCAATGGTAGATGTCCAGGACCAAGAAGGGTAGCCGTGGAGTCTCCGGTGCTGGCCGTTAAACACTTTGCGCTCCCATAGGAGCCCACGATGGAGATCGTAGGCCCAAAGTCCGGAAAGATACTCCAGACCGCAGTGTACTGTTGTGACTGGCACCGAACCACCTGATGCACGTCTCATCATCGCATCTCCGAACTCCTTGGCTACCCCGGCGAGAGCCATGATAATGTCTTTGACTGGGCAGGTTAATGACTTGCTAGAGTATATCTCCACAAGTCGATACCACATGCGGGAGTGTCGATCCCCAAAAGCTTCCTGCACCCACGGCAAAAGGCCTTTGGTGAGCTTTTGTGAATCCCATACTTCACCACGGTCGTCGCTCATCCCTGCCGTCACACATTCATAGATCATGCCGGCCGGAGTGAAGTATACGAGGCGGCGGCTCAAGAGCCATTCTTGAAAGACCCATCCTCTAGTGAGCAGCTTGCTTCCCTGAATGATCTCATCATCAAGGAGCATGTTCTGGTCTTTGTTGCTGTAGGGATATACATAAAAAAAGCCCTGCCGCGCTCCCTCCCTGTTTCGGAACGGTAGTCGAGCAATATCTGGGACAGCCTTGGAGTAGGTTCTCGCCTGGAAGAGTCCCTTGTCGCCCGACGTGGCGCAGACCGTTAACATCGCTTGCTGATAATAATCCCCCATCTTTGGGGCTTCCTGATTCCAGTCTTGTCCACCATCGCCCTGTTGGATGATGCATATTGAGTCAATCCAGACGTATCTCACGCCCAAGCCTCGTGCTAGGTCGAAAAGATCAAGAAAAGTCTTTGGTAGCGATAGCAGAGCATTCGCACCCCCCCGACGTCTTTGCTCAATGTTTCCGGCCGTGGTAGCGCAAGCTGCAGTGTCTGGGGTCCACCGATGTGACAAAATGAGATAAGATGACGTCTCACACCCTGTCTCTGCAATGTGCAAACCCGGCCCGAGGACGTCGATACATCTAGTAGGCAGGACCACTTGGCGACAATCAATCTGTCGATTACCCGATAGAGTCTTACAGCATGTCTCGTGGGAGAAGCACTTGTCCCTGCGCCACTTGATTTCGAGTAGATATGTCTCGGACTCAGTATTTTCGTTGACGTATGTTCCTCGAACGTCACCACTTGTATAGGCCACGTCACCTGGAGCACATATTAATCAGTATTGAAAATGGTTGCAATTTGATAAATTATTAAAAGTCTCATGCAACAAACCTAGATCTGCGACTACATGAAAGGTTTTCAAGCCTGTTCCGGTTACGGACAGCGGGAATCCATAAGTGATTGATGCCAGTTCTACATCAAGTCTACCGATGCCGAGTCCTTCGCCTTCAGGCTTAGAACCCCACCATTCGCCTCTTTGGCCCACTGACATGTGAAACCACAATTTCTGGCGGTTCAGCCGATCCCAGTCCTCGGTTGGCATACCTTTTCGAAAGGTCTCGATGATCAAGGAACAGAAAGGGCACCCTTGGTTTGCAGCGTCTTCAGTGACTTTCATGTTGTAGCCACGTAGGCCATATGGTGCGTGGCTGAAGGATTGGATATCGAATCTCTCACAGTTGCTGCAAAGGAAGTTGCCTTCTTGTCGATCCTGACTAAGTCGCCTGGAGGCACTCGGGCCCGGAGCGAGAGTGCTGGATTCCATGTGCAGGTCGACACTGTGGAGGACGAGGGGATCAAGAGTACACTAACCACACTGCTGATGTTGATGAAAATGAGGATTGAGCGAGAAGAGGGGGAGAGAAGGTCAGTTCATGAACCGCATGGATTGCCCCATTAAGTTGTAGTGTTACGGCCTCTCCGATGGCATAATTACCGCCTAGTAGACCGGCAAGGCATATTCTGGGGGTATTATTGAACCTTGAGGGCGGAAATCTCCCCTTAAAGGTGCAACAAGTATAAATAGCTCATGACTGAGGGGGAGAGATACTGACAATGGCCTGCGTAGTAGTCACATGTAAGGTAGCAGCCACCATCCTAAAGGCCGTAATGATGGTCGTCTTATGTGCATTCAATAATTATGCAGCTGATGTGGATCTGTAGAGCAATTGATACCTCGCCTCATTGGTGATTTATATGCACCCTTGATGCAAACCTCGCCGACAACGTGCGGAAATGCGTAAGCCTTGTGAGATGCCGAGCCGACAAAGTGCAGAAATGTGTACGCCTTATTACATGCCGAGCCGACAAAGTGCAGAAATGTGTACGCCTTATTACATGCCTGGAAAGCCGCTTTGTGTGTCTTGGGGGCCAGAGGGAGATCTTAAGAAGAGGGGTCGGGAATATTTCAGGTAGCGTAGCCATACAATCAATAATCTCTCTCTTCTTATAGAAAGTACAACCAGTCCTAGGCGGGTTTCTACGTATCACTGCGTTCTTTCCCTGATACCTACCTAGCCTAAACTCGTGCATGCGTCTTATGCGAGACAGCTCCACGCCATGGAACGAGTGTACGTGGCAATAACCTTGTATCTCATACTTTCTAGCCTCGGCCGGCTAGCTATGGTTCTTGCCACGCTCTCTACTGCCATGTATATCGCGAAGTTTATGGCCCAATTACCAGACCGATATCGATATGGAATCCCAGTGTTCGGCATATGTTCTATTTTGCTGGGCCACGAATATTTAATAATTTATCAGTTCTTGGCGCACACCAGACAATCAAATATTGCGAGATGTTCGGCCGCCCTGGTGTATATGGTCCTTGGGCTCGTGGTCAACGTTGTCCTTTTTCTAGAACTGTTGCAAATCAGGCGGTATCGAAACGAGCTCTGTGAAGAGGCATCTTGCTGGCCGGAATGGGGGCTATCCGATAGACTCGGAGGCCGGGACTGGTGTTGCTGGGGCGTTAGTAGTGATTTGTTCCAAGTCTCAGTGGCGCTTGTTTCTTTTGCCGCAACCACTTTTATATTAGTCGGCTTCATCTGGTTTCGCAGCTACCAAGCACACTCATCATGGACATTTTACGAGCCCATATCGGTGGGCTTGGAACAAGATCAGACAGTCCATGAAGGCGAGGTTTCAACGGTAATACCCGAGGGGCAATGCGCAAAAGCGTACCGAATGAGACGCGAAGCAACATCTGGAGCAGCTGTTTTACCGTTGCCGAGGGTGAGAATCATCAAGCATTTCTATACTATTATGCAAAAATAACCACCACTTCTTATAGCTAATTGTTATTTCCTATGTAGGCAAGCATCTCAAGCATGAGACAGCAGAATCTCCATATCACTAGCTTTCATCCAGCGGTCAAGTTCTGGCACACCACTACTGAGCGCAGTGAGGGAGCCTCTAAAAGATTGTCTTTGGGTCTGGCGATCCTCATCGCCGGGAACTTTGCTTTCCAAATTGTTCGATACCACAATACAAAGCAAGAGAACGAGTCCTGTAACAGGTGCGTTTGTAAGGTTTCAAGACTTGGCACCCCGGTCAGACGATTTCTAATCTGAGAAAAAGTGCTTGTGTTTTCTCCCTTATTTACCCATTATTATGGATCCCCTACGATGCCGCAATCCATCTTGCCATTAGATTGCGAGTCGATCCTTCACGCAAGGTTCTAGGTCCAGTCAAGGTATTCGACTTGTTCTACGCCGCAATCATCATCATTCTTGCTTGTTGGCTTTGGAATGTTGTGCTAACAGTAACTGGACCTTTGTGGTTTGAAAGTAATGTCTCGTTAGGGTTTAGAATACCCTGGGGGCTTATTCATGGGCTATCACTTGTTCCCTTTTTGGTGGCAGTCGTTGCATCCTGGGTGAGCCACTACCGCTGGCTGCTCTGTTGGGGCTGACCACAGCTCTTTGAGCCCTTGGATGACCTTTAATCGCAATGCTAAATCAGTTGATTTTGAGTTTTGTGTTTAGTCTATGTCGGCAAAAATGAACTCAAAATTGTCCATGATGAATTGAACGTCGTGAGAAAGATCTCGAGCTAGTTTTTCCGCTTCACTGCCTTGATCTTCTCCTCCAGTTCGCCGAGGATCATGTTGTCAAGGAGCAGCAGCAAAGGTCGCAGCGCAATGTCGGTAGTCTGCGTGTCCATGATTGGGGTGATTGGTCCGATCCCAGTAGGAAGCTCTAGGGAATCCGTTGAAATGAGCACTCCATCGTCCATTTATCACCCTTGCCCCTACGTGAAATAGGATCTTGAGGAAAATATAAATGGCTGCGGCCTCGGGTTTCGATTTCTAAACCAAGCGGATTGTTCTCGTGGTAAGGTGCTCCTGGACGCCAATCGGTCGGCCGCCGCTCTCCCCTGTCCGGTAGGATTTACCTACACACGCGGTGAACGGGAACTCGTATGGACGACCTATTAAGTGACCGCCCAAAGAGCAAAGGTATAAAAACCACCAATCAGTTTGAAACAAACAAGCATTACCCGTCAAATTTCCTCTAGGTTGCGAGTGCTGCTTCTTGATCTGATGCATAAAAGGAAAACTAATGTCGCTGCTCAGTAGGATACGGCCACCCGATTGCTGAGTTGGGTCGGCATCTCCTGGATGTGGACGACGTGGATCATAGATGTAACAAGGGCTGGTCATACTGCCAGACTGACCTATCCGGGAAAGGTTAGTGCCAGGAGCAGGCCTTGATTAGGGCCAGGGTGGCCAGAGCTACCGCCCTCGAAGGTCTCGATCCGATGCCAGCCAGGGCATGTCGGTCCCATGTCCATCCTCCTTCTCACGAAATGCTTCACGACGAGCAGATCAGAATGTCCCCAGAGAAAGGAGTGGATTTCTATGGAAGCAACAGATGTGTTCAACCCGGAGAGCGCCCTTCATCCTTCCGCAATGCCGCCTTCCAACACACCGTGAGACGCAACTTTCCATGCAAGTGCCATCACGGGAACAGGAATTCGTCCGATGAACCAGTCAACCAAGTACGCAACTCAGTGATAGCATCGATATCATTCTGCTTCATTGAGATATCGACTTTTGGGTCATGCCATCCATAGGTCCTTCTAACCTTGGTATTCGAAATTGAATCGCCCTCATGACGACAGCTGTCAAAATCGATAAGGACAAGGCGCCTTGATTCGTCCAACATGATATTTGCAGGAGTGATATCATTGTGTACGAGGCCAAGGGTATGAAGATTTTGGATCCCATCCAATAGATCGTTGATCCCATCAACTATGTCGCTTGTAACCCTTCCTCGATGAGTTAAAGTAAATTCCTCTTTACTTAGGTGTTCAGGGTTGACTTCATCTGATAAAGTGGTTTGATACTGCTTGAAGTAGAGGCCTGTAGCTTTTCCGGATTCGTTATGACAGCCGTAATAGGTTGCAAGATTGGGATGAGGATATTGCCGAAGAATCTCGCAAATCTCAATCTCACGAAGCATCCGATCTTCAAGTCCCTGACTTGCATAATCTGGTAGTGTTGGCGTTTTGAGGTAGTAGCTGGCTGGTTGGGAGACCAGTCAGTGTCCATGTGGGCTTGATATCGGGACCTCTGTTTGTGTCAAGTTTCTGGACTGAACATGCTGAAGACAGATCTGCAGGGCGGCTGAACCGATCGGGCCATTCAATCAAGAAACAAGAATCATTAAGCTGCACAGCAGCGGACATATGGTGGAATTTGAGCTTGCCATCGATATTCTTGAATGACTCCTATGATTCGAGGACTTCCATGGTGGATGCAGACGTGGAGCAGGCAGACAGCTGGAGAGATCCGACCGACCTTGTTTAGCGGGGCGGCTCTCGATTGAGCTTCAGCCTGGTCACCCGCCTGATTGGTCCGAGACTACACGTAGTTAGTGGGGTACCCGTCTCTCCCACGCAACGACGTCATCGCCCGCATCAACAAGCTTCCCAAGATCAAGAAAGTCGAGCAGCCACGACTTTTGGTGCAAAACCTGGGGCAGCCCAAGCCACACGTCATGACGCGACGAGGCTTGTGGTCTGGTATGTAAGTGCTTCACTCCCCTCCTGCCGCAGGTTATTCTCTTCTCGCGCTGGGTAAGTTATCTCGTTGGTCACATTCTGTGCTCGCTCCCCCTTTCGCAATCTCCATCGCGAACCGCCAACCATCCTCCTTCAAATAATCACACCCAATCAATCAACATGGACGTCCTGCTCTCTCTCCCCATCGTCTCCTACTTCCTCGCGCCCGCCGTGACCTCGTGGTCCACCTCCCTCAACCTCCTCTTCTTCTACATGACCTGGTCCACGCTGGTCCTGTCCCACCCGCCCCTGCGCATCGAGCTCGTCGGCGTGCTCTTCCTGCGCATGCTGTTCTGGCTCCTGCCCTCGCTGCTCTTCCTCGCCTTCGACACCCTCCTCCCCTCCCTCGCCGAGTCGATCAAGTACCGCGGCGCCCGCGGCCTGCCGCCCCGCGACCCGGCCCGCCTCGCCCGCCTTCTGGGTCTCGCCCTGCTCAACCTCTTCCTCGGCACCCTCGTCGAGGCCGCCGTCACGCTGGGCCACGCCGCCCTCGGCCGCGGGCCCGTCTTCCGCACCGCCACGACCCTGCCCCTGCCCTGGCAGATGATCAAGCACGTCGTCCTGCTCATGGCCCTGCGCGAGTGTCTGACCTACTACATCCACCGCTTCGCCCTGCCGCCGCCGCAGCAGGCCGGCGCCCGGTCCTCCCGCCTCGCCGGCCGCCTCGGCCGCTGGCACAGCAGCAGCTACGCCCACGCGCGCCGCAACCCGCCCTTCTCGCTGCTCGTCTTCGCCGACCACCCGGCGCCGTGCCTGCTCCACCGCTTCCTGCCGCAGTACCTGCCGGCCCTCGCCCTGCGCCCGCACCTGCTGACCTACCTGCTCTTCGTCGGGCTCGTCACCGTCGAGGAGACGCTGGCCACGAGCGGGTACAGCGTCGTGCCCGGCATCGTCATGGGCGGCATCGCGCGCCGGACCGCGCTGCACTACTGCAGCGGCGGGCGCGGCAACTTCGGCGCGTGGGGCTTCCTCGACTGGACGCACGGCACGAGCCTCGGCAAGGACGTCATGGAGGACGTCAGGGACGAGGCCGAGAAGCACCACGTCAAGGAGAGGGGCCAGGAGGCGGTCAACGACGGCCTGTCGGTCGTGCAGCAGGGGATCGAGGGGTTGAAGAACGGGCGCAAGGGCACGCGGAGGAGTAAGAGGAGGAGCTAGGCTGCGTGAAGTGGGTTGAGACTTCTATTCCAGTGTGCTATGATGTGTTGTATATCTGATGGCTGTAAGTAAGTGATGCGATGGGTCATTGGCGTTCTCAGGCCTGGAGGCTTCTCTTGTTCTAGAGTCGACAGTCTACAAAAGGTCCACCCTTGTTCTTTTGTACTTTGTTTTAGGATACCCTCTCACGTAGGAGAATGATGAACAAGCGATCAATGCATGCTTGCCTCTTGAGTCCTATTTTTACGTCTATTCCAGGCGGCCACATGGCCTAATTCGATCCCCTCTTTTATGCATAACACAAAAAACTGCCTTCCATCCCAATGCAAAGATATACATGTATGTTGTGTCACAGTGCCATCCTCACCCAGACGTCGTCTTACTATCTCAAAAACCCCACGCTAGATGCCAACACACATCATCTCACAACACCCAGCCCTTCTTCTTGACCAGCCACTGCACGCTGTCGATCCCCGTCTGCACCCTCATCCCGATGCGCGCGTCCAGCACGAACCCCTCCCACCGCGCCACCCTGTCCAGCGCCTCGAGGCACTCGGCCGTCTTGCGCTGGCGGTACTCGTCGACGGCCTGGGGTCCGCCCAGGAGTAGCTCGGCGGGCGGCTCGCACGCCTCCTGCCACGCCAGCGCCCCGAGCTCGTAGTTCCCCGCCGGCAGGACGTAGTCGTCCTTGGTCGGCCCCTTGAAGGCTTGCCTGTTTCCACAACACCGGTCGGTCAGCCTCTCCCCATTTTCGAAAACCAAATGAGTAAATCAGCGGAGGGAGAAAAAAAATGCATACCTGTCATGGCACAGCACCTCCGCCTTCAGCACCTCCCTCGCCTCCTCGGTCTTGCCCATCGAGCGCGTCAGCGCCGAGACCGCCAGGCCCCGGATGGCGCTCTCGTCCGCCACGGCGCGCATCTTGTCCACCGCCTCGGGCGGCGCGGTGCACCTGCCCCAGTCCAGGCACGCCAGCGCCCTCTCCAGCAGGGGCCCGTCCATCCGCTTGGCCCCGTTCCACAGGTAGATCATCTCCTGCACGGGGCTCGCGCCCACCGCGTCGGCGAGGTCGACGCCCAGGCTCGCCGCCCGCTCCGCCCACTTGTTGACCTTGCGGTTGACCCACACCTCGAAGGGCATCTGGCGCGCCATGAACTTCTTGCGGCCCGCCACCTCGGGCGCCTTGCGGATGTATCCCTCGGCCGCCTTCTTGTGCATCCTGGCCTCGGCCTCGGCCTCGCCCTTCTCCTTCGCCTTGGCCTCGTCGCCGTCGTCGTCGCCATCGGCTGCGAGGGCGGCGGCGCGGTGGAACGCGTCGCGGTACATCTCGAGCTCGGCGCAGCCGGCGAGGAAGTAGTACAGCGTGTGCGACCAGTCGTTGAGCTCGACGCAGCGCAGGAACGCGTCGCGCATGAGCGGGTAGTCCATGCGGAACATGGAGTTGAGCGAGAGTTCGAAGCTGTTGAGCGCCGTGACCTGCTTCATCTTGCTGTCGGCGTTGGCGCGCAGCACGGCGACGGCCTCGTCGAGCCGCTTGGCGTTGGCCAGCACGCGCGCCTCCTCGAGCCGCCAGAGGCGCGCGTCCGGGTACCGCCGGCGCATCGACGCCAGCAGCGCCGTGCACCGCTCCTGCGGGTAGCCCACGACCTCGTCGTCGTCGGCCGCCAGCTCGGCGATGTCGGCCGCGGCGGGCAGGATGTCGGCGAAGGCGAGCAGGCCGTTGTAGTAGCCCAGCAGCATGAGCCCCGCGACGGCGCCGTTGATGTTGGCGAACTTTGTGCTCTGCCACAGCATGCGCACGCCGCGCTGGCGGTCGCCGCGGAAGCCAATGATGGACAGCAGGCGCGAGAAGGCGGGCGGCACCATGCTGATGATGAGCAGCATGGTGCCGAAGCACATGTTGGCGCCCGAGTGGACGAAGGCGTCGACGGGGTTGCTGAAGAAGGCCGAATCCGGGCCAGACCTCGTGCGCGTGAGCGGCTTCGGGGTGACGGTCCTGGAGGGCACGGAGTCGGCCTCTGACGCCTTTTGTGATATCTTCAGGTCTGTAATCTGCTTCTCGAGCGTCGGCGTGCCCGTCCTCGACGGATCGGTCGAGCCGGCCTTGCCCAAATGGCCTTCATAGGTGGCGGGCGTCTGCCTGCCCGACTGCTCCTCCTGCGCATCCACGAAATCCAGATCACGGTCCTCCTTCTCCTTGTCCTCTGCACCCTGTGGCTTGTCGGAGAACCCGTACTCCTCAAACTCGGTCTCGTCGAAGCTGCCGGGCATGTGCTCCTCGGCCAGGGACGGCCTCTTGGCAGAACCGTTCGCGCTGCCGGGCGCCTTGCCGTTCAGCCGCTCCAGGATCTTGGCCTCGGTCGCCATGAGCCCGTCGAGCGCAATGTACGCCTTGCGCATCTTGTAGAAGCCCTTGATGCCCTCCGTGAGGCTCTCGTGGATGACGGCGACCACGGCGCTCATGAGCTGCGCCTCGGCGTACACGAGCGCGAACTCGCTCCCCGGGGGGTAGATCTGGCTGATGTTGCCCGGCGCCGCGGCCGAGACCTCGGCCGCGGACAGGGCGGGCCTGCCTCCCGAGAACCACCCGCCGCCGGCGGCCCCGGCGGCGTCCTTCTGCGCCTTCTTCATGTCGGCCCAGGCGCGGTTCTCGCAGTCGATGAGGCGCTGCGAGGCCTCGTTCATGACCTCCTTCTCGAAGCCGAGGACGGAGCGCATGAAGACGGCGACGCCGAGGCCGAGCATGTGGAAGGAGGAGGCGTCCTTGCGCAGGCGCAGGCGGGCCTCGGCGCCGTCGATGTCGTCGTTCATGATGAGGCCCGCCGCGGTGACGGCGTCCTCGAGGTCGGCCAGCTCGCGGTCAGCCGGGGATAGCTCGCCACCGCCGCCGCCGCCGGAGCCCTTGTCGGGGACCGAGAGGGTCGTGCTCTTGGTCGGGGCGGCAGCGGCCGAGGAGGAGCCCCGGAACCAGGCGCGTAACGAGGACATGACGGGCTCGTGGGAAAGGGGTTTTGAGAGCTAAGGGACTACCTCGCCGGGAGCTTCGGACATGAGTGTGGGGGGTGAGATGGTATATACAAGTACAATGGATACAAAGGAAACATCAACACAGTCCAATTCTTAGGTCGAAGAGAAGGTCGGAGCCGAAGAGAAGAGGAGAGAAGAGATGCAATCAGAGGACAGAGCTTGTAACAATAACGATGGTGGGGCTTGGTTTTCCGAGAGCACAGGCTGCATGTAGTAGTAAGCAACCTACGAAGCGCGCTCGCTCCGTCCTTGCAAGATAAGGGCCAAAACTGAGGGTGTTTGAGGCCTGCAAGCGCTCGCTTTTGTGAGACGTAGCGTACCGGGTCGTAAACTCGGCCAATTCGACTGTGTCTTGGACTTTCTATCCTCAAAGGTCTGGAGCTGATGGAACGCAAAGAACAGATTTGGGAAATATCGCGCGAGCACCGATAGCCGAGAGCGCAATTGATCTGGACGGGCTTAACGGCGTTTGCTGCACGGATATTGATGACGTCGAGAGAGGGGCCTACGGGCAGGAGATGGAAGAGTGTGCGTAAGACGAGGGATCTTGTTGTGAAAGGTTGCGTGTCCCTGACAGTAGTCCCACGTCACGTACTGCAGGTAGTGCAAGTGTGTTGTGGGAAAAGGCAAAAACCCCTTGTTCTCAAGGCCTCCTTGTACTTGTAGAATCGTGTGTTGCTTTTGTTGCCTTATTGTCTGGACAGCAGTCTCTAGTTCTGCCTCAACTGCCCTATGAAAATGCTCACAATCAACATGTGAAGAAGAGATCAATTACCAAGCTTTTTCTGGGTTCATTCCCAAGACACGCACGATTCGGGGACACGGCCTGCACGTTTTAGTGACAAGAACTTGCTCCCGTCCCTTGAAACCCCCACTAAAGCACCTAGAGCTGACTGCGGCTGGCGCCCCCAGATTGGGCAATGGGCGGGTGACAGCCTAGGTATGAAGGTGCTCACTTTTGGCGAAGCTTCGTGAAGCTCAGGCGCTGAAGCGGGGCTGGAGCTGACTGTCGCTAGCGTTGCATCGGGCAGTGATTTATTCCGCCAAATGGTGTCACTCGCACTGTGGGATGGCGGTGGCCCGTGCTGAACCACCAGACCTAGACTGGACTGGAAGCTGGCACCAGGCTGATGAATCCACGACCTCGAGGCTGGCGCGACGTCCATTCATCCATCCATCCACCCATTCACCGCCATCACTACAGCGCCATCAGTCCGACAAAGAACGACTTGAGGGGTTATCCATCGTCCTTTCAATCAGAGTCTCACAATCAGCATTATCCCTTCGAGCGTCCTTTCTCGCAAATCAAGAACATCCATCCCGTCACCCAAGACAAGATACAATCTATCACAATGGCGTCCGCAACCAAGGACGAGAAGCCCACCACCTCCTCCACCGAGCAGAAGGCCGAGCAGCCCCAGCAACAACAGAAGGCCGCCTTTGAGGAGGACGACGAGTTTGAGGATTTCCCTGTACAAGGTTGGTCTCTCTCCCCACCCATCGACGGGCACCGCTGCTACCCGCCTCGCCCTTCTCGCATCACATAGACTCGTCAATCGTCAATCGCGAGTTGTATACCAGTCCACTCCGCGCGGGCCGAGCGCTTCGACATTCTTCATCTTATCTTGGATCTTTGGCTAACATACAATTTACTTGTCCCATCTAGACTGGGGCGCCGAAGAGACCGAGGCCGCAGGCAGCGGGGGCACTCAGCACCTGTGGGAGGAGTCGTGGGACGACGATGACACGAGCGATGACTTTTCCGCGCAGCTCAAGTATGTCAAGATACAACAAGCCGAGCATACACCTCCCTCCTACCATATCCCCAGAGACACTAATCATGAACCACAGGGAGGAACTGAAGAAGGTCGAGGCATCCAAGCGGAGGTAGGAGTGGACGCGAGGTCTATGACCAAGACCACCAGACAACGGATCAAGGAAAGGGCGCCAGGGGCCGCATTGATGCCTGCTGTTTTCTTCCACCATCACCACATAGACACTCATATGCAGAGCTACAGCACGAAATAAAAAAAGGACTTGAGGAATGTGATCAATACTGGCTTTTTCCGCCTTGGTTTTGTCTGTCTGTTTATTCTGTAGGACTCCTGTGACCTCCACAAGCATCAGGCCCAGTCCTCCCTCGTTGATTATTCTGGACCGTCCCTATTTTCCATATCTATTTTGTTCCCTCCATTCTTGCGTGCACCGTCCCCCCACACGGGTCACATGCGCGACAGTCACTTGCTGCTCAGGGCAGTAACGCCAGGCAGCTCCTTGCCCTCGAGCAGCTCCAGGCTGGCGCCGCCGCCGGTGGAGACGTGGCTGAGCTTGCTCTCGACGCCGTACTTGGCGGCCACGGTGGCGGTGTCGCCGCCGCCGATGATGACGATCTTGCCGTTCTCGGCGGCCTTGACGGCGACGTCGAGCGTGGCCTTGGTGCCGTGGGCAAACTTGTCAAACTCGAACACGCCGGGCGGGCCGTTCCACAGGATGGTGTTGGCCTCGTTGATGGCCTCGGTGTAGAGCTTGATCGACTCGTCGCCGCAGTCGAGGCCCATCCAGCCGTCGGGGATGCCGTCCTTGTCCGTCGCATGGCCCGTCTGGGCGTCGGCGTCGAACTTGTCGGCCGTGACGTAGTCGACGGGCAGCACGAGCTTGACCTTGTTCTTCTCGGCCTTCTCGACGAGCTCCTTGACCGTCTTGGCGCCGGCCTCGTCGAAGAGCGAGTTGCCGATGGGGATGCCGTCGAGCGTCTTCTTGAAGGTGAAGGCCATGCCGCCGCAGATGATGAGCGTGTCGACCTTGTCGAGCAGGTTGTTGATGAGCTGGATCTTGTCCGAGACCTTGGCGCCGCCGAGGATGGCCAGGAAGGGCCGCTTGGGCGACTCGAGCGCCTTGGCGAAGTAGTCGAGCTCCTTCTTCATGAGGAAGCCGGCGGCCTTCTGGGGCAGGTCGACGCCGACCATGGACGAGTGGGCGCGGTGGGCGGTGCCGAAGGCGTCGTCTGGAACAAATACTTGATTAGCTTTTATGATGAAAGTGGGGGGCAAGGAAACAGAATTAAAAAATTAAAAAAAAAGGAAATAGAGAACGCACTGATGTAGACATCACCAAGCTTGGTCAGGCCCTTGCGGAACTCCTCGACCTTGGCCTTGTCCGCCTTGGTCTTGTTGCCCTCCTTGTCCTTGGCCGAGCCCTCCTCCTCGATGTGGAAGCGCAGGTTCTCGAGCAGCACGACGCCGCCGTCCGCCTGCTTGTTGACGATCTCCTCGACCTCGGGGCCGACGCACTCGGGCGCAAAGGTGACCGTCTTGCCGCCGCCGAGCAGCTTCTCAAGCTCCGGGACGACGGGCCGGAGGCTGTACTTGGGGTTGGCGGCGCCGTTGGGGCGGCCGAGGTGGGACATGAGCACGACGGCCTTGGCGCCGTGGTCGATGGCGTACTTGATGGTGGGCACGGCGCCGGCGATGCGCTGGTTGTTGGTCACCTTGCCCGAGGCGTCGAGGGGCACGTTGAAGTCGACGCGGATCAGGACCCGCTTGCCCTTGAGGTCGACGTCGGTGATGGACAGCTTGTTGGACAGAGACATGGTTGCGGCTTGTGTGGTTCCGACTGTTCTGGTGGTCTGCTTGTGCTTGTGCTGGTGGTGGGGAGGAGATTGGAATTAGGTTCCGAACCTGCTAAATATGCGGAAGTAGAAGAGGAATTCAAGGATATCAGCAGCCTGGGTCTGAAGAGAAGAAGTGGTGCAGATTCGCGGCAGCACCCAAACATAAGACACTTATAAAAAGACGCAGCACAGCAGTTAGCTTTTGGCTTGGCCGGGCCTCCTCCAGCTCGTCCTCAACACTGGCATTGGCTGGAGGGGTAATTTTCTGGTGGTGGGGTAAGGCGGGAGGGTACGGGATTCCCATCGTCACCATGCTAGCCCGCGACTTGGCCGGGACGTCTGTCTAGGCTTCTTTGCCTCGGATAGGACTGGCTATCCGAACTTCCGGTCGATTTCGATATACTCCAGGAGCCTTCAAGATCCGACTCTGGTACTTAATAGCCCCTGTTCCACCCAACTTTGTTCCTTGGTTCGCGTCTTCAACGTCCAAGCCTCAAGTGCTGGCTTATCTCTAAACGGGCCGCCGCAAAGTACCCTCCTAGCTAGTGACGTGATGGTTAGCTGATGTGTTTCCCACTCTTTAATCAACATGCCTGATCCCACTTGCATGGCAACCAAGAAGCATGCAACACTGCCACGCCTCCGGATTCGCCAATGCATGGCCCATAGGCCAGGAGGGAAAAGTGAGGCAAAAGATCTTGGTGTCAATCAGCTGATGTACTTCCCTCCCGTCTCTCAACAAGCAAGCGATGCATCGATCACGACGAACGGGAGCACCAGGGAAAGTCGGGCCGAGTATTCGGTGGCAGATGTGACGCTATATGTTCTAGATTCCTTCGTTTTATCACGTATGTCCAGTGTGTACCGTTAGAAAAAGCAAACAAAGCAAAACCGTCCAGTCCAGTGTTTCCGTGCCCGCAGGCAAACCAGGGAGAAAGTCAAGTCAGATCAAGAGCTTGCTCTCATGCCATGACGCCGTGAAATCAAATCCGTTCAAACGCCAGCCTTGAAACTTGTGCCGCCATCGAGGTTCTACTATATATTCCTCGATGGATGAACCGTAAAGCAATTCATGAACTCGCTGCAGACTATATTCAGGTGCCTTCCTTATCCGCTTGCCCAACCTTATATTCTTCAGTCGAGGCGGACTTCGGGGAGATCAGGGATCCTGTCGTTCTGTGCATCCTCGGCGGCATTCGTGAGGGACAGGTAGGCAGTCCAGGCAATTCCGACAGTCGAGACGAAGGGCTATGGCAGTGTTAGCGCTGCTGTGTTCCGCCAACTCGGTATCGCGTTCCTCTGCAGGATAACTTACCAGCTGGAACTGCACCGGCATCAGGCGGAAGTTGACGACCTGCACCGCCGGCCAGAGAACGTAGTTGGCCTTGAGCGTCGGCACGTACATGTCCCGCAGCTTGGACGTGACCGCCCTGCGCCCGCCGCCCTCGGCCACCGTCATGACGGTGAAGAAGGTCGCCAGGCCGAACGGCGCAAAGATGAGCTGGTCAAAGGCGACGCGCTTCATGGCCTGCCCGAAGGCGTTGGTCTTGGAGATGGGGAACGACTTCTCGAGGAAGCGGAACCACTTGAACTGGACGGGCGCCATGCAGAAGCCGTAGGCCATGAAGCGCGTGAGGCGCTCAAAGTCAAACGGCGGCGGCAGGCTCTTGGAGTCGGGGATGAGCTCGCGCTCGTTGAAGGGGTTCTTGCGGTCGAGCTCGTGGATCTCGATGGCGATGGGGTCGTCTTTCGGGTTCGGGGAGTAGCCCTTGCGCAGGGCTCGCTCTCGGATAGAAGTGATGGTCTGGGCGACGGTGTCGGCGATGCCACCGAGGACGGCGTTGGTCACCATCATGGTGAGCACTGTCGTGATGCCATGGATGTCAGCAAGGGTGTCTTGCACCAGGCGCCAGGACTTGGCATTCAAGGCAAGGGAAACGTCAGGACAGATGTGGGAGACATACACGGCCGCTCCTCGTAGTAGGCATTGAACCGGGCTGTTAGTCGCGCGACGATGGCCATCTGGACGAGGAAAATGATTGTATGCAGTAATGGCTACAAGAAGTGAGAGACATAGCGTTAGTATTCAATGTTGGATGAAGCCAAGGGACCCAGGGTGGAGATGATGCTGTCCAAACTTTCTCGAACGTTCAAAAAAAGTGACGGAAGTCAACCGTCAGCGGGTCACCATGCTAGGGGGTCGTGCTAAACATACCACTCGACCGTAGATGAACCTGCTATTGATGGTCCGAAAGAAACGGCGACGGGTGAGTTCCCAAGACATCTTGGATATGCTCCGTCGAGGAAGACAAGAGAAGGGCTTCTAGGAAAGAGACGAGGAATGGGCTCGACGTGTGGTCGTGGTCGTGTGGTCGCTTTTCGCCCCCTTCTATGACGACAGTGCTAGCACAAATCCGGGACCGGGGCGGGCCAAGCCTCTGTCTGATCTTATCGCAATGTGCGAGTGTGCCCGTCGTGCAGGTTTGCAGATTTCGATTCTGGATCGCTCGCGGGAGAAGAGGATCGATGTCGCTATGCGCGTATGGATGGCCTGTTGCGATGATAGGACCTGCCTGTCTGGTGCTCTGCGATGGCTGGGGATTCGGGGAGAGGAGATGAGGAGAAAGGCCGCGTGGAGAGATGGCAGGCAGCGCATAAAAAGAGCACAGAGTGTTCACTTGTCCTTGTAGGTAATCAGTCAGCCGCGCTTTTTGGTACAAGTAGTGTCGATCCTCTCCACTTTTCCCGCCGCAGGCCTGTCCCTGCGTCCTGTGCCGGGTGCATTCAACGGCTTCCAACAGCTGCCGGCCCTAAATTTAGCATCGTCTCAACTTCTCCATCTTCAGAGCAAAGGCTTGAAACCAAACATGCTCGATTAGAGATACGCAAGATCTGCTGAGAGTATTGGTGGACAGTATGGTCGTGATTCCAAATGCAACCATCGCCCAACCTCAATTCAGTCTCCCCGGTAAAGGCATCGGTTTCTGAAGTCTTCGTTCCACCACTTCAAGGAGCTACTTAGTACGGATACAGTCATCTGGAACTCATTTCGTCAAAGGGCATGATCATTACTAACTACCTAGTTGTATGATCAAAAGAGCGAATAGGGTCGGCCTGTGCCTGAATAAAAGGAAAACGGGCGAGCCATGGAAAAAAAAATAAGAAATGAAAAGCAGTGTAAGGGTGGACCAAGAAACCAGGGGCGTCGAAGGTAAGGCATCATATGGAAAAATAATCAGGGACGTCGAAGATAAAGCAAAACATGGAAAAGAAATCACATCCTCTTCAATGAGTGTCCAATGCCGCCAAAAACACACCTAGGTTGGAGAGCCTTTGTCTCTATAACAGAGCCAGAGTGCATCCACTTCAACTTCGCGAGCTCGGTCTCTTTCTCTTCTCATTCCTGTGTTGCTCTTGGATGTGCCGTGACAATCCCTTTTTTTGCATATACAGGCCGCATTCGGGGCATTTAGTCCCTGGATCCCCAAACCTTTCTTTGGCCTGGGCACGATGATTAACGTGGGCATGATCCTTCATATCCTTCGTTTCGGCGAAGCGATCCGTGCACCAAGGGCATGCAATCGAGCCTTCATGCTTGGCATGTTTCTTCTTTCTGTGTTTTCTGAAATGAAATCTTGATCAGCACTAGTCACAAGAAGAGCAGCGGGATAGGTGCAGGCACGGGCCGGTATGCCGGGACTTGACTGTGTGAAAGACATACGTGAGCTCGGATGGCGTGTCATATTCCCTGAGACACCCAGGCTCAGGGCATTTCTGAATAGGGTTCCTGCGCTTAATGGCGTCTTTATTCTTCTTCCCCTTCTTGGAACTCGATTTCGATCCGGTTCCCATGCCGGCGTCACTTGCCTGATCAGTTCCCGGCGACTGTTGGAATGAAGAGATGCAGTCAGTTGGCCGCTAAGCTAGCAGGGAAGCAAACAGGGAAACTTACCGGCGAACCGTCCCCCCTAAAATCGTTTTCTCTGCCGCTGGGTGCCGCGAGCTCTTCTGGGAAACCTCTCTGGTAGGTCGGGGATATGCTTGGAGGAGACTATTGACTCGGCGCCAGCTCATCATACGACCACTGGGTGCTGCCCAGCGCGCTGCTCCCGTACAGTAAGGTAGGATCCATTGTCGCAGAATGATCTGGAGTGTGTGCATACACCCCAGATCCTTCAGCAATGGCGCCTCCACTCCCTGCATACTGCTGTATCATCGGTTCGCCATAAGAGTCACCCTCCTGGTCTTCCTCCCGCGTGTAGAAGAGAGGGTCCTGGCCCTGTCTGAACGCGTGTCCCCAGTTATCTCTCGACATGTTCTACGCCTCTCCACTTCCCTGAAGAGGCTACCCGTCAGCATCACTGGATGACTAGGTCCCGCGGGACATGCAAAGACCAGGTGGGAACTTTGCTAAGCAGTCTTTCTTGTCGCTGTGCATAGCCAGAGCATGGCACACGATCTCGAGACCATGTCACTTACTGGTACTGATAAGTCGTTTTACTTGTGGATGCTTTGTTACCCACAAGAGCTTGTGTAAGTTGGCGTCGGGTATCGTGTTACAGAAGCCGTGGGTGAGGCGTAGTAGGTTGTATTCCCAGAGCGGCAGGGTCAACAGATCCTTTCTGTGAACCGTATGAGCAGGTACTAGAAGAAAGCGGTTGTCGTCTTTGAGATGCAATGTTAATTGTATAGACTTCGAACGTTTCTGGAACCTGGGGTCACTCTATCGTATAATATCATCAAGTATCAGTCGTTGCGAGGGTGAGGGACCACAGAGGGATCACAGAGGGAACCAAGCCGGACTCCGTGGGTTTTGCTTGTCTTTTCACTTCCCAGACCATAATCCATTCTGACTCGCCCCCAAACAAGCTGACAAGTCGTCATCCGTGCTGTTGGCCCGTACGGTAGGACCACTGAGCAAGCACAGCGAAGTCGGGCGCGCCTTGGAATAAACCTTGCATCTCCCAAGCATGAGTCGGTCAGTTATCTTGGGCCATTGAGGTGATCGTGTCTGATCGAACATCATTCTTTCGGTATGCCTCGCGCTGCGCTGCCTTGGCTGAGCCTACATTATGGCCAATAGTGAGGCTGTATCGATGCAGATAGCCTCTCCCCCGCGTCGCT
Source organism: Thyridium curvatum (assembly GCF_004353045.1). Classification (NCBI taxonomy): domain Eukaryota; kingdom Fungi; phylum Ascomycota; class Sordariomycetes; order Thyridiales; family Thyridiaceae; genus Thyridium; species Thyridium curvatum. The sequence goes on along the minus strand of NW_022156803.1, from coordinate 57,762 downwards.
ATTGCATGAGCGACAACCAATGATGCTCATTTTGTTAGCAAGCCAGTCACTCGCCCGCATAAGTCCGGTCCGCTCTATTATGCTCGATTCGGTGTACCATTCTGTCTTGCAGATTTAGCAGACGAAGCGAGGGAAGTCATTCTTCGACGAGATTCCATCATTATTGGAATGACCTCGTCTCGAGATCGTTCAACTGAGCATAAAAAGGGGAGAGCAAGTCATTCACCTCCATTCTCCAACTTCTTCTTCTCAACATCATCACAACACCCAAAGCACGCCATGCAAACTTCAGACTTCTCATTGAAATCATCTTAATTCACAAAAAAACTCCTCAATTGCAGCACCATGGCACGTCATTCATCGGGTGAGTTTCCATGGGTCTTGTTGCAACTGCGATAAAGCTAACGAAGAATTGCTCAATAAGACGATACTTCCAGCGAGGCGGCACTTGGGCCACGGAAGCTGGTTCCTGTCGATACTGAGCTTGAAAAGCTCCTGTACCAGCCAATTGCTCTGGAATGTGCCATCAAGGAGGCCTTTCCAGACTCTCGATCCCGTCCGGATGAGTCGGCCCCGGTTGGACACGACCCCTTGGTGGCGGGACCTCAGGCGTTCAAGTGTTTTGTCTACAAACTAGCTCAAGTCTGCGACAGTGAGCGTGGAGGCAACACAATCACCGCTATCGCCGTCCTCGAGGGGTGTGGTCAACCAGAGTACGTGATCGCGTCCAACCAGAGGAGGCAGTACCAACTGGATGACGTATCGAGCTTTCTCCGAGGCCTCCTGGAGTCCGTTGCGCAGAAGGCTGAAGAAAAGCTGAAGCGTCAAACCCTGCAGAAACAGGTGCTTTGGGACATCTTGCGCTTCAATATGTCCAGGGTCAAGCCCTACCTCAGCAACCTGTCCAAGTACCTGCAAGAGTGCATCGCCCATTGCTCCAGACAACAGGACACCGATAGTGAGCAGAAGGCCGTAAAGCTTCATAACAGGGCTGTTTACTGACACTAATCAACAGAGATTCTTCAAAAGGAACTGGAGGCGCTCTTGTCCAGAGCCAGCTTTGTCACAGACACTGCAACTTCGCCAAGCACTCAGCCCAAATGTTAGTTCAACTCTCAAGTCTGTTTTTGCAGTTCGCTCACATCAAGTTAATCCAGTTCTATCGGACTGCGAGACCCTCATCAAGGCCATAGTAGCCCTGAGAGGTGGCAAAGTTGAAGAGGCCATCGTTAGCAAAGCGAGAGAGGGAGAGTTCTCGAGCTCAGAGCCCTGGTGCGAGCTGCGACACTATCTTGGTCGCCTCCACTCCTATCGTCAAGCTGCAGAGGTGATTATTCTCTCTCTAGAGCGCTGGCCGTTATTGTTCTCCAACTTCAAAATCACGACTGTCCCGTCTGTAAAACAGCGGGGCCGGCCTCTGAAACCTTCTGATAAGCACACGGCCTGTGAGATTATTCAGGGGATGACTGCTGGCAGGTTCGATGCCGAGCAGTATCTATCCCAGGCGGCCGAGCTCGAGCAAGTGGCTGGTCTCGATAGCCTGGTCCAAGAACAAGTACAGAAGATGTGCCGACCTATGGTCCACGCTGAGGTTCTCCTCCACGACTACCTCCTCAACCGTGGTGTTCAGCACCAACGAGACTACTACAACGGGTGGAAGTACATCGGCACGAGTAAGCCCCCCTGCCGCCTCTGTTCGTACTATTTCCAGTACCACACAGACGAGGTGGAAGTTCGGAACTCGCACCGGAACCTGTACCCGCGGTGGCGCCTGCCCGACGTGTACGAGGACCAGGGCCAGGAGGCTGTGGATGGCAGACTGGAGCTGCTGGAGGAGATCACGGCGAGCGCGCAGGAAGACGCAAAGAGGACTCTCAAGGAGCGCAAGGCGCCACGCAAGGGCCACGATTCAAACACCTACTCGAGCATGCCGAGGTCTCTCAAGCATGCGGAGGTCGAGTCCGACTTTGGGAGCGATACTGCATCGGAGCCAGCTCGTAATGATCACACCCCGGAGATCGAATCTCCGTCGACGGCAAGCGGCGATGAAGATGACGATGACGATGACGATGACCAGTTGTACATCTCGCTCGGGGAGGAGACGGACACTGATGAAGGCGGCTCATGCGTGTAGCAGAGTTTGGAGATTCCTGTTCAGAGCTGCGAGGCACTAGCTGGAGCAAAATGGGCGAGCGGGAGGATTTCACCAATGTCATGGGCAGGCTTGGAGCTTTTCTAGGGGCACACTTCTCAACACCCACCACATTATCACAAGATTGAACTACATCTATCTCCTTTTACATCTAAACATGAGAAATATACGACTCACCCAAGTTCACGGACTGCATGAGTGTCAGTGTGCATGCATGCTCAGGCCTGCATTTTCATCATGTAACTCTGTACAGGGAACAAATCCCAAGGTTGGTTGTGATGGGCAGGCATTTTATCTACGTCTGCCATGTGACTCCATGGATAGGCAATGTAGTTACGACTTGTTCATGCTTCCAAAGAGCGATACAGTAAGACTTGCCAGTGCGGACTCAATGGCCTAGAACTTTTGCATTTCTGGTGATCGGCAGGTAAAGTGGGTTTCCAAGCATTTGATGTGGCCACTTGGAAAGTTCTTGCCTAGTCTACCTAGGTATTCAATAAAAGCTGGCCGTCGGTCTACCTGTCAGGTACAAGCTGAGTTACACTATTTATTATCTTTCTTAAGCACATTAACACTAATGCGCAACTACAGGCACACAAGAAAGTTGGGAAAGTGATTGGCATTCTGATTTGCAGACTTTAATACTATCTTGATGAGCAATGTTCACGAGATCCTGTTAGAGAAAGGAAACATGAAGGAAGATAAGAAAAGATCGAGAAGCGATGGAAAATAAAGGCACAACAAACTGTTAGGAAACACTATGGGGCTTGGTTGTGGCTCTGTTCGGTCATACTCAGACAGAACTCAGCCATAGGAACTACGCATTAAGCTCCTTCACATGTTCTCTTCTCCTCCTGCTCGTGTGCATGTGCGACTCCTGGATATGACGGTCCAGGTTATCCTTTCGGGTATATTTCGAGTCGCAATATTCGCAGCGCCCCCCCTGGGAGGGCATGTTGTGTTCCTTGATATAGTTGGGATGTGCCGAGTACAGATGTCGCTTCAGCGCCTTGTTCTCTGGGAAGAGTTCTTCGCACCAGTCCGCAGCAGGACATTTTATCGTTCGGTCATGTGCAGTTTTCATGTGTGTTCTGAGATGGGGTCGTCAGTCTAGACTGGAACATAAAAGAACAGTAGCTCAGACAAGCCTTATTGCCAGTTCAGAGAAGGACCTACCTGAGTTTGGATGGTATGGGGAACTCCTTCCGACATTCAGGTACCTCGCAAATCTGTGGGCCTGTTCTGTGATTTGTGGTTCCTTTCTTCCCTTTCGATTTCAACTTCGGTTGGGCTAGCATGGTTCGTCCGCTTCCTCGGTCGGTTTCCACCTGGTTTAAGCATTGGGTTCAGTTTGCTAGAAAAGCATAAGCATTGAAGGAGGGTACTTACGGTAGGGTATCCATTCTGGGGCGTAGCATCAAGATATGTGTTTTCGGATCCGCCACTCTCCGAATAACTTTCTTGGGTTGTCGAGGACTGGCCACAAGGAGACTACGAACTCCGGTATGGGACCACATCAGACAACTGGCCGGGGCTTCCCACCACGCTCTGAGAGCATGGCCACCCTGCATGAGAATCCATATCCCCTTCCACATCATATGAACCATCCAACAATTCTTCATCAACATCATTACCGCTTTGGGGATAGTAGGGTGCCATTTCATCGCCGTCCCAGCCCGCCCCGTGGCTTCCCTCCCGCATACTATCCATGAACGCGTCCTCGGCACCAGGTTTAAAGGGCCCCATGTGGCCGTCTGACGGGAACATTGACATGTTGGACCTCGCTAGAGATATTATGGGTCAGCGCGCCAATTCGTGACCACCATCCACTGGGCTTAAATCGACGAAAGGGTGCCATCGCGTTCCGCTGTGCTTGGTCACAAACACCGAGGCAACACTACTGGCATGAGTGCAGGCTGTATCACTTACTGTCGCTGAGGTGGTGTAATTCCTATAGCTCCACGCACTGGCAATGACACAGCTGAATCTTGCTGCAGCGGTGATACTTGGGTTACGCAGGCCACCCAGAGTCTTGAGGTTCCGAAGGTAGACGAAGTTCACGACAAAGGTCAGTTCCCTGGGGCTGCCGAATTGAACACGTCTGAGTATGAGACCCAGGGGGTGACCTGAAAGTAGGTCTAGCAGGGTGGAGAGATCTGTGGACGGAGGAGGTGGCCTCACTTTTAGCCACTCTGTCCAGGTCCCCCTCCCTTTGATGGCACAGGCATCGAGTGGATCTGTTATCCATTACCTCTTTGTCTCTGTTGGTCGTGGACGGTGCCCGACCCGGGTGCGCCTTGGAGTGAACCTTGCAGGTCATCGCACAGGCCACGAGATACGGTTCAAGCCACTGACGAGTTGAGTTTTCAATACCCAATTTCTGCTGATATGCATGAATCTGAGATGCCTTGAGCTGAGATACTTACAGCCTTGCTATTGGCTGCAATTGAGATGCTCGGCCTCCCGCGCACCTCCTGCATGCTGAGCCACCAGTCACAGAACCCAAACCCAGAAAAAGTGCCATCCCTCCCGCATAAGCGTAGCATAACCCCTTCGGTCTGCCACTCTCTTGCATGATTCTTAGAAAGCGACCAAAATGTTGCGTTTCGATGGGATTCCATGCCAGTCACGACTGGTGGGTCGAAAGTGTCATTTCTGGGCATAAAAGGCGGCAAGGCTTCTTCTCGAGACTGTCATGACAATGTTGCTCGAACCATCAACAGATAACAGGAATCTCCATTTTCGCGATTATCCTTGTTGGTATGGTGCTCGTCACCATGGGTAAGTTCTAAGTCTCTCATGTCAGGATGTTACAGAGGCTAATAGCTGTCAAGTTGATGCCGCGAAACCTCGAGCAGTGGGTCCACCCACGGCCATTCCCATAGACCTCGAACTCCAGAAGGCGCTCTACCGACCTATCATCCTTGATTGTGCCCTTTTCAAGGCTTGCAAGGAGCGCCGAAGCGGCTCTGACGGCACCTCTTCGGCAGAAAACGACTCGCTGTTGACAGAAGCACAATTGTTCAAGTGCTTTGTCAACAAGCTTGCTCAGTGCTGTGATAGCAACCGCGGAGGCGACACCGTCACCTCCATCTGCGTTCTCCAAGGTGACGAGGGTCCAGAGTATGTGCTCGCGTCTAATCAGAGGGATGACTTTGACCTGGAAGATGTCAAAAATTCTCTGCAAAAGCTACTGGAATCGGTTGCTCATAATGCGGCCGAAATGAAGCCAAAAACAATGGTGGCAATGGTGCTGAGGGACGTGGTTCTTATGACGCAGCCCAGAATCAAGATTTACCTTGATGAACTCTCCAAATGGCTCAAGCTTTGTCTCGCACACTGTCAAAGGCAGGCAGTTGTCGACTGTGAGATCACAAGAACAAGACCTCACCTCAGCGTCTCACTTGGCTAAAACTAGAACAGTGACACTCCAGAACGAGTTAAACAATCTTTTGTCGAAGGCTTCCTTCCCCACAGATAACGTGACGTACCCTCAGACGCAAGCTGCATGTCAGTACACAAAACCAGGCTTCATGACTCTGAATCTATCCTGACGCATATTAGTCTCGTCCCGCTGCGTGACACTTATTCGGGCAATCGTGGCGATCTATAACAGCAAGATTGAGGAAGCCATCATCAACAAGGCAAAGGATGGGGAAATGTCGGGCTCAGAGGCCTGGTGCGAACTACGGCACTACCTCGGCCGACTTTCCTCGTGTCGCCAGGCGGCTGAAATGATTGTCTCGTCAGAGAAGCGGTGGCCTCAATTCTTCAGGAACTTCACCATCACGGTCGTGCCGTCAAGCAGCCTCCATGGTAGACCCCTGCCATCCCACGAAAGTCACAAAGCTGCCGAGATAATCCGAGCCATGTGCCACGGCCATGAGGAGGATGCGGCGCCATATCTCTCGAAAGCCGCGGACCTGCAGAAGTTCGGTCTGGACAGCCTGATCCGTAAGGAGATCAACAGGCGTTGGTATCGTGGTGTTCATGCCGAGGTCCTTGTCCACGATTACCTCCTCAAGCGGGGAGTTTACCACAAGAGCCAGTACTGGAACGGCTGGAAGTACATTGGGAGTAGCAAGCCGACCTGTCGCCTCTGCTCCTACTATTTTCACCACCACCTAGACCGTGTTAGCGTACGGGCCTCGCATCTGAATCTGTATCGCAACTGGCGCCTGCCGGACATCTACGACGACGACCCGGATGCCCACGCGGAGCAGCGGAGGCTGGAACTGCTGGCGCATATCACCGAACGTGTGCAAGAGGACGCAAAGAGGACGCTCGAGGAGAGGGTTGCGCGAGGCAAGAGATACGACTCGAACACATGCTCGGCATGGCCGGGGGAGTGCAGAGACGTGTCCGAAGACTCGGAGTACATGAGCGACGTCATGTCGCAGTCAGATCAGGGAGATACTAGTCCGGATACGAGCGAAACCCCGTCAACAGCGAGCGACGATGAAGAGCCATTTGTGTCGGCAGGGGAGGAGAGCGACTGTGATGACGGCGGGGGCTCGCTGTGATTATCGATTCCATGAGGCTATTTATGAAATCGTGCCTCAGAGTTCTCACGAAAGGGGCATTCTACTTGGACTGAAACCAGATTGAAACGCGATCCTAGTCTTTCTATTTGATTGTTTGTTGTTCTTCTTCGTTCATAGCCCTTCTTTCCAGGAGTCAGAAAGATCAAATCGAGGAGCTGAGCCTTACATTCCGAACCCAATCCGTTTGGCGTTTTGTAGGTATGCCTCAAGATCTTCCATGCTGCAACTCCATGGCGTGTGCAGGGGATGATCACTCCCAAGTTGGGTTGTCCTTGCCAGGCTTGCCTTCCAGGCATGCCATGTGACAGAGGAGGGTCCTCGCTTTTGAGGCGTGCAGGTACGGATTCCGCTGCCGATCGGTATCTGTTAAACCAGGGTCCCGGCCAGTGCTTAGCAAAATATGCTTATGCTGGCCGGCGCGTGGGAGCAATCTAACGGACAATGAATGATATGCAGGCAGACCGTGATTGTATGTAATTATCATTCAATCATAAAAGCTCTGGCCATGTTGTATCATTAGCGCTATGTACATATCGATATCTAAGATGATGTCGATCCCTCTTCCCTGATATACTTGTACAATGTCACGGTGGTAGCCATCTCCGAAACTCTCGAGTGTAAGATTTACCACACGCAGCTCTCGATGCGACGCAGAAACGCGACGTGACGGGGTAGAGTTCAAAGATGCGTTACAGCGACCCCATCGGACATTTCGTTTGTGCTGGCTCGCTCCCTGGTCAATAATCTCCGGCAGCCCGGGGGAGAGCGAGGAGAGAGGGGGGCTCTCAATCAGCGCCTTAACAGCCGTCGCTGTCAGCCGGCATGGGACGCTGTTAAACATGCTTCTCGCCGAATTAAGTCCTGTCATATATGGCATGGATGCCCCGAAGGGAAAACGTGGGCGCTGTCAGGTGTGTCGGGGCATGGGGACTGTGAGACGGGCTCGATCTCACACCAGGTTTGAGCAGACCTCGACAGTCGGATTTGGCAGGCCCTGCCGCCCTAAGCCGAAACCCTCGATCCCTGATGCTGGCTGGTAATCTCGTGGACTCCCCACGAACTTCCTTGCCCTTCCCACGCCGCCGTGGCCGCGGGGTTGAAGCGACGAGGAGCGCATAAGCATTGCGAATGAGGTGACATTCAATATCAGAAACACAAAAGAACGCGCGATATACAAGTACTCGGTACTCAGCCATGTGACGATTGCATACCTACGAAGTATCGCCTCGGGGGCGTGAATTGGACTGGCGTCCCTTTTTTCTTCTTCTGTGCTTGCTTTTCTCCACATTGTACAGGCGCGTAAGAACCAGACGCACGTATTGGGTCGGGTCATCCCGCGGGCGGATCCTCCTCTCCACGAGAGTCGGCTCATCGTTTTGGGGCACCTTCGATGCCTTTCTACAAGTAGACCCGGTGCCGTCCGCTCATGATTCGACGGAGACTCGCCCACTCACGGCTGCATCAGGGATCCCATATGCCGGTGCCGACTTCAAAGTCAAAAAGTTCGAGAAATCGGGTTGCTTCCTGTTGCTTTATTAGCGTTTGCATGCAGTGTTGAACACTAAAACGCAAACCTGTGCAGCTCAGGGGTGAGGAGCGGAGTGGTGCATAAATGGGGTCGAGAATAAGCAAGTCCATCCATCAAGTGAGGTCGCCTACATCCCGATTGGGCGTCGAAGAAGGGACCTGGACCTGGTGTGGTCTGGTGTGGTGTTGGGCTACGGAGCAGTGGCAAGCCTGAGCAGATGGCATTCGATGTTTTGATAGGACGAGGCAGATAGGGGGTTCGGTTCGTTCGATCATCCACTTTGCTTTTCTCGGGCTGAGCACATCGACTGGAGATTGCCGTGCGAACTCGGAATGCGAAAAGGGGATCATCCATTGGACGACCGGAGACAAAAGAGCAGACGTAAGACTGTAGACTACCTACAAGTAGCTACCTTAGATGACGAAGCTCGGCAACAACGGAAAGAGCACGATAATTCCAATCCCTGAGGCTGGTCAAGAGTGTACGAAGCAGGTAGTTAGGTAGCCTACGTACACGGGCTGGCCAGGGGTGCATCATCATCCATCCCCTTTCTTCTCTCGTCTCCCGTCTCCGTCTCCCCTTGCAGCGCCGCCCACTTAGTTATTCATCCGTACACCATCACCCACGCGCACGCCACGCACTGACCTCCCCAGCGTACTGTACCAAACGGCCAAACCGCTTCCCGTTGGTCTTCCAAAAGAGGCAGAAAGAGAGAGAACCCTGGCTCCCTGGCTCAGAAAGTCGCTGCAGGGCTCCTGGATTGGTGGACGCTGATGCGGGTCACTGGCCCCATCGCCAATTATTACTCCAGCTTCCTAGCGAGACCAACTAAACGGACGGTTGGGTACGCTAAAAGACCCAGCGAGACCGGGTGCAGACCGGGTAACTAGGTACCTCACGGGCGCTGGCAGCAGGCCGAGATAGCTGCAGCAGCAGCATGCCAGCAACTGATCGCATTCAGGGAGGAACCTATGAGAAAAAAAAAGGAATCATCGAGCCAATCTCCATTCTCTTGCATACCCAAGCCTTTCCCTCGCCCATTCTTCTCCCCTCTCGGCCCTGCATTTGCGTTGCAATTGGGGACCCAAAAATTGACAGAAGGTAAAAAGGCACCCTGGTCTCTCGGGCCTCTTTTGTTCGCCAGTGACCGCTCCTGCATTCCTGTCACAGTCACAGGCGCCCTTTCGAGACCCATTGATCGACCTCCCAAACAAAAGAGGAGAGCCCCTTTCCGCGCAGCAACCACACTCTCGGTCGATTTGGATGCTTGGAACTCTGACTCTCGTCTCGCTGCTACCAAGAGCACACTGCTCTCGACAAGGGCCTCTCTCTCGGCTCTACCACATCTGCTACCGGGAAACCCCTCGGTGTTCTTCTGCCTGCAGCTTTTCCAAACCGTGCTACTGCAGAGCTGCTACCTTTTTCCCTTCGCATCTTCTCCAGATTCTGCGACCTGACCTCCGCAATTGCCTGGTACCGCCCAACGCTCCCGCAGCTCGCATGCGAGCTTGACAGGGCCGACCGACATTCACACACGTCTGGACCTCTCTCTCTGACCTCTCAATTCTGATCGACGTCGTATTCGAGACGAGACCGACTCGCGGCTGGCCATGGAATACTCTACCGCTCCCCCCATCGCCCGACAGTCCCGCCACCAGCACCACAGCCGACGCAAGGAGGGCCAGCCTCTGCATTCGTCCTCCACCGCTCACCGGCACGACCGCGGCCTTTCTTCCTCCCACGGCTCCCAGATCGCTCCCGCATCTCCAGAGGTCATCTCGTCCCTCATCACCAGCCTCTCCATCATCTCCAAGCCCGCGAGCTCCCACTTCGACAGCCCCCTCGGCAGCGCCGTCGGCTTTCCTGACCCTACCTCGCCCGCCGCCGATATCGAGGGCTCTTTTGGCGTCGACTACGGCGCCTACGCACCCCTCATCCGCGAGACCTACAAGACCGAGGAAATTAGCCTCGACGACCTCGCCGCCAGCCCCCCAGTCATCCGCACCGCCAAACCACCCAGCGGCTTCTCGCCCCTCACTGCGCCCAAGTCGCCCGGACGAGAGTCCTCGGGAGAGGGACGCCTCAAGTCTCTACTGAGCGCCGGCCGGAGCAGCATCTCTCGGCCCTCCTCCAAGGGATCATCGCTGGCCTCGCGCGATGCAGACACCCAGAGCATTGGCAATCTGTCTATCGAGCGCGGCACCACGTCGCCCATCCCCGAACTGAAGGAGCGCAGATCGCATGACAGCTGGGGAAAGAAAACGAGCCGCTCCCACAAGGGATTGATGTACATGAGCAGCAAGGAGCGCTTGCGGGAAAAGGAAGCTGAAAAACGACGAGCCAGCATAGGAGCAGTCGGTGGCGACCGACTCGCTGTGAAGCGCGCTCTCTCACCGAGACCCGACCCCTTTTTGGCCGAGACGGCCATCAGCGAGGAACCACACACGGATCACAGTACACATACCAAGGACGCAGAACACAAAATGACAGAAAACGGGGTCACGAGCCCTCGGCCGATCCCGACCAGGGATTCCAGCTTACGGAAGACGAGCTCGAACGCCAAGCGTTCGTCCAAGAGGTCTTCAAAGCGACATAGCGACTCACCTGATGTGATAGTAGAAGGAAAAGTACACGATAATCATAATAGTAATCACAGGAATAGCCACCGCGACAGCAGTCGGCGCAGGGAGGACGAGAGGAGCGGGAGAGATTCCAAGACACCCGACAACAGGCATCGACCCCATGAAGGCAAATCGCTGCCTGTGCCGCCCGACAACCATGCAGATATCGAGGAAGACGGTGCGCCCTTCCCCAACGTATCGCAGAATAGGCGGCGCGAGCACAGCAACGATGGTCGGCGCAGGTCCGGGCGGCACACGCCCGAGCCAATTGAGGGTCTGAAGCCGAAACGCTCCAGCTCGCGCCTGAAGCGTCTGTCGGCGCCGCTCAGCCCGCGCCCTGATGACACGTCGGCGGACGAATCGGCCAAGCGTAAGGAGGAGAGTGCCGTAGCCGCGGCGCACGTCTCGTACGAGCGGCCCCACAGCGCTGACAGCATCGACGACGCGGTTGAGTCGTACTTGTGCTCGCCCAGGCTGTCACAGAAGATCAAGCATCCGCAGACAGGCCGCGTGATTTCCTTCTCCGAGGTCGGCGACAGTGAAGGCTCGGCCGTGTTCTGCTGCGTGGGCATGGGCCTGACGCGGTACATCACGGCGTTCTACGACGAGCTGGCGCTGACCCTCAAGCTGCGACTCATCACGCCCGACCGTCCTGGCATCGGGGACAGTGAATCCTATGAGGACGGAACGGCGACGCCGCTGAGCTGGCCTGGTACGTGCATACTTTTCATCGTGATAATTAAATTATAAGTCTAACGAAAGAACCAGACGATGTCTACGCCATCTGCCAAGCCCTCAAGATCACAAAGTTCTCGATCCTCGCCCACTCGGCCGGCGCCATCTACGCCCTCGCCACGGCCCTCCGCATGCCACAGCACATTCGTGGCCGCATTCATCTCCTCGCGCCCTGGATTCCGCCGTCGCAGATGTCTGTCTTTGGGGCCTCCGCTCAGACACCTCTACCTCCCACGAATGCCATTCCTACCTCGCAGCGCATCCTGCGCGCCCTGCCTACACCACTACTGAAGGCAGCTAACTCGAGCTTTATGACTGCCACTAGCAGCAGTATTACCTCATCCCTCCCCAAGACGACAAAACGGAAGCGCAAGTCGACAGCTAACCTCCGCGCCGACAAGGCCGCCGCCGCAGCAGCCGCACCACCGCTGCCGACGGACAACAAGGAGAATCACAACCACCCAGACAGCAAGCACAACCCGCCCGTCGTGCCTCCCAAGGAGTCCATCACCGAGGAGATGGACCGCATCCGGCCCCTCGGCGCCAGCCCCACGCCCACGGGCTCTAACCACCCCATGGGCACCGACTCGAGCAGCAGCGCCGGCGTGCACCGCAAGACGAGCTCGACGGCCTCGGCCGCGCACGCCGCCCGCGAGGCGGCGGTGCTGGCGGCGGCGGCGTCGGCGCTGGCCGACAAGGAGCGGCAGGAGAACTACGACACGCGCCTGACGCACGCCATCTGGGAGCTCGCGACGACGGGCGCCAACCCGGCCGTGGACCTGCTCGTCTGCCTCGAGCGGCGGCACACGATCGGCTTCCGCTACGTCGACATCACGCGGCCCGTCGTGATCCACCACGGCAGCCGGGACACGCGCGTGCCCGTCGAGAACGTGCGGTGGCTGGGCAAGACGATGCGGCGGTGCGAGGTGCGGGTGCTCGAGGGCGAGGGCCACGGGCTCATGGCCAGCGCGGCGGTCATGGGGTCCGTGCTCATGGAGATCTCCAAGGAGTGGGAGGACTGGGGCCGGCTGACGGGCGTGAGCGGGCGGAAGGGGGACAGGAGAGCTGGTGGCGGTGGTGATGATCATAGGGATAGGGATGGAGACGGTAGGAGGGAGAGGGGAGAGAGGGAGCATGAGGGGCGGGGGAGGAGGGGGACTATTGGGCAGGCTAGGTGAGGGTGTCTGCTTTGGAAGGCTTCCGTTGAAAAGAGGAAAAGTGTGGGTGTGGGGGAGTTGTTGCGGTCGTTGGATTCATGGCCTGAAAGAGGGGCGGGGATTGGTAATTCTTGTGTAAATATGGGGGCTTCAGATGACGGCTAGGGAGAATCTGTGGAAGCCGAGAAGAAACAAAAGTTTGTGTGCAGTCGTTTTGATGTATATTGGAATAGGAGGATCATACTAGAATCGGGGCGACTGGGATGGGAAGGGCCTGGGGGAGGGCAACGCATGGGATTATTTCCGGGATTCTGGATGTAGCGATTCTCAATGGCCAAGTTTCGCGTTCGAGATTGCGTGGCTTTGGTATTCGTGTTTTGCTGCTATGTGAGGTGCACGACTTGGAGCCAATATGGACTCTGACTTTGTCCCTAGGTCATGACGCCGTAGGGAAAGCTGATTACGAACGGCCTGAGTGAGTGGTACAACTCGGGAGAAGGCATGCTTCGCAGATTATACTCGACCTCTGGAAATGGTGTCCTGTCTCGGAAGAGAGATGCGCGCGGAATGCGAACCAGCGAGGCAGATCCGTGTTTTGGCGATCGGGAGAGTGAGGCTGTGGCAGGTCTAGGTTCAGCTAGAGGTGTTTCTGTTGACTTGTGCGTACGCAATTCCGACCGTGCGTACCTAGACCAAGATTCAACAATCTAGACGGAGGACGCGTTTTTGGCACGGCAGAGTGTTGTTCGGTGTGGAAGTTGTCTTAACTTTTGATAGTGTTCAGCAAGGGCCTACCTGGCCTTGTGGAATGTTGGGATGAAACAGAGTTTAAGCTTGAATTTAAGCAGGGTTTAAGCACCAGGCCGAGTGACTAGCTGTGTACGCCGGGCATCTCCATTCCAACGGCTTGCAGATCCCGCGGCTTCTGGGAGAGAAATACACAAGAGCAGGAATTGATCACGACTTCTTGCAGGATTGTGCATTCCTTGGCGATGGCTGCAATTCGAGGGAGCACGAGAGACCCGCGTCCATCTTGGGATCGCAGTTTACGTACTTCAAGGTAACACAGCCCCCTTCCCAGAGATCGCCCACTTGCACTTTTTATGATGAGAAAGGGCTTCTTGCAGAGAGACCATTCCGACCTTGTCCTTCTCTTTGAGCCAGCCCTTTCTGTTACTTGGTCAGTCCTGACCGTTCGCTCTCTATTGCTTCAATAACCGCAAAGATGGTGTTCAAGTGCCTCACCCGCGCCATCGTTGCCGCGTTGGCGACCCTCGCCGTCACCGTGACCGGGGCGCCGTTCAACCCGGCCGACTACAAGATCCTCACAATCTCGGAATTTTCATCCAGCTTCGAAACTCAGACACTCCTCGCACTCAACTACCAGGGTAAGTGCAGTCAATCTTTCCAGATTGAAATGCGGAGCATTCCTAAGACATGAGGATTAGTCACACAAGTGTCAAAAGTCGACTTTGTAGCCATGACTCCCACGGATTTCGGCAGATACCACGCCATCTTCATACCAGATACGGGGGTCTGCGACGACAAGACCGTATTGGACTTTATCGGATACAACCCGACAGCCTATACCAACCTGGCAACCGCTGTCACTGGACGCATGTTTGTCGTCGGCATGAGCCTCTCCTGGGAAAGGGACCTGCGAAATCGAGTGATCGGTTATGACACCGACCAGGTTCAAGATTTCCTGGCCGAGGCCACCGTACACCTTGTCACAGCCCCGGCCGTTGCTCTGTGGCTGAGCGTGGGCTGCTCCTATGTCAATGTCGATGGTCCCGCGGAGCAGGTCATGGCACTCAGGGGTTTCGGAGATTTTCGCGCGCGCACCCCTTACGAAGCCAACCTGGGAGGCTGCCCAGGCAACGTCTTCTATCACGACGGCGCTCAGGGACTGTTCCCAGATGTCCCCGAGCGCGAGCTTCAGCGGTGGGAATGCCCTGCTTCGGGAGCGTTCCCGGAGTATCCTCGTGTCGAGAACGTGTTGGACTACGTCATCTACGACACCGAAGCGACCACTCCGTCTAATGACCATGTGCCCACCTTGATCGGGAGGGAGATGCTGGCCCCGGCCTGCGGCAATGCTCGAGTAGACCTCGCCTTTGGCGAAGAGTGCGACCTGGGCACTCTGCTGAACGGCAGAGACGACACCATCTGCACCAGCGACTGCAAGTGCGTCATGGGGCGCTCCTCCAACGCGGACTACGCTCCGTGCAACCCCCTGCCGTGCCGCTACGGCGCCAGCCCCCAGACAGGTCAGTGTCTGCCGTCCAATGGGTGTGGGGACGAGTGCGGGACAGATCTCTGCGACAGCGACTGCAGGTGCAAGTATGGCTTTGACGCCGAGATTGCGGAATGCAAGAGTTCGAGCTCGACGACGACCAGTACCACCGATACGAGCACGACACTGTGCGATTCTACCGGTGGTTGCCAGACCTCCACCTCCCCGACTACTGAGCCGACGACGGTGCCAACGTCCAGCCCAGTCTCGCCCACCAGCTCAGGGTCCCCATCCTCTCCATCGTCCCCATCGTCGCCTTCGTCGGGGGCCCCGACCAGACCTACGTCCTCTGGTGCTCCTGAGACGCAGAGCACATCCCCAGCCACGCCGACGTCAACACCTTCGAATGACGGCCTGCCGCCCCGGGTGGACCAGTACGTGTTCAAAGCGTGCACAGGCTCGATCGAGAACTATCCTTCTTTCCGGCACCAGTTCTACAGCGACAGGATGACCTTGAAGCTGTGCATCGCCGGCTGCAAGGGAAGTATCTACGCCGGTACTCATGTCATGTTCGTAAACCACCCAATCCTCTTACCCCTTGTCAATCACTCTTCTAATCCGCTCCTACTGTTGTAGGGACTGCTACTGCCCGGCTCCTACGACGCCATAGTCGAGGTCGCCAAGGACCGCTGTAACGTCCCATGCCCTGGCAACCCTCGCGAGAGCTGCGGCGGCTTCCGCTCAAACATCACTGAAGGCCTGGGGCGCCGCGACGCCGGCTCCGACGTCGTCCGCCGCCAGGGCGGGCCCGTCCCTTCCAACGCGCTGCTTGCCATCTATATCTTTGCCCCGATCAACCCGACCGCCAGCTCCGGCCAGAACGGCGGCGGCACGGCGGGCAGTACAGGAGGCGCCACCAACACCGCCGCGAATACCAATGGCGCAACAGGCGGCGCAGGCGGCGTGGTCGGCGTGACCAATACCGTCGTCGCCACCGCTGCGTCGACGGTCACCGCCGGAGGCAGCGAGGGCGGGGATGGATACGGCGGCTTCGGGCCCCACGGCGGCGGCCCCGGTGGCTCCGGCCCCTGCGCCACGGGCTTCTGCCACGCCCGCGGGTACTTGTTCGAGCTGTGCCACGGCGACTTCCGCCCCGGCGAGGCCCTCTTCGTGCTTGAGGCCTGCAGCTGCGCCGGCGGCGCCCGCTACGTGGCCGCCGGATGCGGCGATGCCGCGTCGTGCGGCTCGCTCGTCGTGTACCGCGCTGTGCCTTATGCCGGCGACGACGACAGCGGCAGCGGTAATGTCACCGTGTACCAGCCGCAGGTCTGCACGAGCTGCGCCGGCGGCGTCACGTTTGAGCAGAGCAACCAGACCGAGACGGCTGTTGTCACGGGCGGCGGCGGCGGCGGTGGTTCCCAACAGACAAACGCTACTGGCGTTGTCGTGGTTGTTGCGGGCACGAGCAGGCTTGCTACGTACCTGAGCTCCATCGTGGTCTTTATTGTTGGTTTCCTTCTACTGTAGAATATCCCCGGATTCCCCTTGACGCCTCTCCTGTTGTGTGTTAGCCGCTTTAGCAGCGGCTCAGTCAGGTCTCAGAAAGTACTTTTCTGGTTCGGGGGGTATGGCCGAGACTTGCTCCGAGGTTTCTTATCCAGTTTGGGATACGCCGATTTGAGCACATCTCAGCATATATAAATCCTTGTATGCTTTGCGTTTTTCCGTTGCTAATCTAAGCCTAATTGTTTGAGAGAAGCTAGTTGTTTGTGTATCAGAGGGCCGGCTGTGTTTCTTTGTAGCTGTATGTGCTTGCTAGAATCATACTCTTCTCGCGTTTGATGAACCAAGTAAGGCCCACCCATCCTGAAGTATGTTTGCAATATGTTAGCTGGATATCTATTGGTGAACAAGTGTGGCTTCCTCCTTGATAACTGCTGCTATGTATTCATTTTGCATTAGAGCTCCCCCTTGCTCGTCACTCATTGGAAGCAAGGGTCTTCGAGGGTTCTTCCCGTATCCGAATCTCTGGTGCACCATCATTTTCAGACCAGCAATCTGAAGCGTCATGTCAGCTAGGGTTTGACTCAAGTATAATCGATACGTTGACAGTGACTCACGCCAACTCCTGCAGCAACACCGTCTGCTAGAGACAGAAGCCGCTGTATCCTCTGGGCTTCTTGGAAAGTTGTAGAATTAGGACCGGCTTTGGCGTCAGCTAACTGCCAGAGTATTACACAAATATTCTTTTGAACAATTAGCCTCATTCTCCATACGGGACCCTCAACTTACCGGTGCAATATTGGGGAGCCCAGATATGGCCTGTTGAGAGTAGAGTTGGTCAGCAAGAATGGCAGTATTCATCGGGTTGTGCTACCCACCCCTGCAGCTCCGCTAGCCATTGACGGGAGTAGAATATCGATGTAGCCGTCAATGATATGAAACTTCTGGTTTGGATCCTTCCTGGGATACTTCTTCTGGAACTCATCATTTCCGATGACAGCGTCTAATCTCGTAATCTTGCCGACGTTGGCGCAACTATCATCACGCTTTAGTATCGTGTTGTGCCAATGTAGGACGAGCAGCTAATGACATACGTGAGCTTGACACCATACACATTCGGGCTCTGCTTCACTACATCGATGATGAGATCACTGCTAAGATCGATACCGCTAGAGACGCCGGGGAAGTTATACATGACGACCGGTATCGGACTGGCCTCGGCAACGTCGACGAAGAACTGCTGGATCGCCAAGCTATCGTTCTTTTGCAGCTGGCTGGCGTAGTAGCCAGGCGGGATCACCATCGCATAGTCTGCTCCCGCACTCGCAGCGTCGTGCGCAAGCGAGACCGTCTCGCGCGTGCTCGATGCGCCGACGCCCGCGACGATTGGCACGTCTGTGAGCCCTTCTGCGTCTAGTGCCGAGCGGGCAGTTCGGACGAGCTGCGCGCGCTCCGAGCCAGTCAGGTGCGTCGCCTCGCCGGCAGAGCCAGCCACGACGGGAACTGTGCCTGCTTTCGAGACATAGACGACATGTTTGGCAAAGGCCTCGAGGTCGAGGTCTTCATTGTCCAGGAAGAACGTCGGGAGGGGTGTGTAGATGCCCCTTGGCAACGGTCTATGTGTTGCCATACTTGCGACCCAGTAGTGATGATGATACCGCGTTGTCCTTCGACTCTCACCGCGAAGTCTCCTTACGCGAGCAACCTGCAAGATGATAACCGCCAAGTACACACTGTATACAGTTGGTCACGAGTGTTATCGATATCCGTGGATGTTAGTGTTAGTAATTATGCGCTAGTGATTAATCGTCGAGGTGTCTACATACCACCGAGGCGCCGAGCCCAATGCAAAGCTCCGAATATTGATTACCATGCTACAGTATCCGCCGGCCTGCGTACCCTAGATTATTGATCGATTCTCGGTTATCGGCAATAGACTTATAGCAGAGATTCTCGAACTCAGAAACCAGCTCGCATACATGCTTTGCCAAGAGATTGAATTCGGCCTCTATCTTTGATATCGCACAGAAAGTTCCTAGTCATGAGGTTTGACTAAAGACATATAGTCACTGTTTGACAGAGATCAAAGTCAACATTGAAGCTACTCTACAGCATCTCGAGATCAAACTCGCCCTCTTCCTCCACTCTTTCCCAGACATTGTTTAAAGTTGCAGTTTCACGCTTGACAAACTGACCATAGCCCTTCTCGCCGACGATCCCTCCATTGTCCCTGTCCCAAACCACCTTGCCACGTAGGATTGTATATCTTGGCCAGTTGGCAATGTGCCGTCCCTCCAAAGGCGAATAGTCTACATCGTGATGCAGCATCTCATTGGTCAGATGAATGTTTGGCTTCTTACTCTCCGGATACCAGATGACCAAGTCGGCATCAGAGACCCCAGGAATCATGGCTCCCTTGCGCGGGTACATTCCATACAACTTTGCTGCATTTGTAGAAGTGACCTCGACAAACTTTGTGACAGTCATATTGCTGGCAGAAAACGTAGCGGGAAGCCGGGTCTCGATCATCGGGATGCCGTTGGGAATGTACTTAAACCGGCCCACGGGATGCTCATGTGTAATGCATGTCTTCTTTCCCGTTTCGGCGTCGTCAAATCTGAACGGGCAGTGATCCGAGCTCAGGACCGAGAATGTGCCGTTCCTCAGGCCTTTCCAGATGAGCTTCTGGTCAGCTTCGTTCCTCGGCGGTGGCGAGCAGACGCACTTCGCTCCCTCAAAGCCGGGCTTGTCGAGATCATCTCGCGTCAGGAACAGGTACTGAGGGCATGTTTCAGCAAAGATGGGCTGGCCATGCGTCTGCGCTTCCCTGATCCGGAATGTGGCTCCGGGATCACTGACGTGGACGAGCAATATTGGAGTGTTGTTGATCAAAGATGAGAGAGCAATCGCGCGATTGGTGGCCTCTGCCTCCAAAATCGGCGGCCGCGAGTTGCTGTGATACTTCGGTGCGAATAGCTTCTTCTCCTCGAGCTTGTCCGTGAGCCAGTTTAAAACGTCACCATTCTCGGCGTGGATCATGGTAATGATCTTATTCTCTCGGCAGGCCAGAAGAATAGTCAGAATCTGATAGTCGCTCAGTTGCAGCGCTGTGTACGTCATGTAGATCTTCAGAGAGCTGACTCCCTCTTCCTCTTTGATCTGTTTCAGCTCCGAGATGGCTTTTGGACCTGGGTTTGAGACCAGGAGATGCATGCCATAGTCACAGTAGCAGCTGCCACTAGCTAGCTTGTGTGTGGCATTGAGAGCAGCGAGAAGCGAGTCTTCATGTTTCTGCTGGGGAGCAAACGACACGATAGTCGTTGTGCCTCCTGCAATGGCAGATCGAGTTCCTGATACAGGGTCAGCCATAGGTCATCAACATAATCTAATGATACTGACCAGATTCGTAACTATCCGCTGACGAGCCCTTGCCAAACATGCTCGGTTCCTGAAGGTGCACATGACAATCAATGCCTCCCGGCTGTTCCCGACGATTAGCACTTTCACATCAGGTCCTAGATCTACACTCTAAACTTACCATCACGAAGCCACCCTCGGCGTCGATGAGTTTCTTCGTGCTTGCATTGGCCAGCATTCCCGATGGGGCGAGAATCGCGATTTTCTTATCCTTAATCCCAACATCATATGTAGCGATATCGGATGCCGTCACACAAACCCCGTTCGTGATGACAAGGTCGTATTCGTGAAGCACAGTCATATTGGCGAGCTCAACGCTGAAGTCCTGTGGTTGTCCTGTCCAGCCCACGTATAGGTAGAATACGCGTCTTTTCAGGGTAAGGTCACAGGGCAATGGGCAAAGTCGCTGCGGCCAAGAACACCCCCTCAAACAGTGATTTAGTACATGCACCCGAGCTTCACTTGCGATCCTTCCTTCGCTCCAAGGACGGCGGCCAATGGATGACTCCACTAAAGCAAGATCTATCCACTCTACTAACTGCCCCCTCGTTCCAGACGGTTAGCTCCAGCATGCCTGGAGTTCTATCTTGGCTGTATCTAGACTATGAGATAACAGAAACCGCTATCTTGACCGGCTTATCAACCGGCGCTTTCTATTCGATAAGGCTCAGAGCCAACTCTAGCCCAATCCGGTCATGTCGGCCAAAGACCCGACAGCGCGGCCAACGGTAACCGGAACGCGGGGAAGAATAATTCATCGTAATCACAAATATCGATAAGCGGCGATGGATGGCATTCGAAATGACTGTGGTCCTATTCGTCTATCGTCAACTATGCAGAGAGTCACGCGAGCACAGGCCAACGCTGGTATGTACCCTGAGAGAGAGGCACGCCACAGTAGAAACTGATGATTGACTGGCTCAAGGCCGAGTAGCATGTACAGTCTGCCATCACAGGAAGGTCAAATGTGATGCTCACGATGGGGGCTTTCCGTGTACCAACTGCCAAAAGTCTGACCGCCCTAGAGACTGCCATCTCTACCTGAAGCGGAAACGGACATCCAGGGCGAGCAAGACTCGGGAAGAGAGCACACAGCAGCCCTTCTCAACACCGGGGCCAATATTTCTGCCTACTCCGGCGAGGGATGTTCCAAAACCAACACAGTCTGAGATAGATATAGAGTCTATCCTTGCTGGTAGCGATGCTGCTAGCGCAACTACCTCCCTTCTCGCCCAAGCCACACCGAGGCACCTCGATGAAGTGCCAGTGTCCACAATCCCGAGTTATCAGAATGCAATCGAGGTCGGGAATCGGGCTCAAGAGGATGATTCAGGGGTAAATGGAGTCCACGCTGATCCTTCGGTGGACGGAGAGTACAAGAGATACCTTGTCGAATTCATCGACCAGCCTCAGATCACAGAGCGGCCCATCGACAAAGATGCAAGGATCATGTATGTGGGAAGTGAGGTCTCGAACGTCAATTTCCTTCTCCGGCAACAGCTTGGAAACAAGACATCCGGAGTATGCCACTATCCCACAAATCGCATTGCTCGACAGCTCACCTGTCACGAGCCGGACCGGTTGCCAGTTGAGGCCTTTCAGTTACCGCCAAAGAAAGTGGTCGACGAGCTTCTTGCGGCTTACTTTGAGCAAATCAACCCTGGCTTCCCAGTAGTCGACGAAACGCTCTTCATGGCACACTATCATGCCAAGGACCCGCAGAACGCACCTTCTTTGTTACTTCTTCACGCGATCATGCTTGCCGGCGCTCATGTCCTGTACGAACAGCCCCAGAGGGATACTTACAAGGCCCTGTTCTTTCGACGTGCAAAGATCCTATTCGACGCCCGTTTCGAACGCAATCGCGATGTGATCGTCCAAGCAGCTCTGCTGCTCACCTGGCACGCAGATGGACCAGAAGACGTAGGAGCGAACGCCTGGCACTGGATCGGCGTGGCCACCCGTCATGCAACCGGGCTGGGCATGCATCGTGATGCGGAAAAGAGCACTCTGGTGGCCCATAACAAGAGGATGTGGCGGCGTGTATGGTGGCTGTTATTTCAGTGTGACGTCCTCGTCTCCCTGCAATACGGCCGCCCACAATCCATCCATCTCGACGACACGGATGTCAAGATGCTTGAACCAGGCGACTTCCACGGATGTGGTGCAAAAACCCGAGTTGATCATGTGATACACACGGCAGAACTGTGCGTGATCATTTCCAAGATTCTGCGGCGGCAGTCCCGGCCAGGAACATCACCCGAGGTTCGTCTCGCCTCCATGAGGAAAGCGGACGAGTCACTCGCCAATTGGTCCATCCAACTTCCGCAGCCCTTGCAACTTAACATCGGACCAAATCTCGATCCATGGACTGCACTTGTCCAACTTCAGTACAATACCGTTCTGCTCTTGTTACATCGGCAACAGCCCTACCCTGAAGCTGACGATGATGTGCGCCCTGACGACGTTGACATTTGCACGAATGCTGCAGTAGCGATACAACAGATATTCCAGTACCTTAACGAGAGGGAGCAAATCAAATATCTCTGGACGTCGGCAATCAACTTCCTCTTCACGGCCTTGATCCAGCTCAGCGTAGAGGTTCGGATAGCTAATCCGGTCTTGGCCATATCAGCCATCCGGAGATACGATTCAGCCCTGTCATCTCTCAGAAGGGTTGCAGAGTATTGGCCAAATGCACAGTCTGTCATCGAGTTCTTTGAGAACTCGGTGCGCCTGCAAGGGGTGAATGAGGCCCAGACAACCCAAGAACCGTCCGCAGAAGATGCTACAACGGCTCATGACATAGGTCAAGAGCTACATGCTGGAGAGGTAGAGCAACCCGAAAACTTCAATATTGCTCTCCAGTCCCTCGAGTCGGGCACTGATCCATATGGTTTGGATCTAGCCCAATTGTTCACTAATATCATGTCAGGACGCCAATATCCCCAGTCAGACGAGGCTGTTGGTAATCCTTGGAGTGAATGGCAGAGGATTTACTGGCAGAGGCCTGGGTGTCCCGATGATCTTCTATTCACTTTTTAATATAATAGCATATACCCTTGCGCAATGTATAATATCAATGCTACATATTGTTATGATCTGTAGACTATCTCATCTCTCCCTCGCTACAACTGGGCTTAGCATAGACCGAGTTGGACTCTTCCGAAGTCTCTTTCGCATTCGCCATCATCTTCCTCAATCTTGGCAGGGATAGGCTTATTTGCCAGAGGTGTTAGCCTAAAGGCGTGGCGGCGTTCCCCCGCTGGATAGTCTAGGGTTTGAGAGTGGTTGGTGATCCTCTGGTCCCAGACAAGTACAGTTCCTGCCTCGTACCGGATGCGGCATTGGAAGTCTTGACGTTTGGCAATGTGGTCGAACAGGAACCCAAGAAGGTAGTCTGATTCCTCCTCGTCGAAGCCCACTGGAATAGGTGTTAGCAACTAGTGACGAAGTGGAAGATAAGGAGATCACCTACCGATCTTCTTGGTATACACTGGGTTAACGTAGAGAGCCTTTTCCTTGGTGACAGGATGCACGATTACGACGGGGTGTTCTTGGATCAGTTCTTGCCTCCGCATAACCGCCGTCTCACCGTTCTTCAACTCTTGCGTTACGCCGTCATTGTTGGTGTGGATAGCGGTGAGACCCTCAAGCCTCTTTCGGAAACGCGGTGATAGAGACTTGAATGCCTGAACGCTGGAGCTCACGAGAGTGTCGCCACCTGCGGCCGCTGGGGACTCCAGCATACAGATGAAAGTAGTACCTGGAGTTTGGGGCTCCGGAGACTGGTCCGTGTGCCACTGGATAGGACTCCTTCCCTTCCAAGACTTTCGAACGCGCAGATCCCTGCGAAGGTCGTTAGCTAAGGTTTGAATTTGGCTTCTATGCAACTACTCACTCTTTGTGGTCATAAATGACCATGTGCTCCGGGCTTCCGGCGGCGGGGTGCGGCGCCCATCCGTGGACATGCAAAGGCCCAAAGTGGCTGACGATCTTCTTCTGAGCCTCGAAGCCAATGTCCCGGAAGTCCTGGTTACGGAACACGAGAGCGCCGCGCTTTGCCGCCATCAATGCCAGCTCGTCGAGACTAGCCGGGGAAAGTTTTGACAGCTGGACGCCCTCGATCTCAGTACCGACATGCGGTGATAGGTCGATGACCTTGGTCGCATCCGCTAGTAGGTTGGGCAGCGCCGGGTCAGCGCGGTGGCCAGGATCGTAGTGATCAAAAGAGCCGATATCCTCGACCTTCTCAAGAGGATCATAGAAGGGCATGTAATCCAGGTACAGCGGCGTGTCATCGGCATTCTTGGCGCGGGTAGCTAGCTTCTTTGCCAGCAAGTTCTCGCCGGGCGATGTCATAGTTTCGGTTGCGGAGGGCGCCATGATGGGAATGCGGATTATAAGAAATGATGGGAGCTTCGAACTATTTACTCGTGAATGTTATGATGAGGACAAAGTCTTGGGTTGCTGGTACTTGATCCCAAGTGATTATTGTGAAGCAGGCCTATTCTTAAATGCAAAGATGTCCAAGATCTACGGAATGTAGAGCTTGAGCCGCCGAAGGAGTTGGGACGATTTTCGACCCATGTGGTTCGACTTCGGCGATTATTGGCACCGCCCCGGGCGGGAGCTTGCTTCATAGGGCACACAGGGGCCTAAACAGTATAGTAGTGGTGTACTGGCCTGCAGCTGACCGTCTTCGCCAGGGTTGTTCTTGGTTGCTCGCTCGGTGATGCTTGTTGTTATCCGGCAACACCGCCAGCAACTGGCCGCGGCCAATGAAAAGCGCCGAAATTGTATATCAATCGCCGAGACCAAATCCACTCTAGATAACAAACTGACACGCGTGGAGCCGCTACCCCAGGTTTCCCAACCCACATGATGCCGCCCTTATGGAAAGGTTTGCATTAGCATGGCTTAGCCCTGATAAGCCTCTGAGATAGTTAACTTATCGCCCACCCGTCCTGTTCTCTGTACCAGACAAGATGGATAGAGCATATATAGCTCTTGAACATCTCGAGGCCAAAGAAAGCTCGAGGTGCTGATCATCACCCTAGAGAATCTTGTTACGGGACTGATTAAACTTCTAAATCATGCCTCCTTCCGAAGTGTCATCGGCAGAAGATGTTGAAAAGCGAGTTCCTGAGCAGAAGGTCGCTTCTGGGGATACCGCCGAGGGCTTCGTCTCCGCTAGCCACAACCCCGAGTATGACCGATACCTCGAGCTTCATCGTGAGTTTGAAGGTGCTGGACGAAAGAGACTCTTGAAGAAGCGTGAGCCTGTACTTTCCACCTTGAAATACGTCAACATGAAATGCTAATTCCACTTAACAGTTGACTGGCGTCTGCTCCCAACTCTTAGTTTCTTGTACCTCATGTGCTCCCTTGACAAGAGCAATGCAGGCAATGCCAAGGTGTGTGACTACAGACCTGGTTGAGCTTGCAGATACTGACTGAGAATCGACCCAGCTCTTCGGTTTCCTGGAAGATGTCGGCATGACTCCAACTCAATTTAACCTGGCGCTGATGTACCTCTTCTTCACCTACGGCCTCTGCGAACCTGTCTCCAACGTCATGCTGCGTCGCTTGGGACCAAAGATCTGGTTTCCTTGCATTGTTGTCGCGTGGGGTCTCGTTACTACTTTGACGTGCCTTGTTCAAAATTATGGTTCCTATGTCGTGATTCGCCTCGTGCTGGGCATGACCGAGGCAGGTCTCTACCCTGGCTCGTACTTTATTCTCAGCATGTGGTATACTCCCAAGGAGATTGCCACTAGGTAAGACGCCTCTAGCTTCTGTCCTTGAAAAGAAAATATTGACTTTTGCCTGCTAGAATGGCTATCTTCTACGGTGCCAATACCGCTGCGGGCGCATTCGGCGGTGTCATCGCCTACGGAGTCGGCAACCTCGACGGAGCTCATGGATGGAAGGCCTGGAAGTGGCTCTTCCTTATTGAGGGAGTCATCACTATCGTCGCAGGCTTGATGACCTACATGTTCCTACCGTGAGTGCACACCCTTGAACAAAGCTTTCGAAACAAGTGTTGACGTTTCCAAAGTCACTTCCCACATCAATACGACCACAAGACCAAGTCGAAGTGGCTCTCCGCCTCGGAGCTCGAATACGCCCAACTCCGAGTCAAGTATGCCTCCGGCCCCGACGCCCCGACCTACGTCTTCCGCTGGAGCGACGTCCTCGCTGCCGCCAAGGACCGCAAGACATACCTAATGATGATGTTGTTCTGGTGGGGCGGATCCGTGCCGACCTACTCGCTTTCCTATACCCTGCCCACCATGGTCAAGAACCTGGGCTACACAGCCGTCAAGGCGCAGGCACTCACTACCCCGCCGTACATTTTTGCTACCTGCGTCTGCGTCTTTGTCGGCTGGATGAGCGATCGTTACCAGCGCCGCTTCTTTAGCATAATGAGCTGCTACTGCCTGGGCCTCATCGGCGTCATCATCCTCTGGGTCACCGTTCATTATAAGAACCTCTACGGAGTGAGCTATTTTGCCATTTTCCTGGCTGCGGCTGGGTACTCGGCCCAAGCACCTATCGTCGGAGCCTGGACCTCGGTCAATGTGCCTAACCCTTCCAAGCGAGCTGCTGCTATTGGTCTTCTGATGCTGTTCGGTTCGTTCGGGGGTGGCAGTATCGGCAGCAACATTTACCTGGCGTCGGAGGCTCCGACCTATCCTCTGGGGTTTGGCTTCTCGATTGGTGCGACTGTGCTTGGCGCCATGATTCCGGCGACTATCCACTGGTTCCTGATGCGAAGAGAGAACAAGAGGCGGGACGCCATGAACATTGATGAGATTCAAGCTCGCCACACACCAGCCGAGCTGAGCGAGATGGGCGAGAACTCTCCCCTCTTTCGGTTCACACTGTGATTAGCAGACAACCCCTTTGTCAAGCACCTTCAGGAGTCTTATTACTTAATTAGTAGCGGAGCGTCATATGGATCTTAGATAGATAGGAAGCTTCAGATGAACACGGGAAGTATCTTCCCAACTAGAGATTTGTCAATATTGGTGATATCCGTCTCTCAGCGACGATGTTCCTGCACTGGCGACCTTCTCTTGGAGCATGGTTTTCGCGGTCCACCCTTTCCCCATGAAAAGCAGTCTTGCCCATTGCACTTCAGATCAAAGAATTCCAAGACCAGATCTTCCTGCATCTGAATGTTGTGAGTGACGTTGAACGCGCTAAACGCCTCGAACCATCCACCACCGTAGGAAGACTTGGTCCAGCCTTTCTTCGGAGTATTCTCCGTAATTGACGCAGGTCTTCTGTAGTCTAGGCCAAAGACAGCTGTCCATTGCTTGATCTCTTCTCCAAAATTGTTGTAGTTCAGCACCTCGTCTACCGTCCCGTGAAACACCTGAACCTTGGGCCGCCAGCCAGTGTATCCCGGATACGCTGCGTCAACCATCGCTTTCCACTGTCTCGGGGTGTGGGTCACATTGCCGGCGGCACAAGCATAGTCCCAGTACCAGTAGACACCAGAGTTATTTCCAGGCGCCGCATAGCACCCAAATGGCACCCCGGCAAAGGCTGAGCCGCCGGCAAAGAGATCCGGATAGGAGCCCATCAGTACATTGGTGATCATGGCTCCCGAGGAGACGCCCGTCGCAAAGACTCGGCCTCTATCCCCAGCATACTTGTCCAGTGTCCAGCGTACCATACTCGCGATGCCTAGGCTATCGCCACCGCCGTTATGGGTCAACGTCTCGCGAGAGGACACATCCCAGCACTTCTTTTCGAGGAAGGGCGAGTCTGGATAGATGACTATGAAGCCGTATTGATCGGCCAGTTTAGGGAACCGGTAGCCTTTGTAAGCCCCCTCTGCAGTCCCATGGCATCCGTGTGTGTGGATGAGCACTGGCGGTCTCGGAGACAATTTGTCCGGCACATAGAGGTAGAAACCGACGTTGGTGGGATTGTCACCGAATGGCTCGGTTATGTGTTGGAGGGACGCAGCTGATATGACGCCTGCGAACCACAGGAGGCACGATAGATATCCTTGAACCGAAACCATGTTGAAGACGCCTAGACCATACACATTGAGAGAAGCCTGTCTGAATTCGAAACAACCACCTGCGCGACCGTGGCTACAACTATATACCTATGCCTCTTTGCCAAGCATATTTATGAAAGTGTCAAACGAACACTAAATTTGACATCTCCGCATTCCCAAAGCGTGTCGGTACGGCACAGCAACATCCCATCCCACCTACTGGAACAGGAAGGGCCCGCTCGCCCCGAGAATCTTTCGCAGAGCTGCGGGATACGCGTTTACCTGCTGTGGAGGACAATAAAGCGCCCCTCATTCGTCTATGGGCTGAAGCAAGCTCTTCATACCATGATCTGTTCACGCAAACCCAAGGCTGATATGTTACATAGATCAATGTTCTCAACTCTTCATATTAGTTTCTGACAGGTATGACGCAAATGCTGTCATTTCCACGTTGCTCGGAAACTCATAGCGATAATTCGTACAAATCCAAACATATAAAAACACCAGAAACACCGGTTACCCCCTTCTGGTATCAATGTTTTCTCATCTTCATGCTCATCTTAAACAAATTCAGCGCCATGGGTAATGATCTCCTCTTGTGATTTGGCTTCCCGCCCGACTTGGTAGCATTGAGGCCCGTGAGTGCACCCGTCGAGTTGAACTTGTGGAGCACTTCCTCAACAAAGGTCTTGTTACCTACCATGTCGCCCAGGACATCCAGCAGAGGGGGGCCGTCGCCATTGCCATTTGTCAGAAGACCGCCAAGGATCTGGCTGGCCAGGGTGATGACGGGCATTTCCGAGAAGATGCGGCGGTTGTTGAGCACTTCTTCCACGTAGCGCAGATGCTCGCCGTTCATCATGGTCGCATTGCCGGTGGTGCCCAGGGATATGGCGCCACGGCTCAGCGGGTCGGCTTGGCTGTCCAGGATGGGGCCGATGTTTTGCAGCGCGTAGCCGATGTCAAGCTGGCCCGTAAAGGAGAACGAGTTGTTGCCGTGCGGCAGGTTGACATTCGGAATGTCAATGATGCCGAGCTTGATATCTGACTGGTGTGAGAAGATATTGAGGGTCAAGTTGCCCAGTCCGAGAGCGAGACGTCCCCAGTTAGGGAGGTTGACATGGCCCTTGATATTGGTGCCGTTCTCAAGAGGCGGCAGCACGAGTTGGATATCTATGATGCCAAAGTTCTTGAGCTTGTTAAGCGCCGGGATCTCGACAGTCTTCTCAAGGTGCGCCTTCATTTGCAACGCGCCGAGATGGACCTTGACATTGGCTCGGTTGCCGATGCTGACTACCTCGTTGTCAAAGACATTGCCGAAGAACTTGACGAGCTCGCTGTGGTTGGCGACGGTCGCAGTCTGGTCCTTGATACTGACATTCGTCTTGTGGTTTGTGTGGATCTCCGGGAATGTTAGATTGACAAAGGGTGAGAAGTTGGGCGTGTCATGGTTATAGAGATGCACCTCCATCTGCTCGATTGTGGCGGGCAGCGGAGTATCGAGCTGCGTGTCGAGCGAGATGTTGAGTTGCGTTGGCGATATTGCGATGTACGCACCGCCAAAGACTGGGAGCTCCTGCTTGTTGACAATGCCCTGGACGATTGCCGGGATGATCTTGGTGAACCTGAAGGTCAGGTTAGTGAAACGGTATATGGAGGCACTGATTCCCAGCAGAACTTACAAGAGCGGCAGGAAGATAGCCAAGAATATGATGTTGGCGAGGAGGTACCACGGCCAGAATCGCGCGCAGTGATTCCTCATGCGCCTCCTTTTGGACAGCTTGGCAGGGGTAGCAGGGACTTTCTCGACGTGGTCAATCGAGCTGGAGTCGCCGCGGGAGCCTTCCTGCGATGGGCGCACGTTGGACGGTCCCTCGCCGGCCACAGCAGGGCGCATCTCGGTTGAGCCGCGGTGGCTGCCCGACTCATAACGAGACTTGTCCTTGAACGAGTCCATTGTGAAGCTTGCCGCACCTTGAGCACAACTATCACCACGGAGCAAGCAGACGGCAAGCACAGAAAAGGTGGCAGGCAAGGACGGGGGCGGGCGACGGGTCTCTCACACAGCCAGGCACGCCCACTGGATATCTACCGCTTACAACAAATAAGTCGTCGGCCGAGGTGATAAGCAGAACAGCTCCTGTTGCTTCCCCTCATCTGCCTCTGCAGTGACTGGTCGGAAAGCTCATAGCGACGACCTAACGACCTGCCGATCGCGCGACCCCAGGTTGATCGTCCGCTTTGGAGAAGCAAGAGACTTCACTTTACCCACCCATGGGCTGACCGCCCGCGTGCACGAGACCTCGAGCTGACCTCCCGATCCAGTGACAATCGATGCAAATCACATCTGCACAAGCCTAGAATGGTGGGCACAAGTCTGGTAGTGGGGTGTGGAGCGTGTTGATAGTGCGGTGTGAACAAGAGTTGCACCTCACTATTCCCGACTGGTCGTCTTGGCGTGCAGCTGCCTTGGTTCTTTTACGCAGAGCAACTGCAAGGCTATCCCGCAATCACGACATGCAAATGGTGGAGTGTGGAGTGCAGGTGGAAGGATACAGTGGGCATAGGAACGTCATATGGTTGCAGTGAGAGATTGTGACTGTCTTGCAAGACGGCGAGGTGCCGGCCGTAGTGGCGGTCGGGCACCAAAATGGGAAGCTTGTCAGAATGACTAGCTGTGCTAGCCTCGCGAGGTTTGTGGAATTATGGTTTAGCTTGACTGGGGGGATGATCCCGAGAGAGAGCCGGAGAAAAAAGATGATGGGCCTCATGAACTGTCGTGCCCCTGTCGAGCGTACACTAGCACCAGCAGCACGCCAACCCGACATAAGCTTGATTGCCCGACTATGCCGCTTCTGGGGTGCGTGACAGGTGCGCTATGCAGTTTTCATCTCGAGCCATCCCCAGGGGCGATCCTAAAGCAGCAAGGATGCCATGAGCTTGGTCTGGATCTACTTGTAACTGCATCACGGCCACATTTCCGCCGAGAGCCCGCGCCAATCCGCCGCGACCTAACCCCATCTTCGACTCCATCCCAATTTACCCAAACACGGCAAATCATCGTCATCGTGCAGCTCCCACTTTCCTCTGTTGAGCAAGGTCGTATTGGAGCGCGCGACAGGCCTCGGCAGTGGGACTCGTTTCGCTGTTGTTCTTCCTCCTCCAACTCTCCAAGGCGCACACATGTGATGATAGCAGATCGAGATGCTGCCGATGGCTGGCCATCTCTCCTCTCCCACACGACAGTGGATCAGACCCGAGCCGAACCCATGGGGTAGTTGGCGTGGAGCAGACCTGGGGCACAGACGCAGCACCCGACCCGACCCCTGGGCTGTCAGGACTTTTGCTCCGGAACCGCACCGCACATTCGACTGCACTAAATGGGGGAGAGCAAGGGATCGACAGCCTCAGCTCCGTTCCTAGACAAATATTCCCCTCACGACGGGCGGGGCAGACAGAGCTGACACTCCCCTGTCGACATTTTCTGCCATGCCTCCACTCTGCTACACCTCCCGGGATGGTGTAAGTGAGTGGGAAGAAGACGCCAACATCCACCGCTCTAGAGTGGTAGTGGAGGTGGTTGATGGAGGCGCAGAGGATGAGCAGCAAGCAGCACAGTTCACGCCCCCCAGATAGCGCGATGTGCACCACCACCAGCAGTTTGCGCTCGTCTCATATTTGACGTATCGGCGGTCTCTCCTGCTCCTGCATGCGTCGATGCAGCCTGCCTTCTCACATCTCTGTTCCCAGCCGTTGTGAGGGACCTTGATGCCATCCTCCTGCCCGTCCCTTTATTCCCTTCTTCTCCTCTTCACACCTTGTGTTGTTCTGCTCCGTTGAAGCATTGGGCGGTCACAGCTCAAGAGCACATCCTAAGAAGACTATACCTTGCCTCCTCGTACCTCCCTTGGTTCCTCCCGGCACAATGCGCTTCTTCAAGGTCCTATGCGCGACGCTGGCCCCGGCCGGCCTCGCCCTCGGCGCGGCGCGCACCGCGTCCCCGGTCGAGTTCGACCTCGACGCCCTCGATGAAATGCTCGCGAGCCGCAACCTCGTCCTCATGCCCCGCTCCGAGCTCACCGAGGCCCTGACAGAGCTCAATGGCCTGCTCAAGAAGAGCCAGCAGGCCGAAGCTGCCGCCTCCGCCGGCGGCAAGAGGGCACCGCCGCTGTACCCGCGCCAGAACCTCAGCCTGCCCGGACTCGGCGACGGCGACGGCAGCGGCTTCGCCGAGCTGCTCAAGACGCTGACGCACCTCGGCCAGACGCTCGACACCATCATGGGCCTGCTCAGCGAGGAGTTCCTCAAGGGCCTGCACGACTCGATGATCTACCTGGCCGCGACGCTGCGCCCGCCCTTCCCCGACCAGGCGCGCTCGCTTATCACAAAGGCCGGCAAGCTGATCGACTCGCTCGACGGTCTGGACCTGGCTGGCATCATCGACATTATCAAGGACGTCGACATCAAGGGCCTCGTCAACTCGGTCATTGGGCTGCTCACGCCCGAGACTGTAAACATGCTCAAGGGCCTGCTCAGTAACGGTGCAGACCTGTTGACTAAGGACTTTGTCGACCAGACCAAGGCCCTCATCGGCGGCGCTGCACCGCTGCTCGACAGCCTAAAGGACATTGATCTGAAGAGCCTTATCAACCAGATCACGCCGCTGCTGGACATGCTCAAGGACCTAGACCTCAAGGGTCTTCTTGATGCCTTGTCTCCGCTGCTCACACCTGACTCCGTCAAAGGCATTGTTGGTCTTCTCGGCAATGCTGAGGACCTCCTGACCAAGGAATTTGTGGACCAGACTCACTCCCTGATCGGTGGTGCCGGACCTCTGTTGGACAGCCTCAAGGACATCGACTTGAAATCTCTTGTAAATCAGCTCGGCCCGCTCCTAGAGTCTCTGGGCCAGATCGACCTCAAGGCGCTGGTCGACTCGCTCAAGCCGCTACTCACATCGGACTCTATCAAGGGCATCATAGCACTGCTGGCCAATGCCCAAGATCTTCTGACCAAGGACTTTGTAGACCAGACAAAGTCTCTCATCGGCGGCGCCGGGCCTCTACTCGACGGCCTGAAGGACATTGATCTCAAGGGCCTGATGGATCAACTTGGACCTGTGCTCGAGGCTGTGGGCAAGATTGACCTCAAGGGTCTCGTTGACTCTCTGTCGCCACTCCTCACATCTGACTCGATCAAGGGCATAATCGGGCTGCTGAACAATGCCGAGGACCTCTTGACCAAGGACTTCGTCGATGAGACGCACGCGTTGATCTCAGGCGCTGGCCCTCTGATCGATGCTCTGAAGAAGATTGACCTCAAGAGTCTGCTCGACAAGGTGACGCCTCTCCTCGACAGCCTGGGCGAGATCGACCTCAAGGGTCTGGTGGACCAGATCGGGCCCGTGCTCGGCGAGATCAGCAAGATCGACCTCAAGAGCCTGGTCGAGGCCGTCTCCCCGCTGCTGACGGCCGACTCGATCAAGGGCATCATCGGCCTCGTCGACAACGCCGAGGACCTGCTGACGGCCAACTTTGTCAACGAGACCAAGTCGCTCATCGGCGACGCGGGCCCGCTGCTGCACACGGTGAGCGAGATCGACCTCAAGGGCCTGCTCGACATGGTGACGCCGCTGCTCAAGTCGCTCGGCAAGATCGACCTGGCCGGCCTCGTCGACGACATCGCGCCCATCCTGAACTCGCTCAAGGACATCGACCTCGAGGCCATCTTCGACGCCGTCAAGCCGCTGCTCAAGCCCGAGACGGTCCAGAGCATCGTCGGGCTGCTGCAGTCTGTCGGCGAGATCGACATCAAGGGCCTGCTGAAGAAGTTCACGCCGCTGCTCGACGCGCTGCTGGAGATTGACCTCGACGGCCTCGTCAACGCGATCAAGCCTCTGCTCGGCGCCCTCAACCACATTGACATCAACGGCATTGTCGACGCCATCACGCCCATCATCACGCCCGCCACGATCAAGAACGTCATGGGCCTGCTGGGTAACGCGGAGCACCTGCTCACCGAGGGCTTTGTGAACCAGACGCAAGAACTCATCTCTGATGGCGCACCGGTAAGTCTCATGGCCTCTCATTCTCACGCTCTGGCGATAAAGATACTCATGCATCTTCCTCTAGCTCGTGGCTGCGCTTTCAGAATTTGTGGTGACGCTCCTGAACGCACTGCTGGGCGTGCAATCATAATGTACGGACCAGAGTCGTCCTCCTTTTCGTAATTCATAATGAGGTTGGGGCGACTGCATTTATCAGGTGTCAATGCAAGGACATCAGGCGTACAGGTATGGGATGAAGTCATGATGATTGGGGATTGTCGGAACATTTATATCCCAAGAGCAATGCATTTTGATTCGGATTCTCAAAGATGGCTTCTACAATGCATGCGGTGCCCCCTTGCATACTTTGCAGCCATGCGGTCCCTCCATGCTTCCCTCTTCCAACCTTGTAGAGAAGCGTGGTTGTCTCCATGATGCATGTCGTCGATGTTTAGCCCCTACACTGACACATCTCCCCTCCCGGTCTGTAGTCAAGGTAGCCGAGACACATCGCGCACTGCCGGGGACGCTCAGATTCCTTGGCCGGCGCGACAAGATCCGATGCCTTTGCAGCGGAGCTCTTGGTAGGGTTGACGCCGGTCTCCTTGCGTGTGGGCTCCTGGGAAGCATCTCCCACGGGTGCGGCCTGGTCTAGAGTGGCCGACGAGTCGGCTGTCGGCGGACCGGGCTGCACGGTAAGGTCGTAGTGGTACTTGTCCGGCTGCAGACGCGCCAGCACCTCCGAGTTTGTCGGCATGGACTGGGTCCGCTTCGACGGCGTCGTGCCGGCGTGTGGTGACGACTGGGCGGCGCCTTTCCCGCCGGAGAGCTTTTGCTTGATTCGGCTCAGCCATCTTTTCGGCTTGGACGGTTCCGTCATTCTGTCTGGGCGGTATTCTGCGATGCGATGCGATTG
Source organism: Thyridium curvatum (assembly GCF_004353045.1). Taxonomy (NCBI): domain Eukaryota; kingdom Fungi; phylum Ascomycota; class Sordariomycetes; order Thyridiales; family Thyridiaceae; genus Thyridium; species Thyridium curvatum. The sequence continues at coordinate 22,887 of NW_022156803.1, read as the reverse complement.
CGCCTTTCGGGTGTTCGTGCCTCGCGAGTTTGATCGTGGCGTGTTGGTGGAGTGAGGTGAGGATGAGAAATCGCTGTGGGGTCATTCGCTGCCCGTGACAAGCGATGGATGATGGTCAGATTCATTGACAGGCTGCTAACAGAAATCGAAATACTTGAGCATCAAAGCTGATCAGATCAAACCATCGATTTTAGGTAGTGGGATAGATAGCCTTTCCGATTTCCAGAGCATGATTTCTACTTTATGCATTGTTAACATAATCTCTGTCCATGCTGACCCCTCATTGCGCTGTCGTCCCAATTCGATATGTCTCTTCGATATTGGCGCAACCCACGGCGAAGAAACGGTCCGACAGCATCATGACATTCAAAGTAACATTCAACAACTTCAATGTTTGCAGAAGCCTCAATTCACAGTGACCGCCTCCAGCCACGAAAACACGAAACTTACCATGCACACTTCAGTGAACATACAGAACCCCTTGCGCATTCATGTGCCCAAATGATGGTGTGCTTAATGAATGCTAGATTTGACAAACGCAAGCCGCAATCAGGAATCGATAATGGGTTACATCTCACCTCACAAGACTTTTCGTCGACAGTGGTGGATTTGTCTTGTTCGTTTCCAGGAATGGAAGTTCTGGAGTTTTAGATGTTTTGGATGCCTGTTGCCACCGTTTGGGGAGTGCTGGAGATGATCTTCAGGGCCCATCTGGGAGCGATGACCTCATTCTGGGGCCCGCAATGCCCGGATTCTGGGGCTGCGCCAACGGCTGCGCAGCTCCGAGCCGGCCAATTGCCAGCACGGCGTCATCGCACTGCCGCATCCATGGATGCGCCGGTGGCCTCTTTACCGGGGCTTATCTTCACTTCTTGCCTGGCTGCAGAGCTTCTCATCCCTCCGGTGTCTAAATAGCGTCTCCGGACAAAGGGCAGTCTAAGTCTAACTCTGCAAAGTGTCAAGAGCAAGCGTCACAACAACTGAGCCTACTGAAACCCCTTAGACACGCACGACCACGATCAAAACTCCGCGCACGCAATGTCTCAGGCCGAGTTCAAAGCATCGGAAGACCTGGCAATACAGCTGGACAACTTCCCCACTGCCTACCGCCCGGGCGAGACCATCTCCGGGCGCGTGCTACGCAAGACCCAGACGGCCAGTCCACGGGCCGGACTCGACATCGCGCTGCTTGGCCGGACCAAGGCCAGGGTCCATCTCGTCCACGCTCGCGACCTAGACGACTACTACAACTCGCCTTTCCACTTCTTCGACCGGGACGAGACCCTGGTCAAGGTCCACGACGGGCCCCTGCACATCCCCGGGTCCGAGCTGCAGTCGTGGCCGTTCGCCATCACGATACCGACGAACCTGTCCCCCAAGCCGATCAGCGCGGCCGCCAAGAAGGAGCACAGCTACCTGCCGCTCGACCCGGCCGAGATCGCCAAGCGGCCGCTGCCCTCCTCCTACTCGTTCAACGGCCAGCTCTTTGACGACGTCTTCAGCGGGCACGTCGAGTACTGGCTCGAGGCCCGGTTCCGGAGCGACGGCGAGGCGACCCGGCCCGCGACGGCGAGCATGCCCGTCATGGTCCGCGCGCGCTCCACGCCGTACCCCGTCACCGACCACAGCACGAAGCGCTGCGTCACGCGCAGCTTCGTCACGAGCCACCGCCTCGCGCCCGGCGGCGGCGCGGAGGGCTCCGGCCTGTCGCTCAAGCAGAGGGCGCAGAAGCTGATGGGCTCTTCCAAGGTCCCTGAGCTGGTGTTCCACCTCGAGATCGGCTGCCCGACGGTCATCCAGCTAGATCATCCCAAGCCGTTCCCGTTCGAGCTGCGGGTGGTCCCCATATGGGACCAGACGAGCGGCGTGCTCAAAGAACTGCCTCAGAAGGTGAGGATAAAGGGCTTGGATCTGCAGTTGAAAGAGTCGTCTTCTGTGTTGTGCCCCGGCACACTGGCGCCGCGCGGTGGCAACGACGAGACGATCAAGGACTTTGCCCTAGCGCGTGTGCTCAAGGAGGAGGACTTTGGCTCGTTCCTCGTCCCGTTTGGCGCAGACGCGCAGCCCTTCGACATTGGCGAGCAGCTCCAGCTCAAGGTCGCAAGCAGCTGGGCCACAGCTCTGGGGAGGCCGCCGCCTCAAAAGTTCATACCGGGGCTTTTCCCCAGCTTCACGACCTACAATGTCGCGCACAGGTACCGCCTGCAATGGTGCGTGACTTTGGTGATCGCCGGGGAGACGGTCAAGGTCAACGGCGAGCACAACACCTCGCTCCTGGCGAGAAGCGAGGAGCAGGGAGGGCAGTCAATGTATGAAGTGGGATACTTGGGCGTCCAGAAGAAGTACAAAGAATGGATGGGCGCCTTGGGCGCCGGATCACTTGTTAGTGGCGGTCCGCCGCCAACTTTTGAGGCAAGCACGGGAGGGAGCAAGTCTGCTGAAACAGGACTCTGAACACATAGCTCGAGAAAGGATTAGATGCTGTCATGTAGTGGATAGACAGGCTCCAGTGTAACAGATTGATGTACCCATAACATAATTAGGCTCATCAAGAAGCCGCCCTGTCTTTGTACTGCCGCGCAGCGTAGTACTCATATCTTGAAGCAGTGTGGCCCCTGAAGGTCTTTCCGTAGCGAATGAACACCCCGAAGAACATGAGAATTGCACATGCAATGAGCAGAATTGTCACAAGCACCCATTTGAGACCAATCGTCGCGATCCAGGGTGTCATGGCGAAGATGAAAGCAGTGCTGAAAGTATTTCGCACAACCGTGACACCGACTAATGCGTCTCCGATAATCTGGAAGCTGGTCAGCATCCTCCTAACTTGACAATAGTCTAGATGGTTCATACGTCTCGGTAAGAGTCAGTCAGGTAGGTGACAATGATGCTGTCGATGGGTGTGACACCAATGTTATACAAGACTAGGCCCACAGCAATGATAGGCCATGGAAGGTGGTTATTGAGGCCGATGCCAAAGAGAAGAGCACCGGCCGGCACAAACGGGAGGAATGGGACAATGCACCACAGCCGCATCTCTGGGTCGTAGATGCCATTCCGCCGACGGGAGAGCCAAACGATGAACCAGTCGCTCAGCGGGCCTACTATGAGAGCACCGATAGTGACCCCAATCATCCTGGGAAGATGCATGAGGCCGATCTGATCAGATGTGAAACTGTATGGCTCCTGAGGTAGGTAGGTCGACATGGTGGCCGACATGACATCACCCAGTCCGACTAGAATACCGTACACCAAGGCACCAAATGTGATGGCCGGAATGGTGACCAGAAGAACGAGTGGCTGCCAGATATGGGTGATGTAGGATTCATTCGTGTCGGCGGCTGATCTTGTGGTCGTTGTGATGGCGAGTTTCTGCCAGTAGGTCTTCCTTGGGATATTAGGGTTGATCCTCACAGCGCCGGCAGCGTCCGTTAAAGGCTCATGAGAGACCTTCTTGGATTCCAGGTCGGCAGACTCAGCGTTTAAGCGATGTTGTTGCCCACCAGGAGCGCTCTTCTCGTCGACAAGGCCCCCGGGACTTTCCTTGGAGGGAACTGCCTCGTTCTCTGGAAGTCCTGTAGATGAGATATTGTGCGTAGAGGAAGGATAGAACTTGGTCTCTTCGTAGCCAAAGCCTACGAGAATGATAGCAATACCGAAGATGATCGCGTTCCACCACCACACCCATCTCCACCCTTGCCCTTTGGCCACAAAGCCGGCGATCAGGCTCCCCATGTAGCTCGACAGCAGCCACACCCAGACGTAGATGGCGTTCATCCTCCCACGCTGGTGCACGAAGAAGACATCGGCAATCGTCATCTGAACGATGGCCTCGGCCAGGCTCCCAAAGAAGCATTGCAGAACATTGATCAGCATAAGGTCTGCCACGGTCCTCATCTTGGCAGACCAGATGCTGAGGGCAAACTGCAGAACCGTGCTGAAGAGGTAGAGAGGTCGGCGGCCGTACTTCAAGGCGAAGGGGATCAGTATGAGCGAGCCGGTAGCCAGACAAGCGCATCCAGCAGCGTAGCTGTCGTTCAGGATCTCGTAGCTGAAGCCGAGCTCCTTGTTCATTGGGCCCCAGGTCGGGGTCGCCGCGTTGATGAACTCGGCCACCATGGCCACATAGAAGCAGACGAAGCCGATGTTCATGTACTTGCGTCGCGTAGACCAGTTGAGAGGATCGTTTGGGTCGTCAGTCGGTCGAGGTTGGAGGATCAGTTCGCTGCCGGTGGCACAGGCATCCTGAAGATAGACGGTGCCAGGCGGCCAGAGGGCCGTCCCATCTGCCTGAGCGGAGGACATGTTGAAACAAACTTGGCTTGGGCGATTGGTAAGAAACAATGGGGAAGATTGCGGAGAATCTGGGGAAGCTGTGTTCTAGGGCATGGTGAACCACGACCCTTTCGGCGCTGGTAGGGATGTTTATAAGTTGGCAAGCAGGCCAGGCGGGCAACTAGGCAAGTCGATCTGATTGGGGGCAACTTCCACTCGCCTTCTCCTGAGGGCTCGGCGACCATTGGGACGCCTCTGTCCAAGCACTCGGCAGTGTTGTTATCGGCAATGTGAAGTCTCGATGTGACTAGAGTACCTAGTTCCGGAAGTGGAAGGTTGGAGAGGGTTGGACGTCCTGATTGGTGGCAAGTGCCGAAAAGAATGGAGCCGAACAAGACGGCTCTTGACACCATATCATCGTGATCAGCTAGTTGCTCTCCGATTCAGTGGGTGCTGCTGGCCGGTCCGTCCCACCAATGGGAATGTCTAGATTGCTTTGAGGCAACAGCTTGCTGAGAGGCATTGATGTTGGCTGCCACCCTCGAGAGTGAGAGTGGACCTCAGATACGGCCATATAAACACATTCTTGATTTTCGCCCTCCCTCTGAGCTCTCACGATAAGAGCCATACTAAGCACAGCTAATAGACCTTCGCAGGGCAAAGATGCACTCCCAGAACCCCGGGTTTCCCAAGCGCGATGGCATATCCCAATCATGCTGGCTCCAAGGCGTCCAGGGAGATCCCCTCCTTCGGCATAGGACTACTCCCCAACTGCCCGTCTCCGCCGACATTGTCATTATCGGATCTGGTGTAAGACTTGTGTGGTAATTATCCCCGCCACTGTAATGGTTGCTGACAGACCATGCAGATGACCGGGACACTAGCTGCGAAATACTGTATCGAAGCCTGGCCCGAGAAGAGTGTGGTCGTACTAGAAGCGCGCGACTTCTGCTCTGGCGCCACGGGTCGAAATGCAGGACACTGCAAGCCTGACCAGTGGAGGGGTTTCTCCGACTACGCAAAGATGTTTGGTCCACAGGAATCACTCAGGGTAAGATTCGGGTAGTAGCACACCAAGGCGAATAATGCTAATTGGCACAGATCCTCGAGAACGAAGGCAAAACTTGGTCTGACCTAGTCACCTATGTCAAGGAGAACAACGTGGACTGCGACCTATGGGTTGGTGATACTCTCGATGTTCCGGTGACCACGGAAGCAGCGGCCGAAGCGAAAGACACCTTCAACCAGTTCCAGGCAGCTGGTGGTGATGTCAGTCACATCAGAGTCACGCATGACCCAGAAGAAGCGAAAAAGGTAATAAGTCGTCCAGCAAATTGTAGGTTTTCGCTGCTAACCTGCGTAGATATCGCGAATCAAGCACGCCAAAGCATGCTATGCTTGGCAAGCATCCACGCTATACCCATGGAAGCTCGCCGCACATGTGATGCGGGAAGCTTTGAAGAAGGGGGTGAATCTCCAGACGCATACACTGGTGCGCACAGTTGTTCGACATCAAGGAACGCCAAACAGGTGGCTTGTTCACAGTGAACGTGGCGAAATTGCATGTAGCCAAGTCATCCACGCGACCAACGCATACTGCCCAGCGATTGAGGAGTCGATGAGAGGCCTCATCAGACCATCGCCGCACATGTGCAATGAGATTAGCCCCCCTCCGGGTTTCAGAGGGCCAAAGGCTCTCAAGAACTCGTATGGTGTACTCTTCCCCAACGGAGGTCTCATAACTATCAATCCCCGTATCCCGTTGGAAGGTACAGTGCTTTTTGGAGGTAGTAATCCGGGACAGGCTGGGTTTGAGCGGTGGCTACAGGACCATCCTGAAAGATGGACTGATGATGGGCTTTCGAATTTCCCTTCTGTGACCAAGGCTGTTCAGGAGTTCACTAGCTCGCAGATGATGGACTGGCCTAACACGAAAACCCCATCTGAACATGACAAGCACAGCTGGAGCGGCATCATCGGTTTGGTATTGCACTCCCCCGTGGAAGGATTTTGCAGCAGGACTAACCTTGAGCGTAGAGCGCTGATACTGTGCCATTTGTCGGGGAGTTGCCTGGCCTGCCTGGTCAGTGGATCTGTGCTGGTCACCACGGACAGTAAGTACGACACAACATTATCATAGCCGCCTGCGATGATGCTTACAGTTGCGTACAGTGGTATGGCTCGCATCTTTACTGCTGTCCCGGGTTTAGTGCAATTGATGAGAGGAAGATCATGGGCGGAGACAGGCCTGCCCGCGTCGTTTCAAATCACACCGTTGAGGATGAGTCGTTTGAAGAAGCTGTCAGCTTCAACAGGGGCAGTTTACCCCAGACTCTAATTCTGAAGTATACAATAGATTACAAAAGGCATTGTAGAAAGAGTTGTAAATACATCGTGTCGTAAACACCCAATGTAATTTCCACCGTCCTTAAATTGATTCTCAAGAAACCTAACCGGAGGCTGAAGCTAATTATACCCTTTAATTTCACCTGCATCCAACCAGTCACTGACAGCTGATCTAGTGTCATGAAATGGCGGGTTAGTGGAGCAGTATCCTCTTTAGACCTGCTGGCCGGCAAGTGAAGGTTCAACTAGCTCGCTCCGCTGATAAGTTGGACACGTGAGACGGACAACTGTAGAACCCAAATAGGGCCAGCTTCCCCACTGGTTTGGCACTTCACGGCCATCCATCTCTTCAATTACATGCAGTTGTAGACATGTCACATCGGCATGGATCTTGCAAGCCATGAAATTATGTACGGAATTCCGAAGAACAGGCCGAACAGAGGCAGTCAACGCCTCCGCTCAACGAATAGGACTCTCCTGGCTTGTGTCAATTGCAAAGATCGGAAACTGAAGGTATGTCGATCTTTGACAAAGAACCACTTGTAGGTCAACTAATTCGACAAGTGCGACAATAATCCAGCAGGATGCGAGAACTGCCGTCGCTTTAATTCAAGTCCGTTCCGTCAATTGTATTCTCACTTCACTCTAGCTAATCACAGGAGCAGTGTGCCTTGTTGAAGATCCTGCAACGAGAAAACATCGGCCGCGTAACTATCTCGAGACGCTCGAGCAACGCATAGCTTTTCTTGAAGGCCTTCTCAGACAGTACCGGCCGGATCTCGCCGATGATCATTTTGTTCCTTTTGGGTCTCTTCCACAACAGACCCAAGCCACAGGATCTCTACAGCCGAACGGAGGACAGATTCATACGCTCTCGCCTTCATCAACATCCGGCAGGAACGACGACGGTCTCAAAGAAGATGACTTGGATGAATTGGCGTCAAAAGCTGGCCTTTTGAGCTTGAACGCAGCGGGAGCCGAGCCATACTATCTTGGTTCATCGTCAACATTTGCCTTTTCACGATTGATCAATTCGTCTCTTCGTCAAGTTGTGCAGACTGATTCTCAGTACCCGGCTACCACCAATCAGTCGATCGAGACTACGCTACCAAGCCCATGTCTACTCCCAGATTATGAAACCGCAGTCAGGCTGAGTGATGCTTACTTTCGAAACTTTCATACTCAATATCCATTCTTGCATGAGCCAACATTCCGGAACTGGGAGGCAGCATTAGTGAACGATTTGTCAGATTTTGCATCTTTTCTCACAGACCCTGTTGCGCTGTATTTCTTGAATATGGTATGTTGAAGTCAACAACTACGTTTATCACAGTACTAATCCCTTTCAGGTGTACGCTATCGGTGCATTGATACTGCCAGACTCTGGATACTCAGCTGAGGTTTGTGCAATCCTGCGCATCTCGAATGCTAATACTGACCGTTTTCAGGCTCTATATGCTTCAGCACAAATGTATATCGATCACATTCTGGTACATGACAGTTTAGAGTCAATACAGGCAATCCTATGCTGTGCATCATATTCTCTCAGGTCGTCCATCGGCACATCTTACTGGTTTGTACAAAGGCCTGCGTTTCATACCCAGAAAAGACTCTAATTGCGGTCTAGGAAACTGGCTGGCTTGGCTCTGCGGCAATGCATTGACCTCGGATACCATCGGAATTCCAGGAGGGTGAAATCGACAACGAATCCACTTCGACTGGAAATGCGGAAGAGAGTGTTCTCGTGCGCTTATGCCATGGAGTCACAGGCTTCCATAATGCTGGGGCGGCCTCAGGGCATACCGCACCAGGAGGTCGATGCTGAGGTATGTTATCATACTGATCAGGCCAAAAGTTTAATTCGATTGATCGCTGACGATTAAGATGTTAGTACCCAACGGATATCGAAGAGTCGTGCATCACTGAAAATGGAGTTCACGGCAACCCCCGGACCTCCCCGAGCGATCCACCAACGAACGTCACTCAATCGATCCATACATTCCGAATCCGGCGAATACTAAGTCGTATACATAGCTCAATCTATTCGAAACCATCTTGTTGCTGCACTGTTCAACACAGTCACGAGGGTCACATTCAGCATCTCCGAGCCGAGATTGAGGACTGGCGTGCAAATATCCCTCCGGTTACTCCTTGCTCAGGCGAGGCTCTTGCACTTTTTTCCACCCCAGACTGGTTCGACCTGGAGTACAACTATGCGATTCTCCAGCTCTACCGGGTACAGATCATCAGCCGCCAGGCCACAAAGTCCGTCTTCATCGACTGCCTCAAGGCAGCAGAAAGCCTTTGCAACGGCTACCGGCGGTCCTATCTGGGAAAGCGGACGAGCTACACGTGGACTGCCGTCCACGAGCTATTCCTTGCTGGCCTCACATATCTCCACTGCCTATGGACATCTGCTGCTGCTCGTGAAGCACGTCGGCACGGAGAAGTCAACAGCACCTGCACAGACTGTACTATAGTGCTTGTGCTCATGGCAGAGCGATGGGATGCTGCGGCTCCCTACCGCGACATCTTTGAGAAGCTGGCCAATCGCACGATCACCATGTTGGATGATAGGAGCAAGCAGGAGGGGCCGTTCCTCTCGCCTTCGGCCAACACAGGTGCTTTAGATGAGGGTGGCTTGTCAGACTGGGTCACGCAGGTTACCAACGCCGGCATTCCTGAAGAGTTTGATGGTCTATTCTCCAGTTTGGCTCCTGAATACCTACCTGAGAGCTTCTCACCCCTTTGAAGAAGTACAGCCTTGCTTCGTATATTCACCATTGGAAGAAGCCTTTATTGATGCGATTATCTAGCCTCTATCAAGTCTATGCTTCTAGTCTCAATGCGTACTATTCATCGCCGCCTTAGCTATCGCGTGACACATGTACTCATCTTCCGGTGCGACTTCGAAGTCGAATCGCGTAACGTCCTCTTTGTATGGCCAAAGATATTCACTTGTGACTCTGCATGTAAGATTTGTTAGTCACAGCTACAGGACTGTACTGTTCACCATTCGACTGACGCGTGATGTTCCTGGCTAGCCTGGTACTCTTCCAGAGCTCGCCTATCTTGATGAAAGCTCAACAAGGCGAAATGGTAGCCTTTGCTCTTATCAATGGGGTCTGTAATCGAAGGACCTCCCACGATCAAGCGATGATCTTGTACGCATGACAGAGCCTTGAGCTTCTTTAGTTCGGTGACGAATTTCTCCTTGTGTGCTTCTGATATCTCATGGCGGAATTTGAATAATACTGCAACACAATGTCAATGACGGGCTGACCAACGACGACGATGACCTAGAGGAGAGAGAGCTTACCAATGTGGACGACAGTCATGATGATTGGGAAGACGACGAGTACGAGCACGTGAAATTTGCTTTTTCACTTGAGACGTGTCTGGTCTAATTAAGAGAGATATAGCTTTCTACGAGAACCAAAAGAGAAGGTGACGGGTACTAGTCATAGTGTAGTGTGGTCGACCATGTAAATACAGTCCACGGAGAAAGCCCGTTGCGGGGCAGAACGCAGGTGACAAACTGGTGGCGGACTTACCCCGAGTCCACCTTTCAACAGACCTGGGTGCGAAACTACAGAACTACCGGACAGACAACTCTCGCTTAGAAGAGTGAGAAAGTTCTTTTCATCCTTGAAGTAGCCATGGTTTCGCAGTATGAGTCTTGTAGGTAAAAGGAGTGTTTGATATCGCGTCGGCCCCTCCCCTGCCCTGGTCGTGGTTCGATGAGTTTAAAAGCACACAAAGGAGGCTTGGTCATGGCAATTCTTCTTCACCAAATTTCGTTTCTTATGTACGGCCTGTAGATGAAGTGATGCCGCCATCAACAACCAACTTCTGTCCAGTAATGTACCTAGCCTCATCAGATACCAAAAACAGTGCTGCGTTGGCAACATCCCATGCGTCACCCATTCGTCCCATCGGAACCTGTTCATCCCTCATCTTCTTGAACGCCTCATACCCTCCCTCAGCAGCGAAACGAGTCGAGAGACTCCGGGTGTACGGCGTCTCCATCAGTCCCGGCACCACGCAGTTCAGCCTGACCCCGCGCTTTGCATAAATGACGGCCGTAGCCTTGACAAACTGGTTGATGGCTGCCTTGGCGGTGTTGTAGGCAATCTGCGGCTTGCCGATGTACCGCATGCCAGCTATGCTCGAGACACAGACTATGGCACCACCCGACGGCTGCTTCTCCATGACTGGCAAGACGTGGTGGCAGGCGATGTAGACGGTCTTGAGGTTTATGTCCATTTGCGAGTCCCACGTCGCTTCCGACATGGTCGCCGGACAGCCCGGCTGCGACTGGCCGACGTTGGCGACGAGGATGTCTATCCGGCCGTGCTTGGCGAGACAGGCCTCGACCAGAGCTTGCACCGACTCGGAAGACGTAGCGTCCACGGCCATGACGTCGCACTGTCCGCCTTCGCTCGCAATGGTCTCTGTTGTTTTGGCCGTCGATGCGATCGTCCTGTTGCCGCCAAAGATGATGCCGCCCTGCCGAGCCAGAGTGACGGCACAGGCAGCGCCGATGCCCCATCCCTCTGTTCCGGTCTGGCCGAGGCCAATGACCATTGCTACCTTGCCTGTGAGATCATGCATGACTTCTTTGATTATTGTTCGGTTCTCCGTTTCAATCAATTTGTCGCGATTGGCGCAGATAGAAATTCGTGGGCATTTGATGTTGATCAATTGAGTCGATCCGTGTCCTTTGGCATGGGCTGAACGACAAGTACTAACACGGACTTGCTCCGTCCAAGTGGGATCGCCGAATCCACCCACACCAGTCCGTACTAGAGCCGGAATTTCCCCGTCCTCGTCCAGTTGTGAGCAAATGCAATCCTGTCAATTTGGTAGAACCACGACCAAAATAAAAAGAAAAACAAATTGCAGACTTCCGCCAATGAAGAACATGTATTGTATACAGCATGAGCATGACTCTACTATAGAAACGGCGAACGGCCTAGGTGAAGCCGAGTCTACCCTCATATTTGACCCAAATCCAGATCTGAAGCTATGAAATCCTCAAATAGAAAGCTCATGGAGAATTGAGGGTCCGCAGAATCATTTAGGAGACTCTGACCTTGCCCCAGAATCTGGTCAAGGATGGTGTTCAGTTCCATTGATGGAACTGATACGCCCGCCTCGACAGTCGAGTCCATCAAATCTATCCCGCTCGTGTTGAGACCATCATCAGCCATCATGTGCTGCGATGTACTGCTGGGTGTAACAAAGGCTTGCTCCGGGCCGGATGATGATCGATCCCATCTTGGCTCCGGGGCAACGGAGAATCGTTCTTTAACCCAACGCTGCGTCAGCTCGCCAAGTTTGTCGACAATTTTCCAGCATCGCCTGGCTGCAGACCAGTGTTCTCCAATTGCGCTCAGCAGGCTAAGGCTGGTAGAGATATCATTGTTTACCATATCAAGCCCTGCCTGCAAGGCGATGCTGGGATTGACTCGGACGCAATACATCACCGTAATGGCGCATATCGTTATCGAATGCAACGTTGACCAACTGGCGGCAAACATGTCTCGTCCGTACAGCTGCTTGTACAGGCGAATTCCCTGCACTGCGCTGTGAAAGCATTTCTCCCAAGCTGTGGGTGACGGATTGGGGATGCCCGGACTGGGGCTCATCAGGAGCATTCGGATGTTATGGTAGCGGATGTGGCACAGAATCCTAGGATACTCCTGGTCTGGCTCGCCGGTAGGGATGGCTTCCACCCATGCATCCAGACGCTGGAGTACGTTCCCTTGCCAGACCTGGTAATCTGGAGGTGACAGGGCATATGCCGGGACGTCCCGATCGACACTGTTGGCCACATACTTGATCTCTGAGTTGATCCTCGCCAGCTCGAACAGATGAAGTGCAAAACACATGTGCCTAGATTTGGGGTAGGGAGGCTGAGCATCGCGTGACATAAGATCTTCGTCGGAAATGTCAAGAGGAAGCTATCTCAGCCGTCAGTCTGCTGCTTTCAGAGGACATACAGATACTGGACACGTACCCGGAACTCACAGGCTTCATCTCGCAGTCCAATGGGACGACCCATAGTTGTGCCGATCATCCTGTCGAGGGTGTACACGCACCAGAACACTCTAGTGCGCATCTCTCGCTCTAATAGCGAAACGCCAGGTAAGACACTGATGTCTCTTTGTAGGCCCAAGTCCAGAACACATGCTAAACATTGGTAGTTCAGATACCAGATGTTGAGCCTGGCAGACGGGTTATGCATCGCATAGAATAGCAGAAGTAGAAGACACTGTAGCCCTTGTAGAGAGTTCTGCACATTGATCTGGTCAAAATAACTCATTGCAGCGACTCCGTATGCATCGCCCAGAGTGCCCGGCCGGCAGCGCCTAGAAGAGACCGATGCTCCGATCGCCAGGACCATGAACACCTGAAAAGCGACATGCGGGTCTGAAGTAGAGTCCGTATACATCTGATCGAGCATGGCCATGAATGTTGGCTTATGCAGGAGCGGGTATTGAGGTTCGATAATCTCGAAGTATGCAGAGCAGATAGAACAGGCGACTTCTTTTGTTGGCGGGAGCGGAATGGGAGTCTGTGCTGACTCTATGAGCTCTAGGGGCAACGCTGTCTTGGTGCCAGAATCACCTATCAAGCCCAGAGCTGATTCATCGCCAACTTTCAGGGAAGACTGAAGTAATACGCGGGCAAGAAAATAGCCGCTTGATGGTCCGATGTACCTGTGATCCTGGCCACCGCCGAGAGCAATCAAACCGACTTGATGGGCAGCTATCCGGCCTCCTTCAAGATCCTTGTCGACGTCGCTGAGTTTCGAAACGCCAACAGCGTCTTGAGCCTGGCCCAGGCCACCTTCTGCAGGCTCGCTCATAGGTTGATCAGGAGTTGTGGCATCTCGAAGGGGATGCTGATCGCTCAAAACGGTAATCACAGCTTCGACCGCCATGTCTGGCGCGGTCTGAGACAAGTCCACATCGGGAAGGCGTGACTTGATGATAGACTCAAGCCAACTAATGCGGTTTCGTAATGACGAAAGGTGTCTGCAGACAGTGTCAACATATGCCCAGTGAAGAGTACAAACAGTTCGCAACATTGAAGATCTTACGCGCGAGGTAGTTCCCTTGCTCGAAGACTTGCCCCATCCTTGCAAGGAGCGCCTGCATTTCTGCAGTTGCTACATGATGGCAAGGCTCCGTCACACTATAGCAGTTATTCAACATGTCAGCCTTGGAGATGGGCATTCAGGGACCAAGCATGGTCGCCACGTACTCGGATCTTCCGCTTCTGGCAGCGGTGGCATGCTAGGCGTAGGCGAGACCCGCTCCGCCCCTCACGGACGTCTCTGTCCTCCTGTTGCGTCTTATCCGAACCGGCCATCACTCTTCTGCAATGTCTCGTGCGCGTGCTGTGGTAATTGACACCGTCGATAATGCACGCAGAAATATCATCGAGACGGAAAAAGTCCGTTGAGGATCGAGGCCAAGCAAAGTTCACGCTAAGAGGGTTTTTCCCAGCAAAACTAGCCCTTGCGGGGTAACTCCGTCATGCGAATTTTCTTAGTGCGGACAAACTCCGTGAGACGATCCTTAAATATGTATCATCATTCTCAATTCACAAAACATGCGGGGTGGTGGTCTCGTCACGGGACATCATCTTCGTACGCATAACCCGGAACAAGAAGCTACAGCAATGGCAGAACAGCAGGAAGAAAAGCTCTACGTCGATGCGGCAGAGGCTCGGCGCTTTGTCGAGGCTGTGCTACAGGGCAATGGCGTGCCCGAGAGCAACGCCGCTATTGTCGCCAGGTGCCTGGTAGCCGCCGACCTACGCGGCGTGGACACCCACGGCGTCAACCGGATCCCTTCGTACATGGAGCGGATACGACAGGGTGCCCTCGACCCTAAGGCAAACCCGGAACTGAAACAGATCACGCCCGTCGTGGCTCATGTCGACGGCCACAATGGCTTTGGGTTCCTCGCGGCACATGCCGGCATGGCCGCCGCCATCGAGTCGGCGCGCGTCTATGGCATTGGCATGGCCAGCGTGTCACACTCAAATCATTACGGCATGGCTGCGTGGGTCGTGCAGCAGGCTGTCGATGCCGACATGATGAGCTTGGTCTTTACGAACTCCAGTCCAGCTCTGCCGGTCTGGGGCGGGAAAGACAAGCTTATGGGCGTCTCTCCCATTGCTTGCGGAGCTCCGGGCAAAGACGCGCCGTTCATACTGGACATGGCTCCATCAGTTGCTGCTCGAGGCAAGATCTACAAGGCCAAGAGACGTGGAGAGAAGATCCCGTTGGATTGGGCTCTCGATGCAGAAGGCCGGCCAACCGACGACCCGGCAGCTGCTCTGGGCGGTGTTATGCTACCCATGGGAGGGCCGAAAGGCTCGGCGCTGTCCATCATGATGGATGTGTTTTCCGGGGTGCTGTCGGGGTCGGCGTATGCAGGCCATGTCACCGGTCCCTACGACCCGTCCAAGCCGGCAGACGTGGGCCATTTCCTGGTTGCCATCAAGCCAGACTTATTCATGAGCCTGGACGAATTCCGAGGGCGTATGGACTACCTCTACCAGAGGGTGGTCGGGTCGGACAAGGCCGCTGGTGTTGAGCGCATTTACTTCCCCGGAGAACTGGAGCAGATCGCGCAGCGAGAAAGGGAAAAGACTGGCATTCCATACGTGAAGGCTGAGGTCGACGCTCTGAATGAAGAAGCGAGAAAGGTGTCCGTCGACAGCATTGCGACGAAGTGAGGTGGGATCAACAGACTCCAAAGAAATCTAGCTAAAGGAAACATGTCACATAAAAGGCACTGCTCCTGTGTTGAAGCCAGCACAATTTCTTTCTACATGGATGTCATCAACCTGCAGCATAGCGTATGTGGCGTACTTGAGCCATCAAGGGTTCCAGAGTGCGTTGTGAAAAGTCTCGCACTTCTGTAAGCGGGTCAGTCAGGAGGACCGTTGCATAGCATTGCAAGGATCTCTGACTGGACTGGGGTGCATGGTCCTTTTTCAGTGCCAGTCAGGGAGCAATCTTGGTCTACCCCGTACGTTGATGTCGCGTCCCTCTAGTCTGTTCAGGTCAATAGGGCTTCCTACATAGAATTCCATCCCTGTCGTGGACAATCCAAGTTCATCTTGACCCGTCGCCAAGCGGAGGTAACTGCTCTCAACTTGAACCGGGCATTTCTGAGTATAATATCAGATGATCCCAGCCAGTACGTTCACTCTTTCCAGCGAGTTCGCCATTTTAGAAGAGCTCGTGTGGCAAGAATGGACAGCTGCTCAGCTTGGTATCCCCTGGCAAAGGACACTTTATTAGCGCAGCCAGGGGCCGCCCGAACTTCGTAAACAAATGTTTCCATTTTTGGAGCATCCGAGTCCCCTGAGATGCTCTAGCGTTGTCGACTGGGTGGAATGTATACGCGGCGGTCCACCTCGAAAACGCGCCTTGTGGGTTCAGAGAGCCAAGCACTTCTGACAAAAAGCTTGTCTTCACAGTTGTAGTCCACTGTAAGTGGATCATGGTTTGCGTAGTCTTTACGAACTAATTTCACCCCTGCGCCGCCGTCTCCTCGTGACGGATGCCGAGTGTGCCATTGCCTCGACATCAAATATGTGGTATTTCCGAGGTTATGTGCCCTTTGGCGTGGCTGGTGTTATTGTCATTCTATGGTCCTGACTGGGTTTCTCACTCCTGCGTGTTTAGAATCTCCTTACAGTTTCTCTCGTTTCTTAGCCATCTTGTCAATCGCTTGTTCGCTATTATCTCTTCTCGCCGATCATTAATCACTACTTTGTTTTAAGGCCTTACGTTATTGATCTTCTTCAAGATGATGTCCAAGACCGCAGTGGCCGCTCTTCTCGGCCTTTTTGGCACGGCTTTTGCTCAGACGTACACGAACTGCAATCCCACCGAGAAGAGTCAGTTCTCACTGCCCCGTGTTGATGATCTTGACGCCCAGGACTAACTCCAAGCAGCTTGCCCTCCTGACAAGGGCCTGTCCAGCCGCACATACTCGGTCGACTTCACCAAGGGTGCGAGCTCTGACTGGAACGCAACCTCGTGCTCGGACCGCATCGCCTACTCTTCCGCCGGCGCCGCCTTCACCGTCAAGGAACATGGCGACAGCCCGACCATCGAGTCCAAGTTTTACATCTTCTTCGGCTCCATCTCCGTGATCATGAAGGCGGCCCCCGGCACCGGCATCGTCAGCAGTGCCGTCCTCGAGTCGGACGACCTCGACGAGGTCGACTGGGAGTGGATCGGCGGCAGCGCGAACGAGGTGCAGACCAACTACTTCGGCAAGGGCAACACCACGGTCTACAACCGCGGCAAGACCATCCCCCTCGACTCGAGCACCCAGGCCACCGCCCGCAACTACACCATCGACTGGACCCCCAAGGCCATCACCTGGTACGTCGACGGCTCGGCCGTGCGGACCCTTGCCTACGCCGACGCCCTCGGGGGCCAAAACTACCCGCAGACGCCCATGACCATCCGTCTCGGCATCTGGGCTGGCGGCGACAGCAGCGAGCCCAAGGGCACGATCGAGTGGGCCGGTGGCGTGACCGACTACGGCGCGGGCCCCTTCACCATGTACGTCGAGAGGGTTGACATCACCAACTACAACCCCGGCTCGAGCTACACGTACAGCGGCACCAGCGGTGACTGGACCAGCATCAAGATTGACGGCAGCGCGTCCGACTCGTCCAGCTCTTCGTCATCTGCGTCTGTCAGCGCAACGAGCACGACAAGCACTCAAGCCACCAAGTCTTCCAGCATGAACAACAAGGATCTCAGCACGCCCAAGGTGGGTGTCTCCACTGGCTCAACGAGTGGCACAAGCGGAAACAGCTCATCGACGGATTCGTCTGCGACATCGTCTACAAAGGGATCATCGCCCTCCACGACAATCCACGTTACCAACGCTGCGCCCGTTTCGATGAGCCCCATCAATGCCGGTTTGTGGGTGATCGGTGTCCTGCTTGCTTCTATGTCATACCTGTAGACTAGACAAGTAACTGTATCTTGACCAGAGTGCAGCCAGTATGTTGACAGCATCGACATTGCCGGACACATGACAGCCTCAAGGTCTTCTTCACACCCCGTGCTAAGGCACCCTCTTTGTATAGACAATTCAATACATCCTATCCTTACAATTACAATCCGACGATGTTGTTCAGAGGCTTTACATAATGTGGGACTGCTAACGCTATCCAATGCTCAATTTCTTTTTCTTATACATGTACGTGAGACGTGAACAGACGTCTCACCACCCCTTCAGTCATTGACAAAATTCAATGTTGAAGGCCCTCCTTGCTCACTTATGTGGTATCTATGACTCGCATTGAGGGTAAACCATCTGGACGAGCACGAGAGGTCTATGAGTCCCATTCTCGGCTCACTGATCTCTATTAGACACACAAGTCTGCCATGCCAGTTGACTCTACCAAGCTCTCCTCCATGTGAATTACAGGACCTCCTGCGCATGATAATCAGGAAACAGCCATGAAAGTCCATCATCAAACACTGTTACTCGTTGAGGGTACATCGGGCTTGAGAACGCCATCAAGTCGGAAGCTAGAGGTTTCGAACTCTGTGAGGTGCTGCCCCAGACTTGACTGCCACGGTCAAGTGATTCGGAACTCCCAACACATGGCTCAAAGGACATGCTCGACAATGTCTCATTAATATGATCAGACCAGTTCATGGGCTCGTCCGACCACGAGTCCGGATGGTGTGCCGAGTAATAGAGAAATTGCGAGCTAGTGCTATTTCCGATGGTCGATTGGTGGCTGGGATAAAGCGCGGTGCGCTTGAGGTCGTTGCATAGCCTGTGAGATGGTACGGCAGACCGTGGTTGTCTTCCTTCGCTCCCCTCATACTCCCTCTCCTTCGTAGTCTCCAGTGGTAGCGTACGATCGACCGTCGATGTTGTACAACACCGTCCCAGGCGCGTGCACTTGATACATTTTCCGTCTTTGGCGTCCTTGCGCACACAGCGACGTTTTCTCACCCTGCAGTAATCTTGATATCGTCTTGTTAAGATCAACTTTCTCTTATTGTCCAGGACGTACCAAGGGTCTTACCACATGCTAGTGAAGCTCGATAAGGACACCCGTGAGACTGCGGTTTGGACCCAACATGGCCACTATCAGGTCGGGAATGTTTCTTGGTCAGGGCTCGAGACATGATGTGAGGAGTGTTACAGGGAGATTGGATCATCAGAGTTCCCCAGAGACGGGACGAATAGTTAGATGAGAAGTTCAAAATAACGCGAAGTGACGGGCAACAACACGCCTTATCAGCGAGTGGAGAACAGGATTGGCAATGACTACAGGAAAGATAAGCAATGTTATCAATTAAACGGGCCTCATCCGAATCTTAATGATAAGAAATGATAAGGCAATTAGCTGACAAGTCTGTACACTAAACATAGGTACAATACGAATGATCCGGATCCACTTCACCAGCGATTAGCCTTGGGCTCGACATGCTCAGACGCGCTTTTCAAGCCGTGGCCAAGGTATGGCTCCGATGAGGCTCTTTGGAGTGTATGCACCGCCCGAGCAGTGCTGGCTGTCCGTGGATGCTGTGTGTAAGTTAAAGGGTAGTGTAAAGGGTTCTGTGTGACTGTGACATGGTCCTGGGGGATTGGCAAGATGACGAGTGCCACCTACCTAATACCGCCTAGGCAGCCGGAGACCAACATTGTGGGGCTATTACTACTCCGCATTTCATTGCCGGTTCAAGGACCGGCTTCCAGGGGGGACCTGCAGACTTGGTAGCCGGTTTTCCGTGTAATCCCCCGGAATCAGAGGCCGCTTGAACCGGCAGACAACTTGTTGTTCGTCAATGCTCGCCTTGAGTAGCTGAGGTAGGATCAATTGCAAGATACAGAGTAAGAACGTGTTCGGTGGTGTTGGATGATGATGGCCTTGGGCCTTCCGGTCCATCTCCAGCCGGCTCGGTACACCTTAGTAACTTGTCGGGAGCTGTGACAAAGATCTCACTGACTAATGAGCGGCTCGAGGTGAGAGGGGGACCCCAGAATGCTTCGCATTGTATCCGGCTAGTCAAACCACAGACAGAAGACCTGCTCAGTGACTAACAACTACATGATCGAACCTTTCAAGGTCAAAACCCACGAGCATGCCTGACAATGTGCTCAGGGACATAAGTCTCAGCCAAGCCCCGAGGTCGACACTGGCTGTTCTGTAGGACTTGGCTAAGCTATCTGTCATTTACGAAACCAAAATGAAGCCGAACTTGCCTTTCAAGGTATCCCCCCGCTGTCATGGCCGATATGTTGGGCACTCAACTAATCTTCCTTATCGCAGCTGGACGATCCGTCCCTCCTCCATGAGGAGTCACTGTTGAACGGCCAATGGGTCCAATCCGAGTCCGGAAAGCGATTCGATGTCGAGGGTGAGTCCAGAGCCGTGATTCTCGAAAGATATGAGAGTGGATAGCTGGCTGACAGAAAGCCTTGTCTACCCCCCCACAAAAAGACCCGGGCTCTTGTCAGATCTGGGCGACCAGTCCCGCGAACGAAGTAAGGGACGTGGACAAGTATGTCCAGTCGTCGCACGCTGCCTTTGAAAGCTACCGTCACGTCAATCCTCGCGACCGAGCCAAGATCCTCCTCAAGTGGCACGAACTCATCACCAACGCCCGGGAGGATATCGCCAAGTTGATTACATTCGAAACCGGAAAGCCCCTGGCAGAGGCTGTGGGCGAGGTCGACTATGCCCTCGGCTTCGCTTGGTGGTTCGCCGGCGAGGCAGAGCGGGTTCGGGGCTCCATCGCCATACCGTCTGTATCCGGCCGCCGCACCTTTGTCATCAAGCAGCCCATCGGCGTGAGCGTCGCTCTCGTTCCCTGGAACTTCCCCGTCGCCATGATCGTCCGCAAGGTCTCCGCCGCCCTGGCCGCAGGGTGCACCATGATCGTCAAGCCTTCCCCGGAAACACCCTTCAGCGTCATGGCCCTGGCGGACCTTGCTCTCCGCGCGGGTCTGCCTCCCGGTGTTCTCAACGTCATCCCCACCGATAACGCCAACACCCCGTCGCTCAGCGAGGCCCTTTGCAAGCACCCATTGGTACGAAAGGTGACCTTCACCGGCAGCACGGGAGTCGGCAGCATCGTTGCGAGACACTGCAGCGAAGGGTTGAAAAAGCTCACCATGGAGCTGGGTGGCAACTGCCCTTTCATCATCTTCAACGACGGTGATCTGGATCAGGCGGTCGCGGCCCTCATGATCCTCAAGTGGCGCACAGCTGGTCAGGCATGCACCCATGCCAACCGAGTCTACGTGCAGAGCGGCGTCTACGATAGGTTTGCGCAGATGATGGTGGAAGCCACCCAGAAAATCCGCGTGGGTCACGGGGCCGAATCTGGGACCACAATGGGACCGCTCACCACTAGCCGTGGCGTGCACAAGCTGAAGCAGCACGTCGCAGACGCTGTCAGCAAAGGAGGCAAGCTGCTTTGCGGCGGGCAGCAGCCGGCAAATTTGAGGGGATATTTCTTCGAACCAACAATCATCTCCGGAATGACGTCCGACATGTTGTCGTCTCGTGAAGAGATTTTCGGTCCCCTATTGGGCCTCTACAGGTTCGAAACTGAAGAGGAGGCTGTGAAGAAGGCGAATGATACGTCGATGGGCTTAGCATCGTACTTCTTCACAAGGGATGTCTCCCGAACCTGGAGGCTCTTGGAAAGCCTCGAGGCTGGCATGATCGGCATGAATACCGGTAGGCATCTCATTAATCCATGTCCCTCTGCCGTCTGGCATCGAGATCTAATCATCACTTGCAGGTAACTCCTCGTGCGCCGAGTCTCCCTTTGGTGGGATTAAAATGTCCGGCTACGGTAAGGAAGCCGGTAAGGATGTTGCAATTGAGGAATACCTGATCCAGAAGACAGGAACACTCACAGTTGATGGCTTGCCGAAATTGTAGCTCCTGCTTTAGCAGATTGATACAGATTGATAGAGAAACTCATTATGAAAAACCTTGAAATACAGGAAGTGAGGTCCGCAAAACGAGAGTTCTCAATATGTCATCTCTCTCAAGTGATTCAAACGCTGGTGTGCTGGGTCCTGGGCTCGAGTCTCCAATGAGGTGTTTTGCTTAAGAGATGACTTGCTTCAGGAGATTGACATCATAACTGCAACAAATAGATATGCACGTATATATGGAACATGGAAAAAGGCCCATAGCGAGGGGGACGACATGGTCAGAGCGCGCGCGGTTCTTATATCATGAAGGCTGTAGAGTAGGTCATTTACATCAGGACATGCCTGAAGAGACTAGGACATCCTGGTAAATATGGATGTACTCTATTTCTTTACCTGGGTTTTCGGCTTCTCTTAGATGTCTGGACAAAGTCTTTTCATATGCTGCTGCCCCTTGACATTGAGACTCTTGGTTGAAGTAGTAAATCACCGGGTAAAGGTTTTGTAGAAGTTACATCATTTACAGAGAGTATCTGAATGCAGGACATACTTCAAGGACTAATGAAAGAAAACTGACTTGATTCGGGCACTCCTGTGATATTTGTTCATTATGTTATGGACAAATGTTAGGTCAGCGGAAGCCCTAGTCACCGATACAAGGTTTGCATCTGGTGTAAGAAAGAGAGCATATTTTGATTCGCAAGATCAAAAGGCAGAAGACATCCAGGCCGCAACCTTCTCTCACAACGACTCCGGCCCTACCACGGCTTCTAATACTCTCGAGGCTACATGACATTCAAGTGACCGTCTTGTTCGCATTGTTTGGCACCCCTTCAAGCACCACCGCCCCTGCATCTACGTCCGTGCTAGCAGGCTCCCTTGGAACCATACGGATGAGGAACACCATGCAGGGAATTGTAATTACGAGGATGGCGGCATTGACGTAGACAGGAATCCTGGGGTCGCCTTTCGAGTTTGTGTTGATGGCGTACGAGACAGCCTGGCCGGCGGTTTCAAAAGCACGGAACAAGCCACCCGTGCGGGAGGAGGATCCGATATCAATGGAGAAGGTGCCGAGAATCCAGTACAAGGAGAGCTGAGTCCAGTAGCAGGTCGTAAATATGATCAGATATGGGAACCAAGCTTCGGCCCATCTTCTGGTTTGCCTTTGGGGACAAAGGGTGTTAGCGTTCGTTTAAGAAGAGAGAGAGAGAGGGGGGGGGGTGCGGGGTCAGTAGTACTCATAGGTAGCCGGGCCAAGTACTAGGTCCTTTGTCTACGTATGCAGATAAGCTTC